>NC_086319.1:344000403-344311117 GCF_036172605.1 Pelobates fuscus
ACAGACAGGCCTACAAGCTCTATGTACTCCTTGCTCCAGATAAATGATCACACCAGGAGCATTAAGAAAGGGGCTTTATTTATCTTTTAAGTATCACTAGTATCACCAACTCAGTAGCTAAATCTTTAAACTTGGCATAGAGAGTTACGTATAAGTGTTACTCATAGATTCATAACTATGATTAATCCATTACCCTGCCATCCTGGCCCAATCGGATCACCTTTACACCACAATTTATATATTGTTGCTTTGTTTGCAGTTTTTGGGTAGAGGGTGAGGGATAACGCCGATTTATGTTCATTTACTGCTTTTTCGGCTTGTACTGTGTTATGGGAGGGATAGTGACACCTAGAAGGGACAGGTTCAGGTAAGTAAATCTTACCTTTCCCTGCCCCCTCCACAGCCACTGGATCCCAAGGGGTGGCATCCAGGGCTGGACTGGCCCACTGAGATACCGGGAATTTTCCCGGTGGGCCGCAGCACCTGGGGCCGGCAGGAAGCCCTAATGTTTTATTTAAATAATTTTTCCCTCGGACTGTGACAGCTTCTGTCAGTCCGAGGGAATTCAGGAGGCAGGTGCTGAGGGCTGGTGCCAGACGCAGGGAGCACTGAGTCTCCCTTCCCAGCACCTTTCTTAGCACTTACCGGCCCAGCATGGTAGCTTGTCCCCACGTTGTAGCTCCGCCCCCGCATGGAAGCCCCGCCTCCTGCACGCAAGCAGTGGACCTTGCTGCAGGAACAGGCGTAAGAGTGTGCCTCCCAGAGAATAATCCAGTGCCAGGTAAGGATTAAATACTGTGAGTATGTCTGTCTGTAGTGAGTGTTGGTACTAAGTGTGTGTGTGTAGTGAGTGTCAGTAAGCAGAGGGAGGGGGGTATTAATGGAGTGAAGGGGGGTTATTAATGGAGTGAAGGGGGGTATTAATGGTGTGAGGGAGGTATTAATGGAGTGACGGGGGATATTAATGGTGTGAGGGGGGTATTAATAGTGTGAGGGGGGTATTAATGGAGTGAAGGGGGTATTAATGGTGTGAAGTGGGGGTATTAATGGTGTGAGGGGGTATTAATGGTGTGAGGGGGTATTAATGGTGTGAGGGAGTATTAATGGTGTGAGGGAGTATTAATGGTGTGAGGGAGTATTAATGGTGTGAGGGGGTATTAATGGTGTGAGGGGGTATTAATGGTGTGAGGAGGTATTAATGGTGTGAGGAGGTATTAATGGTGTGAGGGGGTATTAATGGAGTGAAGGGGGTATTAATGGTGTGAGGGGGTATTAATGGTGTGAAGGGGGTATTAATGGTGTGAAGTGGGGGTATTAATGGTGTGAAGTGGGGGTATTAATGGTGTGAAGGAGTATTAATGGTGTGAAGGGGTATTAATGGTGTGAGGGGGGTATTAATGGAGTGAAGGGGTGGTATTAATGGTGTGAGGGAGGTATTAATGGTGTGAGGGGGGTATTAATGGAGTGAAGGGGGGTATTAATGGTGTGAGGGGTGTATTAATGGAGTGAAGGGGGTATTAATGGTGTGAGGGGGTATTGATGGAGTAAAGGGGGGTATTAATGGTGTGAGGGGGGTATTAATGGAGCAAAGGGGGGTATTACTGGTGTGAGGGGGTATTGATGGAGTGAGGGAGAGGGGTATTAATGTTATGAGGGGGGTATTAATGGAGTGAAGGGGGTATTAATCAAGTGAAGGGGTATTGATGGAGTGAAGAGGGGGTATTGGTGGAGTGAGGGGGGGAGGTGATAATGTTGGGAGGTAGGGAGGGGGTGCTGGTAAGGAATTAAATACCTTTTTATAGCTCCCTGGTGGTCCGGTGGCCATAATATCCGGTCTGCAGCTCCACAGACCTGCAGACCATGTATCTTGCGAGATCCAGTCAGAGCGTTGCCGTGGTAACCCGCAGCAGCGCTCTGATTGGCCAGGTCTCGCGAGACACATGGTCTGCAGCTCTGCACATTGCGGAGTTGCAGACCTGTGTCTGCGATTGGTGCTCTCTTGCCGAGCAGACTGGAGGGGCTCACAACCAGCAGCATATAGAGCAAGCCGCCGGGGCCACTGCTGGTGTCGGGTCCTCAGTCACTGACCGAGGACCTGACACAGTCTGCCCTAAAGTGATTTAGGTGGCTGCGAGGCCCCAGGCAGCGCAAGGCCTTAGGCGGCTGCCTAAATCGCCTAGAGAGCCGCCTCTGACCACAGTCTAGCACCCGGTATTTAAACAGTGATTATATTAAAGCAGGAGTGCAAGGCAAGATTGAACGGTATATGTATATATATATATATATATATATAAACACACACACACATACAGTGGCGTACACACAACCCATGGGTCCCTGGTTCAAAACTGATCCATGGGGCCCCCCTCTAACTCCCTCCCCCGACAGACACACACACACACATACAGAGACACACACAAAGACAGACCGATACATACAGACACATACATACAAACAGACAGGCACACATACATACAAACAAACAGACAGGCACACACTTACACAAGATACATACAGACACACACATGAAAAACATACAAACAGACACACACATACACATACATACAGACACACACACACAGACACACACACATACATACATACATACAAACAGACAGACACACAAGACATACATACAAACAGACAGGCACACATACATAAATACAGACAGACACATACATACATACATACATACATACAAACAACACGCTCATAATATTTAAGTCACCCTCCTGTTTCCTACCTTTTAAGTGCAGGAGGGTGACTTTCCCTGGGATCCAGTGGTGGCTCAGGTTGATGGGAGTCAGAGTTCCTACTCTGACTCCCTCTGCTTCCTCCCGTGCGGGCTCTCAGTGATAGCTGGGATGAGTGACGGGGAGTCACTTCCTCCCAGCGTGTGATCTCAAAACAATGCAGCGCTACCCGGGCCCCCTGAAAATCCATACCCATCATAAGGTGCCCATCGGGTGGCCCATGCTATAAGGGCCACCCGATGGGCACCTTAAAATGCGGGCTTGGGGACGCATATGATGATGGCGGGCACCTGGTAGCGGGGGTCTGCAGAGCGGCCGGGCCCCCTGGAGTGACAGGCCCGGTCACAGCTGCGCCCCTGCGACCGCTATATGTAAGCCAGTGTACACATACACATTACGTGGCACAAGAACTTATGGGGCTGGCATACATTTTTTTTCCAGGGCTGCTTTGAATTCCCAGTCCGGCCCTGGTGGCATCATCGTCAGGGGTCTTTGCAAATGTTACCAAGACCCCAGAAAGTGACAAAGTCACTTTATCTAAATGTCTATAGTGGATTCTGAAGGCAGGGAATTCACAGGGAATTATCTTTCCAAGAATGCTGAGTTTTGTTACTTAACAATAGGGTCTTGTTTCTTAGAGAATGCTACGTAAATGCATATATTGATAAATCTTAATTTATATTAATAGACAGTCTATTCTTAGTTATGAATATTCAATCATATGAACAAGTGAGTGAAGCTTTCCTATTCTCCCAGATGATCATTGGTTTTCTTTACAGCTAAATAAATAATTTTCTGAATCCAATTACGAAGCATTTTGTGTCTCTTTTAGAGATCCCACTAACAGTTTGTTATGCAATCTAAAATACATTTTAATATCAATCCAATGATACATTGACAGGAGATCATCGACAAGCTAGAGGCAATGTTCAAAAGTTCATTTGGTTCAACTGTAAAAGCTTTGTATACATTACTCCAAGCCAACATAAGTTTCTGTTAATAACTTTTTATATTACTGTACACATCGTTGTGTGGTTTCATTACCATTAGATCATATTTCAAATGATATGTCTTTGAAACACAGTAGGCCATTAATGAAAATAGACATTTGTGTTGTGTAATTTCCATAATCATGGCTTGATGGCCCCTAAAAGGAGCATTTAATATTACATACATTAGTTATATTTAGAAACGTTTTACTTCCTCTTTATTGTTGATATGAAGAGATCTGAAACATTATAAGTGACTTTAGAAGTCATAAAAATTTATTAGTAGAAACTCATTTTATTTTAATTACATGGATTCATAAAGATACTTAGATGCACAAAACATTGCCTAAAGGTTTATAGACATTGTTGACCGCACAATATTTCAGATCTACAACTCTTTAATCACATTAACCTCTTAAGGACCAAACTTCTGGAATAAAAGGGAATCATGACGTGTCAGACATGTCATGTGTCCTTAAGGGGTTAAAGAGATTGATATATGATATGATATAAAGTCGGCTCCAATAATACTTCCGATAGGGATATTTTTGTAGGAAATAATTATGAAATTGAGGGGGTGAGTAGTATGGATCATATTCAATACATTCATGAGATAGGCCGTGATTAGAGAAAGGAGGAATAGGAATATTTTTGGGCAGGTAACAGTAGATTTTCAGCTTTTTAGAAGGTCTGCTTTTAAAAAAAAACAAAAAAAAAACCAATTTAACAGAGTAAGATTCATCGAGATTATCTACGAACTAATTCTATAAACACATACTCACACTCAATATAAACTATTGATAATAATAATATATTGTAAAGAACATTTTAATGGGTTCTTCATCCACCAATAGATGAGTTGTGGTGACTTTAGCAAATAATGATAAGATTTAACCTTCTTTTTTTTTTTACAACAGTCACCTATTCTAAGCGGAATTGCAGCTGTGCAGCTCCCATCCCACCCCCAAATCACACTTGTCCTGTTAGTGTTGGTAAATTCCTCTCTCACATTGTTAAACATTGGGTATGAGTCAATGTATAAGGTAAGTAGCTTATGGAGCAGTCAAATTAAGGGTCACAAGGTCTCCAACTTCTGATCTACTGAATGTACCACCCACACTACTAATTAGAATGCCCAGGGACATGTACAACTCTTATAGATATCCTTATAGCAATGAAAAAACAATTCTCTGGTTTGAAATCTCAGTATATGTGAACATAGTGGGGTGTCTTACCAAACTATTCCATATAAATAAAAAAGTATAAAACATAATCAGTCTAACATGCAAACAGGCATTAGAGATGTATGATCATTCCTGCAGTAGATTACAATCAAGAGAATCAGAATATACAGTGAATTCAATTTGCAGCATTCTAGGACATTATAAGATCAGGGCAAACCGCAATCTCAGTTCCTGGGAAATAGATGGGGAAGAAGTGGAGGCAGGGACATATTTTATTTTCCAGGGATCCAAGGTCCCTTCAGATGGTGACTGTAGTCATGAAATTAAAAGACGTTTCTTGGGGAGGAAAGCAATGGCAAGCTTGGACAAGCTGGTAAAAACTAAATATATTACAATATCAACAAAGGTCCACATAGTCAGAACTATGGTGTTCCCAGTAGTAACATACGGATGTGAGAACTGGACTATAAAGAAGGCTCAGCGTCGTATAATTGATGTCTTTGAACTGTGGTATTGGCTTATCCCCTTAAGGACACATGACATGTGTGACATGTCATGATTCCCTTTTATTCCAGCAGTTTGGTCATCAAGGGTTAAACTGCTTAGAATCCCTTGGATTGCAAGAAGATCCAATAAATCTGTACTACAGGAAATCAAGACAAAATGTTCACTGGAAGCTATGATCATTAGGCTGAAGCTCAAATATTTTGGCCAAATAATGAGAAGGCAGGATTCTCTAGAGAAGACTCTGATGCTGGGAAAGATTGAAAGCCCAAGAAGAAGTGGACGACAATGACGGAGATGGATAGATGAGGTCACTGAAGCCACGAACATGAAGTTGTTGAAGCTCAGAGGGGCAGTGACTGACAGATGTACCTGGCGTACTATTGTCCATATGGTCACGGAGAGTCGGACACAACTGAACGACTAAACAGCAACAACAAGGACAGTAAAAGCCTCAGAGATATAATGTATTGTAAAGAGCATAGTTTTCCTGGGTTCTCTGCACACATGTAAACATCTTAATAATTTAAAAATGAAAAACCAGTGTGGACCAGATCAAATCCCAGCAATGTTGCTGAAGCTCAGTGAGCCAGCAATTGCTAAACATGTCACTATCCTTATCAATGAATCCCTGGTGTCAGGATACATACCCAAACTTTGAAAGACTGCAAAAGTTGTACCTATCCATAAAAGTGGTGACAATACTTTGGTATCTAACTATCGCCTGATATCTTTGCTTCCTGTATTGTCAAACATCTTGGAAAAATGTGTCCACACACAACTATGAGTATATTATCAAAGATCGAATTATCTGATCCGTGATCAATCAGGCTTTCGTCCAAATCACTCAACTTCGACTGCCCTCTTAAAAGTTTGCAATGACATTCAAATTGGCATAGAACAAGGAGACTTAACTGGAGCTATTTTCCTTGATTTTACCAAGGCCTTTGACACAGTAGACCATGGCATTCTCTTGCAAAAAAATAAAAACTCATTGGTGTTCGTCTGCTAACCTGGTTTCGATTGTATGTTTCAGACCGATTGCAATATGTGCCCATTTCTGATAGCGCTTACCTCTCTCTTCCAGTCACGTGTGGTGTTCCCCAAGGCTCAATACTCGTCCCCCTGCTATTCACATTATTTATAAATGATCTTCCTAATGTCTGCAAATCCTCAACTGTACACATGTATGCAGACGATACTGTAATCTACGCTAGAAAACCCAAGCTACCGCAGCTTGAGGCTGTGCTCCAAAACCAATTCACAGAGGTTGAAAAGTGGATAGCAGATAACAAACTCTTCCTAAACACTGACAAAACTGTTACAATGATCTTTGGAACTGTACCTAAATTACGTAAACTACAAATTCAACAACTGTATATGAGAACAAATTCAAATAGCACACTGACAGCAGTCTTCCCATTTAAATATCTAGGTATGTTGCTAGACCCCAATCTATCCTTTGGCCTTCACATTGAAAAAGACTCTTAAAAACTTTACCCAAAACTAGGTGCCCTGAACAGAAACAAATCCTGCCTAAGCCCTACAGTAAGGAAGCAGATTGTGCAACATATGCAAATGCCGGTCATTGATAATGGGGATGAATTGTATGCACCCGCACCGCAAACCCACCTTAATAAACTCAATACGTTATATAATTAGTTCTGCAGCTTTGCACTAGAATGTAATTACTTTACCCACCACTGTGACATGTTAAAAGAGCTAAACTGGCTGTCGCTTGAATCCTGACGTACTCTTCATCTTTCCAGCATGGTGCATAAGAACATTTCTGGGAAGCTCCCACGCTACCGGAGTAGAATGCCCTCTCCAGCTGTTCCAACATCCTATAACCTCCGATCCAGTTCTAGCGGATATCTAGCATACCACAATACAAAAATAAAGTGGCTCGATCCTCCTTTTCCTACAGAGCACCGCAATTATGGAATAACCTCAGGACACAGTCAAATCTTTATTCAATCTAAAATCTTTTAAGAGATCTATGGCAAGATACCTCAGCACAGAATGCACCTGTCATGGTTAAATATATTTATTACCTGTGATGTGTTACATTTATATATGTGTGTATGTGTATATATATATATATATATATATATATATATATATATTTATAGTTTGTATATTGTTTTTTGTAATATTGTATCCTATTGTAACAATGCAATGTTTTGTGGACCCAGGACATACTTGAAAACAAGAACAATCTCAATGTATCCATCCTGGTAAAATATGTTATAAATAAATAAATGAAATAAGTAATCATATCATTATATTTGTACAATTTGTAAGAACTTACATTTTATAAAACATCATACATATCTGTACATGCTCATCAAAAAATGTATTCACCTGATAAGGTGTAAAAATACAATTATATTACTATATCACTTTTATTTATGTAATATTTGATTAGCAACAAGGTCAATGTATAGGATTAATGAGATTGCCCTGTACACTGTATTAAACATATATGCAGAACACAATAATACACGTTCTATACGTAAGCACATGTTGGTTGATATATTGATTAGGACCATCACCTTTGCTATTTTTTTTATTATTTTTTTTACAATGCAGCACATCACCTATTAGTAATGGTTTTTATTAATTTTTTTGCACAACACTGTGTCATTCATGTTTGGACAAAGGGCTTCTGAACTTTAAAAGATTTACTTGTTCACAGTTGTCATTTTCTGTCTGAATTTATTACCATGAACCTGTGAGAACCCCATTTTTCCAAGGGACCTCTGGCAGATGAATTCCTGTTTGCTAAATGCATTCTACATATTTCATAATCACAGGGGTCGCGAGAGATCCAGCTGTGACAGGTTACCAGTAGTGTTGCTAAGTTCTTTTTAAAGAGACCGTAATAAAGTATAAAAGGCTTTAAAATACCACCACTCAAGTTTAAATAGTCACTAAAAAACTGTGGGATTTGCTGGTTATGCATTGAATTGCTACAAAAATGTAGCATTTTAGAGAACAAACTCTCATTATAACAATAGTTTGCCATAAACTGCAGAATGTCGGGAACAATTGGAAAAAATAGGCTATATACACATCTCTACAATTGTTAAACTGAAAATGAAATGTATTTTTAAAGATTTGAGGCTAGAAAAATCACACAATTAAATAGATATTTAATATATATATATATCATGTGCTGATATACAGACTTGCAATGCACATCTATTAGTTCACTGTGACTTTTAACTAAAATAATAAGAGGATCATTCATATTATCCACTCACCTAACAATGCCGGATAAAGTTAACCGTTTGATTTAAAAAAAAAAAGCTTTTGTAGGAAACACAATATCTAATTTTCATACAACATCTTATGGCAAAATGTGTTTTACACTAAAAGCTCTTTTTGAGCACTGCCCCATCATGTCTTGTTGCTGTATGCCAAACATTTTTTTTTATACTGTTTTATACTGCAGCTTAGTGGTCAGCAGAGGACAGTACACGTCACTGTAATTTGTTACATCTTTTTTATGTTAAGCAGATACTTAATTACTCTTACAAAAAATATATTGATCTTATATTAGCACTTAGATGACACAATCTATATCTTTTACGTGTTATTTGTCAGAGAGCAACTGTGCTAAAAGAACTGTTCATGTTGTATTAGCTCAGATTTTTGTGAACTCTTTTATAACTGAATCAGGAGACAGGAGACAGGAGTCAGACCTCAAATGTTGAAATAAACCTTGTTAAATAAAAACAGTATTGCATCCCCACACTGTTCCTTCACTTAATTTTCCATTGGCTACAGATGACATCTGCTGGCTGCAACCAACAGTAATCTCAACATCTTTCAGCTAAGGTATAGATTTTCTAATTATCCTTTGTCTCGATGGCCAGTTTTCATTACAACAGAGTCAATATGACAAAGTGCGGACGAATGGAAAGAATTACATAATATAAAGAATTATATTTAAAAAGAGACAGCAAGAGCAAACTAAACCATATGACGCTGACTTTGATACTTAGTGAGATATTTATAATAAAAAAAATCGTCCTTACGGTAACCGTTAAAGATTAATTAATTTAAAGTCAGTAAGATAAAACAATGCTTGGATTAATATGCTGGGTAAAATCATTAGCATAAAAAAAAAACGCTTAAAATACATAAAACCATTCAAAGAAAAATTAAGGAAAAAAAACATTCAAACTTCAAAAGAGGGATATTACTTACCGCGTGCCTAAATCTACAATGTTTGGACTGCATAGATATATTTAACCTTCCTATAATTAACATTTTCCTTCATATCTTTCCTCTATTATTTTATAAATAAAATGTTCAGTACTTTAAATACTGGAACTTGGTTCTGGAACTTTGATTGGTTAATAAAATTAAAGCTTCAACAAGAACATATAGCAACTTTATCAAGGGGTGGGACACAAACAACATGGACGTTTCAGTATACACAGATCTATAGTACTTCATAAATGTGGCTATGTAGAAAACACTTCAAAGCATAAGTACAATGCACATACTGCGATAATTACACGAATCTCTGAAAAATAAGTGGCTCTGCAGGTCAAAAAATAAAAAAGAAAGACATCAGTACTTCAAATGTAATCTGTGTCACCCCTTATAATGTTTATCAAGCGACCTGTACCATAATAAGCATAGAAACATAGAATGTGACGGCAGATAAGAACCATTCGGCCCATCTAGTCTGCCTAATTTTCTAAATACTTTCATTAGTCCCTGGCCTTATCTTATAGCTAGATTGTCTTATGCCTATCCCACGCATGCTTAAACTCCCTCACTGTGTTAACCTCTACCACTTCAGCTGGAAGGTGATTCCATGCATCCACTACCCTCTCAGTAAAGTAATACTTCCTGATATTACATTTTAAACCTTTGCATAGTTATGTTGAAAATCATAAACACGTAACCCAAGACACAGTGGTCAACTTAATCAGTAATTTGTTTGCTTACCTTGCATTGGCCAGACACACAAACAGACGTTCCGTTGAGGTCACACGGCGTCCCATCTATTACTTTCTCAGCTTGTCTCACGTAGAATCTGTAGCCCATGGCTCGACATGTTAGCTCACACTTTAAATTATCTTTTCCTAGAGAAAAAAAAATATCACATTGTCAGCACAATTCAGTTGGTAAAACTGTAATAAGAGAAATAATAAAATAATAATGTTTGTATATCAGTGTCAGTGTGTGTATGTGTGCATCTGTGTATGTTTGTATATATGTGCATCTGTGTGTGTGTATATATTTTGCCAAAATACCAGAGTATTGCAGTATGCAATGATACCTTTTTGTATTGGACTAACATAATATTACAATGACAAGCTTTCGAGAGTTCCCTCTCTTCCTCTGGTCTGAAGCAAATGATCAAACTGATCAGAAAAATGTACACCATATATATTGTAGATTGGATTTGCCATATTAGTCCAGTAGACAAAATGCCAAAATACCATGTGTGGATAGAAACCCTTTCCACCTGAAGTAAGTGGATCGTTAATACATTGCTAAACACAAATAATGCCAAGCCTCCATTACAAGCCAGTAACCAACCTCATGCTGATGAGTTGCATTAACTACGAAACAGCTGTCCATGAGTGGTTCACTGGCTTTGCTCTTCTTCCTCAGTTGTGTTTCAAAGCTGTTGTATACAGCAGACATATACTCCAAGGAATCCATGTATAAAGTGGAATCATGAGGCAAAAATGTGGTTCTTTGTTGAGCTCATTTGCATACGCCTACCCAGAATCCCTTACAGTAGTGAGAGCACTGTTAAAGTGAGATTTCTGTGGTAAAAGCAAGTCTTATGGCTTGCCTGGTGTGTGTATTTGTGTTTAGCAATGTACTAACTATATATGCAGGAAAGCAGCTCACACTTCACACAGACACACTCGGCCTTCCCCCCCTCCACACACACACCACGCTCATCCACCACACACGCAAGACTCACAGAAACAGAGCCCACAGCTCTAGGAGGTACAGAGCCCCAATGGTACGCTACCAAGGGCCCGGGACCACCTCAATCCAGCTCAGGCACACATTAATATCTGTACAATATTTCTGCCTGTGACAGAGTATTAATATTTCTATAGAGATATTTAAGGTAATAGTTGCAATTTTAAATTGTATTGCGACACTTTATCGGTTATTTGTTGTTTCTGATTGACACATCAATATCCAATACTGCTGTGTACAGTGGGGGAAAAATATTTCTTAGCTCACAAGTAAACACTTACTTTAAGTGCTCGTAGAGCCTATTATTTTAGTTCATTGTGTGATTTTTACGCTAATCACAAACTTTACCTGAAAATTGATCTTCCATGATTGTAATGACATCATGTGCAACCATGACGTCTTCATGAAAGCTATTCCTAGTTCTAAGTGACTCAGATATGTGGCTCTCTTCTTTTCAAGGGTCTAATAACCCATGTGAGCCCCATGAAAGTTTAAAAGTGACAATGATGAAACTGAGATAAGGATATGACTTGGCATGAGCCTTTCACACCCATATCTGCTACGGAGGAAGATATACATTACTTATGTAGCAAAGGGGAGTACCCTATTTTGAATGAGGAGTGCTATAATCCCATGATTGCAGAAAAAGTGGCAATCACATCATTACCTAGATATCATGGAACTTTATGTGGAGAGCATACTGCTATTGTTAAAGGGACACTACAGGCACCCAGACCACTTCTGCCCATTGGAGTGGTCTGGGTGCCCACTCCCACTACTCCTAACCCTGCAAGTGTAATTATTGCAGCTTTTTATAAACTGCAATAATTACCTTGCAGGGATAACTCCACCTCTAGTGGCTGTCTACTAGACAGCCACTAGAGGGAACTTCCTGACCCATAGCAAAGATTTTCTTTGCTAGAGCGTCGCTGGACACCCTCACCTTGTGTGAGGACCTCCAGCGTCGCTCAATTCCCCATAGGAAAGCATTGAAAAATCTTTTCAAATGTTTTCCTATGGGGAGCGCTAATGCGCATGCGCGGCGTTGCCGCGCATGCGCATTAGGTCTCCCCGGCCGGTGGGCGGGATCAGTCTCGCCCACCGGCCGACGGAGTCAGAAGGAGGAGTGGCGCGGAGGAGGAAGCAGCGACGAGGGACATCGTCGTTGCCTCAGGTAAGTTACTGAAGGGGTTTTCACCCCTTCAGCAACTGGGGATTGGGGGGTGGGAGGGAGAGGGAACCTGCAGTGCCAGGAAAACTGATTGTTTTCCTGGCAGTGGAGTTTTCCTTTAACTGCAGAAGGACTGTACTGCACGTTTAAGGCATTTCGTGTTTAACTGTATACATAATGTCACATGCTTAATTCAAACAGGGATTGTAACACAAATGGTTTCAATTTAATTTGTTTACATCTGGTATTTACTCAAAGGCAGAATTTAGCGTTAGATTACGAGTTGTGTACAGAAGCAGTAAATATTATTGCATTTGCTTTTGTGGACTTATACAGTAATGACCCTTCCAGGTGTTATAGCTTAAAATGGTCCTACACTGGGATGCACTCCAAATCTGCGTACGAATGCAATTGTTATATCAGCTTTAAGAAAGAAAGATTAACTCCAGAGCATAAAGGGATCATGCTATAAAATCAATGATGGAGATATCTTTTAGATCCAATTTAAACTGGAAGCCAAAAGCAACTCAATGAGGTCACTAGATACAGATAGAATGATTTGTAGAGAATAAGTCAGTTTTAAGACCCTATCATAAAACAATGTGCCACATGTATTATTCTTAGTCTATCTCTTAAGGAAAATTATTGGTTTGTGAACTTGTAATATTTAGATATTAACCCCTTAAGGACCAAACTTCTGGAATAAAAGGGAATCATGACATGGCACACATGTCATGTGTCCTTAAGGGGTTAAAGGGGCACTATGAACCACAACCACCACAGTGTGTGTATATGTTGCAAGAAGGCATTGTGTGCACTCCCTCCGGTTATTGTCAAATGATTTGAGTAGTTTGATATAAAATGGACTCTGCTATTATTCACTTCCTAGTTAGGTGGATGGCAATGGTAGACTGTGACCACAGGGCTAAGCCGCCTACAGCAATAACAGTCTACCCTCGCCTTTGAAATTTGAATAATCAATGCTTGTAGTACAATGAAAAAAAAAACTGGAATATGGATTCATGAGCTCAATTTGATCTGATTTACCATGGGTTTTTGCTTAGGCTTTAATTCAAAATCAATACATGAAGACATTCGAGTAAATGTACTTCCTGGAAGGGCCATTGTCCTAATTCCTGAAGATCTTGACTTGGTTTGGTGAAAATGTAATTGTTTGAAAACATAAACGTAAATAATGTGTGTAAAAGAGGCATTATTGCAGGGACACCAGCAACTAGTAAGGGTTATATAATTGTTTCCAGTGTCCCAGCTTAATAAGGTGAATATAAATGTGCAGAGTTAACATAGTATACCATAATTACCAACTTTACATGTTAACAAACACCAATGCAGCTGCTAGGAAAATAAAACATTGTTCACAGCCTCCATATAGTAATAAATCCAATATGTCATATACACCGCACATCATAAATAATATATGTTAACGGAACAACAGATTCATGCATACATAGAATTTATTAGATCAATAAAATTAGTGCTACTATCAAAGCAAAGGTTTATAGGAATAATAATAATAATTGAGAATCATAATACTCGGTTTCAAGTATTGGTTTCACTTTTATTTCCTGAGAAAGATTTTCCTAAAATGTATTTAGTTTGAAATTGTTGTTTTTGTTTGTTTGTTTGTTTGTTTTTCATTTTAATTTCATTTAATTTGTTGTTTCCATTTTTTTTTTTAACATTTAATTCAGTCCAAACTTTCTAATGGAATATAAAATAAATAAATAAAAAAAAAATGGTAGGGCACTAATGAAAGAACAATATTACCTTATAATTGATTCTCATCTTTAAATCTCATAGAAGCGATTATAAATTAGTATAGTGGGGGTTAACAAATTGCGTGAAGTGCCCATGCAGACTGATCCAATTGGTCACAATCACGGTTTTTCACATCCTTCTTTTTACATGTGATTGATAGAGAAGATCAAAACGAATTATCTTACATATTAAAACTAAAACCTCTAAATTTGGTTTCCCATTGGCCGAAAGACCCGCCAGGTAGATGTAGAGACTGTTGCTGAATAAATGAGGATAAATGGACTGATTATGTGCCCTCACACTGCCGGGCAGATTATGAAGCACATAACCGTCCATGTACAACTATATCTTATTATTGTAGGATGTTGCTGACTAATCTAACCACTAGATGTCAGTATTAAACTTACAGATTCCAACAATAATTTTGAGGAGGAAATCCCCATATCAACTCAAGGCAGTTACCTGCAATCTTTTAACCCTGGAATAATGAAGACTCCCATAGCTAAACCTCCTTGATATTGACAATTTCTGGTTAAGAACCTTTACACATGTTTAGATATTTTTTTTCATAATGTATTATTATTACTATTTTTAATATTCCTTTTAATATGTATCCTTATAATATACACAAGTATGTCCCGTCGAGACCCCTGCGCTCATCCCAAGACCTACGCCTATCCTCTGCCCGGATCCCAACCTCTGACGCTCGCCTTCAAGACTTCTCTAGGGCTGCACCTATTCTGTGGAACTCACTTCCCTCCTCAATCAGACTTTCACCCAGCCTCCATTCCTTCAAAAAATCTTTGAAAACTCACTTCTTCGTTAAAGCGTATCAATTAAACTGTCAGCAGGCTTCTCATCCCCCACCCCATGACTCCTTTCCTGCAACTGTCAAAAATGACCTACCAAGCACTCAATAAACCCTTCTCTAACAAACTATTTAATTCCCCTACTTTAACCCGTTTGTGTCACTATACCCCACTCCCTCTAGCATGTAAGCTCATTGAGCAGGGCCCTCAACCCCCTCTGTTCCAGTACGTCCAGTGATCTCAATTATGTGTCTGTTAGTCCACCCATTGTACAGCGCTACGGAATTTGTTGGCGCTATATAAATAATAAAATAATAATAATAATAATAATAATAATATGTATCCCTTTGTACAGCGCTACAGAATCTGATGGCGCTATATAAATAATAAAATAATAATAATAATATGTTAAGTTCAATAAACAATATCACTGAATTTACATGTATGGCCTCTAGAGGAAATCCAACCCTCAGAATATATTCTGATGTGTAACAATATACTTTACTTTTTATGTAAAATTGATGTCCCTGTCTTCAAAACGTTACGCTTTTTGTTTCCTTAGAGTATAAGTCACTATTGAAAAAGCTTGCAATTTCAATTTATATATGTATTTATATATATATATATATATATATATATATATATATATATATATATTTTTTTTTTAATCTTTCCTAGCAATATGTTTTAAACACATAGTAAGTAAACAAAATATTAATTTATTATAACTACTTCATCTCATTGAAGTGTGTATAGAGTTTGTACAGTACACTCCTTCTATTCAGAATTAAACCATTGTTAAGCCACTCATTCCATATGTGCTGCTTGGGTTAATGAAGAAGCATTAGCCTGAGCAGCTATGATTGAGAGTGTCGGCTTACTGATTTCAGCCTATCACAGCACCCATTGCACTTATGATTTGATAGGGCTAAAAGGAAGTGTGGAATTTCTGCCTTAGCCATACCTACAGTGGCAGCGGGGCAGTAGGAGGCCAGAAACCCTTGTTTAGCGTTAAAGTCCTCAAAAACGATTTATTACTGAATGGAGGTACACTAGGTAATATTACCAATTCAATGAGATGGCATGGTTTCCTGTGCCTAGTGTCCCAGTACCTTTACCAATTTTGTGAATATACACTTTACTTCATTTAATTTGATGTTTTCAAATAGCAACGATACATTCTACTCTAAAGAATTCTTTATGTTAGAAAACAATATGCTAAATGATGACGTGACCAGCATCACTGTAACATTTTAAAAATCTCGGAGACTAAGGACAAAAAAGACAGAAAAACAGAATTACTGTGGACATTTCTGTTTGTGTACTTAATTCGCCAACATATTTCTTGTAATACAAGTACAAATGCCTTATGTCATTGTTGTAGAATGAAATATATAAACGTTGTATGTACTCTAGGGATTGATCTACCTGCAGGGAACCTTGCTGCCATATATGTTTTGATAGTACCGTCCAATAAGGTAAGACGTCCTTAATCATTTATCCCAGCAAATGCTTTAGAGGTGTTTGCTGAGATAAATTATGCAGTGGAGATAAGTAAAATAAAAAAAAAATAAAAAACATACTTACCTCCACTGCAATCTGTCCACAGCAACACCATTTCCCCATGAAGCACAATTCGAATTATTCATATAGCACCAACACAGTCTGCAGCGCTGTACAATAGGTAAACAAGACCAACACTGAATTCTTACAACACATAATGGACATACTGGAACTGTAGGTGAAGAGGGCTCTGCCCAAATGAGCTTACAATCACCATTGAGAAACGTCATACGTCGACATTCCTTCCACAGAGCCATGACTGCAGGTAGCTTGTTATATTCTCTAGGTGCAATTGTTTAATTTACGTTTTGATTTGGACTTTATTTGCAATTTGTCCTAATTATGTGCTTTATTATCTGATGTGCATTTGCGTAATATGTTGAAACCTTTTTATTTCTATTCTTCTTAATATTTTCCCTAATTTAAATGCATGTGGAAAGTCAATTATGTTATTCAAACAAATAGCAATGCATTAATTCGACAAAAGGTTTATCGTAAAATAACCAAAACACTGCAATAGCCACCAACTGTACAACGAGTAAACACGAATTATTTAGAAATCAAGTGTAATCTAGACATTTTCTTTCAATCTATACCTGAAATAAACTCATGGGTTCGGATGACAATGTTGTCAGCACATGGTAATTAGAAGGAAAGCTAAAGTCAAAAAAACAAATCTACAGGACAGTGTGATGTACAGAAATATAGCACAAAGAATAAGAATAAAGCCAATACTGCAAACACATTAACAAAAAAAAACATACAACAAACTTTAAAAACTTTTTTTTTATATTATTTGTTTGTGATTTGCCTTATTTATTTTATTACATTTGTAATGATGCAACAGGTAGGCCAGTTCTTGGAATCCTGAAACATAGTGAACCCAGTTATCTGAAGTGGTCATGGTGCCTGGAGTCTGTATGTGCAGCTATGAAATGTTGCATGTATGGAGATTAATTTATCTGCTGCCGGAGTTGTGATTCCACCTCCAACAGCGTCACTTGGGTGTCATCATCTATCCCAGAATTAGAGTTCTGAGCTAGTTAATAAGAATTCGGTGTATATTTCTATGCGCAGAGTTGCATTGATTGGCTAAAAAGGGAGAGCTAACTCTCTTAGCCAATGAATGGCTTTCAAGATCAACATCCAGCTCTGCAGAAGCTTGATGTACGTTGCCAAACAGCCCCATTACTGGTAAAAGGGGCCAAGGTTCACATCGTAACCACAACAATGGGTTGTAATGGTTATTTGCATATTATACACTTGCCTTTCAAGGTAACTTGTGTAGACTTTGCCATTTGGTCACTCAGTATATTGTTTTCATATGTTTAGTTAAGAAATGCTGTCTGTAACAATATGACATCTAAAGACTAACAGAAATGACAGAACCTGGATAGGGAACTCTCACTCGTGTTTTTGACCTACTTTGTTTTATTTTATTTTTAATATGGTTTATTATGTTATACAATGTTACACTGTATCTGAAAATATAAAAAAGGAAAAAGCTGACAGATACCGCAGTAATAGATACCTTAACCGGCCTCTGCGCAGGTCACAGGATACGCAACTCAAAAACGTACCAATAACATTGTATTGCATACATTCATCCCTATCGTTGAACCACAGAATAGGCTTCTGCGCAAGCCACTCATGTTCTTTTGAAACCTGTCAGCACGAAAAATAAAGAATATATAAAAAAAGAAATGCGGTCTGTACATTTGTACCACACAAACATGTCTTATATGTGTGATTTCACTTATCTCTATATATTTTGTCTGCCATTACAAAAGGGCAATCTCATGTTTCATTCTAGACTCATGATTCCAGTCTATTAAAAATCAGCCACTTTGAGATAGAACCCCTTTAACAAGCTAGTTCTCCTCATCATTTTCTCTTGGAAAACAAGTATCACATTCCACAAACCATCATTTAAAATAACCTAAGAAGGGCACTTTTGTTTCAGAGTGTAGAAATGGAATTAGGGCCACAGGCATGATTGTACCTACGTTAATTTAGTAAATTATAAAACCAAAGTATTTTATTTAGACAAACCAATATTGGAAAATTCTACTATAGTTCATTGACACAACATTGTTAGTTTTATTCTCTTTAAGCCCTTTGATTTACTCAGACACATTGACTATGCTTTTTATCCTAAAAGAAGAATAGAGGGATTTGCTTCTCTACTAAAAACACACAGTAGTTAAAGCGTATTCAGAATTCCGCAAATCACCCGAAGGCTTTTTATATATTAATAAACTCTTATCATTTGTACAATAAGTCAGTCCTTGCCAAGAAATAAACGTACAGTGCTTTTGGCTTTCCACGAAATAAGAGCCAGGACGACTCTTTGAAAAAGCAAGTCTTGTGGTTGACCCATCTCGATGGTATTAACACAGTGGTTTGGTGATGGTATGTTTGCCTGTTTTATGATGTGGATAGGGGCATGTGGATAGCCACAACATGAAAATTAAAGTATTCAAACGTCGAATACATTTCCAACTTTTGTTCACATATACAGAAAAGCAAACACATTTTGAAGGTGAACCACCAATTGCTATACTAACAGTGCTAAGCAGACTGAGAGACTCCTTGGAGTTATAATACAAATAAAGTTTTATAATGGTTATTGGCATCGTGATCCAATAAAACGAGCAATATCTACAGATCGGGCGATAGGAAATATAAGTAAGTATTTAATACCTAAACATTCAGTATTTCCTCTTACATTTTGTGTGTGTATAAGGTTACAATTCTCTAAGCAACTGTGAATAACCATTTTGCTTTTATAGCAGATCCTGTAATAAGCAGTTTTTGTGATGACATTTGCAGGTAAACTTATGATTTATCTAGCAAAAATGCCAATATAACAAATACATGAAATACATTTTTTAGAAATGCTTTCTTGGACATTTTGTGATCCACTTTCATTATTTACACAATTCTACCTGAGGCTTCTGGAATGTTGCTAATGATGTTAATTGATTTGTGCTTTGCTCTACTTTTATAACATTCTACTACCAACACTGTTATGAATCTCCCTTTAATCGTTTTAACCATCCTTTCTGCTGATGTAATACCGGGACTAGAACTGAGCAACCCCTTGCAGTTGTATCATATTTTAGATCCCCATCTATTTAACTTTGCCATCTTAGCAGCCCCTTCCAACTACACTGGCTTTTAAAAAGTAAGGCATGATTGAGTGCCCACCATATTTTACAGCATCGCTGTCACATACATCCATTTTGCAATACAAAACAGCACAGCAATAGGAACTTGATCTAAAGTCGCCTGGAGTTTCAGAATGGAGCACAACCCAGGACACGGAGGGCTCAGCAACCCACTGTTGTCTGGGAGCAATATCCAAGACCGATATTTCAATGATTTCAGAGCTCTCAAATAAGTTACCCAGTTAACGTCTCCCATGTATTTAGGGACTGCACCAGTTATTCCCATTGTTAAAATCTTTATGTCAAATACAGGTGCCTACTGATTTACCAGCCTCCTATTGTCCCCAGCAAGAATGTAAAATATGAAGGTAAAAATCCATATCTTGATGATGCGCAAACCTGCAAAAGATACAGGTATTTATACTAACATGCGCCCTAAAATTAGGGTATGGGCAAGTGATATGGTTTGAAAGACACTGCAAGCCCCATAACTGATTGAAGTGGTTATGGTAACTGGAGTTCACAGGCACCATATCTAACATGACTGTTAAATGGTTTAATCACTGTGTAGTAGAGGTGCCCAGTCCGGGCAATGTGCAGCTCATTCCCCAATGACAAGAAAGCAAATGTGGAGTGATAAGTGTATACGCAGTGCTCCATCTTTTGTATTTTAGTAAATGTGGAGTTATGCATACCATGGGTAGCAGGTAGTGATAGGCTGATAGCATTAGCCCTGGCATGAATTGGTCAAAGGCAGAACCTAACTCCACCTTCACTTTATCCTTTTTGGGGTCAGGCTTTAATATAGTGACATGGGACCTGGTGCCCACAGACTCTAGGCATGAGAATGAAATGAAATCAATAAGTTGAAGTGATTATGGTGCCTACAGTGTTCCTTTAAAGTTAATATTTGGCTCTGCTAGGGATTCTTTAATCTCAGATTGGAACAATTAAGCATGGTACAAGGAATACAGATTCAGGTCTGCCCAGGCCAGTGGAGTTTACACTCCCAGGCAGGCACTACTAGCAATTCAGTCGTTCTATTGAAAATTATATGCTGGGAGAAGAATGGGTGAAAATAGTGCTATTACCCCCCAAAAAATACTAGCAAGAAATTCAACATATAGCACAAAGGCTGTTACTAAATACCAAACATATCTGTGCCATATAGGATTGCTTTACAATGTGTTTGTTATTTTGTAACACACTACTTTGAAATAATTTTGTAATTATACTCCTTCTGGAATACATTAGGCATGGTGTTCTAGCCTTGACAACCATTTCATGCTTGTTGATCAGCAGAATCTTGTATCACTTTTGACTTACAAAATGATCCAATATATTTTGCTGCATATATTTTCCAATTGTGAATGACATGAATTGAAAGCTTTTTATGTCTTTTCATATCTATTATTTTAACTTAAACATGTATTTAACATTAAATTTCACTAATGAGAAATTAAAATAACGTATAGAAAATGTACAACCAGGCAGACAATTTGGGTTAAACATATTTCTGCAATAATATAAGCCTGAGATTCAGTTACATCCTAAACGTGTAGCGCTATAATACGCAATGTAATATAAGCTGCTATTTGATTAAATATTGTCACTTAGAACATATGTCTAATCCTGAAGGGTCAGAGAGGCAACAGGGATAAACCAACATCCTGGGTCAGATTTAAACTCCAGATAGCTTTAGACATAAACACTGCTGGATTCCCTTTATGTGCAGGGTATAGGAGGGTGAGGACATTGTGTAGGAAGCAGGATGCTGAATAAGAAGACAGGGTACAGATAAAGGGTAAAACGCGTAGTACAGGCCAGTGACGCTATGAAGCAGGCTACAGAAATGTGAATACGGGGAAGGACACAGGAGGGTGAAGTCATGGGGCAGAATGCAGGAGAGAGACTGCATGGGTCAGGATAAACGAGGGTGAAGGCACAGGGAAGGATAAAGTAGAGTGAAGACCCCAGCAGGATACAAGAGGGTAAGGATTCAGGGCATGTTAGAGCAGTGAGAAAACACAAAAGATAAAAAAAAGAGTAATCAATCAGGATGTCTGCATAGAATAATGACTTAAGGACTGTTTAGTTGGCATGTTTCAATATATAACCATGAGAGCCTATTGTAGTGGTTACAGTGCAAGCACACTCTGGATGCAGCCCTTTCTCAAACCGCTTTGACAAATAAATGCCCCCATTACCATTATTGTAAGCCCATATCCTGTATCTGTTGTTCAACAGAAATTCATCTGAGCAGAACGGACTGCAATAAATCAGTATAGTCACAGCTTGCAATAGCCCAGCAGTCTATCATAGCAATGACTGCTTAAATACAGATGGACAAAAACAGAGGGACCATGCCCATAGCTTATAATAGGCATGCAGTGATCGTGGTACTTAGAGAGCCCCTCTAATGCAGTTCATTTTGAGTATAAACATGCTGAAAAAGAGAGAGACAGACTGAGATGGTTATAATCTTTATAAAACCACACTATAAAATATATCTGATAAGGAATAAAGGTGGGTTTTTTTTTTAGCAGTTTCTGGGAACAGGACAGCTAACACTGGGACAATTCTGGAAAAGTGTCAGAATGCAATAACGATGCATTCCATCACTCTTACCAGCAGGAGAACAGGACGCTTCACTATCCCAAGAGAATAGGCTACGACTAGCCATTTGTCATTTTTGAATATTTTTACAATTGGTAGAATGTTTAAAATGCACCACAAAGACATCAATTACATTTGGTTCTTCAAACCAAAAACCACCCACACTCACAGTTGTATGGTCATTGAATCAATTAATCGGAGTCTTCAAAAAACAAAGCCACCATAAAAAATATTTTTTAAAATATAACTTTTTTTTTTTTGTAATTCTTTTTTTTGTTGTGCAGAAAAGAACAGACATTCCTGCAATGCCCCAATAGCATCTGCCAGATTAACATTATACACGATGTGACAATTGCAAGGCATGTTAAAGAACTGCACAATATGTATAGTATAGTAAGACTATGCTAGCATGTCTAAATATGAAATTGGAATCAAATCTGCTCAGTAGGGTGGGCTATCTAGACAAGGTGATAACTGGTAAGATGAGAAAGCTATATAAAGAAGATGCTGCTAGCACTATATTGGTAGATCAAAAAAGAGTGTGGTTAGAGTTGTTCTTAACTAGTACTGTGGAGCGTGAGAAAAGGGTAAGGACCACTGGTTAGGCAAATAGGCTACAGTAGAGGAATAATATGATCACAAAATTAACAAAAGCATGTCAATCTTCAAACACTGCATAAGCAATACGATAGTAGCCATGCCAATGGTAAGATCTGTGAACCACTCATCCGATGCCTAGGGTCGGCAATTCCCAGCTTCTATCCCCTGTCGCTTCAAGGAGACTTCTACAACTTTTCCAGGACATTAGACAGTCCGGCTTGGCTTTCCCCAGGGAGCTGGTAAGGGCCCGTTTCTGCGGTCCTGCAGAACCACACATCCAGAGGTTTGGAGAGTATGCTTCTAGGTTAAGTTAGTTAGAGGGCTTAACCCTCCTCAGTCTGAGTGAGTTGCAGCCTGCGTGATTACTCAGGCATTGAGATACCTCTAAACGTCTCGATGGCTGCTTGTGCCTTCTCCTCATCCCCTTTAGGTAGATGCTGCAAATGTGCGAGAGAGGCTTGAGGATGCATGAGAAGTCACTTTGCTGCACAGCTCAGCAGGATCATGACCCAGTCGTCAAGTGTGAAGGCAAGTCTCCGGGCTCTGAGCTGCTCAAAATCTGTCACAGATGGCATTGGAAGCCAGGAGCAGCCGATCTAAGCATGCAGGCTCCAGTGTGGGAGGGCCCCAGGCTTCAGTGGGGCAGCCATTTTGGTGGTTAGGCCTGGGGTCTCCTTTTGGTGGAGTAGCTGGAAGTTGTATTGGGGTGACCACTGCAAGTCACCAATGGGGAACAGGATAGCCCCTGCTGGCCCATAGGTCTATCTAAATGTAACAGAACAAAGCTGTGTGAGAGTCAGTACCTGTTAGGTGGGACAGCATATGCAGCAATTCTTCCCTCTTGCCCATTGTTGGTATTGACCTCTTAGGAGTATTATTTAAGGGTATACATATTTTAGCTGCTTTCCTCATTGATCCTGATTTCGTACTCCTGAACTTGCATTTTGGTTGACCACTCTCTATCTGCTGCACATAATGGCCACTGGCGTGTATAGCAACTATATCATCTTCTGGCATCCCTGACTTTGCCTTGTACCTGTTTACATTATTTTGTTATCAATTTTTCTTTGTTTCTATTAACTCCAACAACTCTAAAGTTGGTAATACATCTTACTATCAGCTGCCTAAATCTGCATTTAGGGACACAATTTGTCAGCCTAGTCCAAGCCGGACAGCTTCAAAGCATAAGAAAGCGGTGTCTACACCAGTAGGCCAACAGGCTTTGTTTGTGTTAATTCCTGGGAGTGGGGTACACTACAATGCTTTGGTCAATACTACATTAAGTCACATAACACTTTTGCCTGGGAAGATGGCCAGCAGGAATATCAAGACCTGTTTGGAGGAGATCAAAAAAACAGTAGTGGAGTCCATGAGAGAGGAAAAGAGACCAGGGAGCTGAATGAAGGTGAAGAGGGGCAAGAGAACAGAAAGGAAAGGGGCACGGAAATAAATGGTGATGGAACAAACAGTGCTAGTATAGAAAAGTACAGTACATATATCTCAAAATGTTTGCAGCTAAAGTGTTTTTCAAATCTGATATAAACCAAAATAGTCACATTGAGAATTGAGACTTTTTTGATTAAAGAAACGCTCAAAGCACCATAACCACTAAAGAATGCTGTAAATCTATATCTATCTGTCTATCTGCCTGGTCACACATATTCACTATGAAACTTGTGTCCATTTTGGAGCTAGATTTTGTGCCCATAAAGACACGATGCCTGAGTCTTCCTCTAAAAACTCACGGAGAGAAAGAGAGAGAGAGAGAGAGAGAGAGAGAGAGAGAGAGAGAGAGAGAGAGAGAGAGAGACATGACCATTCCTCTTTAAGCAGAAATCGGCTTCCATCCTCCGCTAGCTTCTTTTATTGAACACCATTTTTGCCTTATTGAAAACATTACCGAGTTTAAATACGCAATTTTACCCAATTTCACAAACACAATTTAAAACATAAGCTCCTAATGCTTTTCATATTCATAGCTTTCTAGAAATAGAAGCGGTCATTCCTTCTAGTGAAAAATGAACATTCTTTCACAATGAAGAAAAAAATGAATACAAAAGTAGATCAATGTGTCTGTAACAATGGCACTAAAATAGAGACCTGTTCTGAAAGGAGATTGTGCTAAAGCATGTGAACGCATGTTTTTGCAGGAGGTTTGGGAATAAAGGTTAAATACAGTAAATAGCGCATTCAAGTGTGAGTCACAGCTGAGCATATGCTTGCAATCAGTGCTCCAGCCATGTGCATTATAACAGAATACAAATATTTGGTATGTGCAAAGGAATCTCACTATTCTCTTCCATGAGTAAACCCTTTGAGTCCTGAGTTCTGAAATTAAAATTGGCATTCTACGGGGAGTAAAAACAGCAGAACTACTATTCATTACCATGACTGTGAAGCTAAAAGTGAAAAGGAGAGCGTCCAAACCCATTCATCATTAATATCTAGGGGTTTAATATCACCTTCACTCTGCTTATGTCAATATGTTATTTTCTGACTGTTTAAAGGAACAGTACAATGGGTAATTACCCTGAATGATGGCACAATGTGAATTAATGTGTTCTGCACATTGACTCCTCACCCTAGAGATCGGTGGGATGTCATAGTTATCCATGCACAGTTTAACTTAATGATGTTAAACTGTTCATGTACAAGGATTCACTAGGAGATACACGGGATATACACACTGGTCCAGTCTGGAATTATTGGTCCTGGTATAACAGGGGTATGGGGTTCCCTTTTTGACAGTAGGCACCGGTTTACTAGGGGCGCCAACTCTGACAACAAATATGCACTTTGAATTTTTAGTCATATTTTGATATACTTTTTCATTCTGTTAACACAGTAATAATTTTCTCTCTTTTTTTATTTTATATACAGAGGAGGGTTTGAGCTATATATGCTCACTTATGCATCCTCTTAATCATATAGCCATGAACAGAATACTTTGTTTTTGTGTGATATGGGCACCTGAGACATTTGAAATATAATCTAGCCCACCCAGGGTTATGTACAAAGAGCACACAGAGACGGATAATTAAGATAATAAGTTGTCTATTTGGCAATTGCTCCACATTCAAAAGCCGCAATATAGCTCCTTTTCATTCACATAGTTGATCTGTTCACTTTAATTTTTCCCCATCTGATTGAAGAGCTATAAAGGACTCTGTTGCGGATGCAGTTCAGTGAAAGATTAGTATGTGTACACATTTTAGATGCCAGCAGCTGGAGAACTATGAGATGCTATTAATAACTGACTGAAGAGGATTCAAATATAGAGAGATCAAATCCAAGGGACATATTGATAATTAGGGTCCTTTTATCAAGCCAGATACTGTTTAACAACTTAATGGCTAATAAGGTCTATACCGTCATAACGATCTGGTCTTTAAAGGAACACTATAGGCACCCAGACTACTTCATCTCATTGAAATGGTCTTGTTGCAGCGTCCCTGTTCCCCTTAGTCCTGCAATGTGAAATATTGCAGTTTTTGAGAAACTGTAATGTTTACAGTGCAGTACTAAGACAGCCTCTAGGGGCGATTCCGGGAGCTTACCGAACTCTGGGTTCCTTAAATGACGCTGGACGTCCTCATGCGGACGTCCAGTGTCCGTTAGAGGAAATAATAGGATGACGTCAGAGGAGGCAGAGCGCCAAAGGACATTACTGCTGGAATCGAGTGAGTAAATAAATGCGTTTTTTAACCTTTTTTGTGATTAGGGGTCACAAGGTGGAGGGGGGACCAGAGGGCATTATAGTGTTAGGATTGCAGATTTGTATTCCTAACAGTATAGAATCTCTTTAAGGATCCTATTCCAAAAATAAATGAGCCAATACATGAATTACTGCAGCACAGAGCTTCCAAACATACTATGTGTTAAACTACATTTGGCATGGGGACCAGAAGAACCAAATGGTGATGATGACAAAGTGCAGTATTTGGTTGCTAAAGAGCAAAAAGTCAAAACTCTGCTATCCTTCTACGGTTCATAGCAATGAATTAGACAGTAGGAATAAATGTTTTTTTGTTTTTTTTTTCTCCAGCATTTTCTAACATTTTCCATCTTTTAAACATAAAAAGGATGGTTCTATATTGTAGGATCTTAGTACACAAGAAAAAAGAACTTTCTAAGTATTGCAAGTATTGTTCAGTAATCACTAGAGCGTCAATTATGCAACATCTTTATACACATGTACACTAATCCTACCTATGACAAAGAATGAGTGGAAGACACGTAGGGTACCTTGTAAGTAAAATAACTGAAACCACCAGTAGGGGGGGGATCTTCCTATTATAAACCTCTAACACCAGCTTGCCATTTCATTTTATTTGGAACTCTACATCTTTTCAGGCATTGCTATTCTTTCATTCTGATGCAGGGCATATTCATTCATTATTTCTTTCAAGTCCAAAGTCTAAATATAGGAGAAAACCACCTATTGGCAAGGAGCATTACTATGATGTATTGGGCACTATTCAGAGAAAAAGGACAACTCTACAGCAAACAAAACGATCCCCTGTAATAAGTGGAAAGCACGTATTAAGTGTTCCTAAAGTCACATCTCACCAGAGCTAAATTTGATAAATTATTAGCAGAAGTGACTACTAAAATGTAAATGGTTCATCTACTATAGGGCACATACTAACTAGCCTTAAAAGTTAATACTAAATTGAAAATGAAAATAAAGAAATTAACCAACTGATCATGCAGTCTGGCTTTTCATATTTTCCAAAAATAAATACACTTAATAAACCTGGGCATAAATAGTGTAAACATGGAAATCATAAATAAGGTTAAAAGAACACATTGTGAATTTTTAACATACCATCACCCAATGTGATCATAAATGGTGAATATATTCACAAAGTTATATAAATTACCAACAACTTGCTGTTTGATTAAAGGGACACAAACAACTTTGGCTTAATGAAGCATTGTTGGTGTATAGATCATATACCAACAGTCTCTCTGCTGAAGTCTCTGCCATTTAGGAGTTAAGTTTCTTTTGTTTCTGTTTATGCAGCTCAAGCCACACCTCCCCTGGCTATGAATGAAACAACCTACATGAAAAAAACTTTAAATTAGTTTCACTTTAAATTAGTTGTTAACTTGCTTTAAATGTTTTTATCAATAGCTTTGTAAATTGAACTTTAATTATACATACAGCAGGAGATAAGAAATTCTAAATTAAACAGAATTTTCAATAAAGTGTAAACATTAGATGACTCTTTACAGGAAGTGTGTAGGAAGGCTGTGTAAGTCACATGCAGGGAGGTGTGACTAGGGCTGCATGAACAAAGTGACTTAACTCCTAAATGGCAGAGAATTGAGCTGTGAGACTGTACGGACATGATATATACACCATAACTGCTTCATTAAGCTAAAGTTGCTTTCATGACTATAGTGTCCCTTTAATGCATTACTTATAGTACTAAATAGTAAAGTATCAATTATTTGTTATTGCCTTTGCAATGTATGCTTACCTGTGTATCCTTTTTCTTGTTTTTAACTTGTACCCACCAAGGGATGGACACATTAATAAGAATAATAAGAATCCGATTTGACCAGTGCTAAATCAGCCAATGACAGCTGCTAACGTTATACGTACAACTTAATTCACAAAACATCCCTATTCTTCCAAGCCGCAACCAGAGCTCTAGGGAAATGAGGACTTGGATAAATGCACATTTCATAACTACAATTCGGGTGGATTTTAAACATCAAAGGAGGAAGGTAAATGTCCTTTTTTCCCCTTTTTTTCCCCTTTTTTCAAAGAAAAGGGATTGTCTTATATCTATAATGTTTGATTTTGCATAATTTTGTGGCAGAAACAAGTTACCACGTGCACAGACAACATGGCAAGGGACCTTCTTCCATCATAACCTATGCAACAAGCATAAGTAGTTATGGTGCTTCTAACTCTCAGGATTATCACGATTTTCAGTCTGTTTTATTTAAAAGCCACCTGGATTAATCAGAGCTCTTGGTCCACTATTCCATCATTCTTACCAGCATCCAGGTATCTACATGTCTAATGGTTCTAGGGTTTAGGGAGGGTAATTTGTGTTGGAATAAAACTTTGGATTTTGCTCTGCATTCCATTTCTGCTTTGATATTTAGCTATTAAGTGACTTCCATTCTAATGCACTAGTTGGTAATACATTTTACATATTTTGTAAACTAGAAAAGCAGACAGGAGAGAGGAAGAGTTTAGAAGGGATAAAAGGCTAACATTACAATTAAAATAATTTATTCATTATTCCAATTAAACATGCACGTTTACATATTGCAAATGCCTTCATAGCATGTGTTGCCAATGACATTTAAACTGTACAACCAGAAACTGAAAATACAATTATGGAAAAGGAAAGAGCTGTTTTAGGGTTCCCAAAGGGAGGATTGAATTCTTGTGTAAAGCATTAAATGCCGCAGACACATCCTGCTAGATTACAAAATGCGAAGGAGTACCATACTTTACGCCTTTAGTTTAATATTGCCCTATGCTTTATACTACTTTTACCTTCTCGGAATTAATAGATTCCTCCTTGTCAATTCACAGTGCGCTATTGTCATAAAACGTCACTAAGTTTTATTCCCCTAGTGGACACTTCACATGTGAAATTGTAAGGTTTTCCTGTGTGTATGTTCGATTATTTTCAGTAAATCCTACTGGATGCCTTGACACATTTAGCATGGCATTTTGTTACTATCACGTCTGTAAAACCAATACGTGTATAATAAAGATAATGGCAGAGGATATTTTATTTCCAGAGATCGGACCTTCCAATAAATCTGCTAAAATTCCATGTGTAACACTTCAGGAATGACATCAGAAACATTGGTACAATAAACCATTATATGTGTCTGAAATACTCTCAACTCTATATTTACAGTGGTACACATGATTAATGTTCAGAAGTAGTACTGGCCATTAGACTTGGAGATTTGTTTCATTATGAACTGCATCTCATCCGAATTTTAATCAATCTGTTGATTGTACGAATTCCGAAACCCGGAGCCAAAATGTAGCCAAATCATGAAAAAAAAAAACAATTTGCACAAAGGACAAGCATATTCCTTTTGATTCGTGATCCAGAATTCCGCTCTTGTTACCCCCAAAACAGATTGATGGGAAATAAAGATGGTGGACGACTAAGTGAGAAGTCACCAATAGCAATGGAAAAAAAGGAGGAGCAGTACAAAATCTATAATTATGTATATAATATATGTTTAATAAATACATAATATTGAAATATAGAAGCTAAACTGCATTTCCTCATTTTCCATCTATTTTGGTTACTTTTTCTCACTTCATCTGTGTACCAAATTTAGGAAAATGCACTTATAATTTTACTGTAAAATATATACATAATATTTAAATATGTTATGTATGTTTTACATATGTTTTGTAGCTCACTAATTGTCCATTTTCAATCCCTTTCGGTTCATTGGATTTGCTTTTCCAAATCTTTTTTTAGTTAACCATCCTAACTGGCATAGGGACAAAATTCAGCCATCCTGAATTTATTGTCTATTTTTTCCGGACTGACGAAACAAACATTTTTGCTGTGCGCAAGTCGATTGGCCACAAACTTCACTTGAGTACAATAAAGTAAACCTATTTATAATTTCTGCATTATAGATTATTTCACTTTATTAAATCCAAATTATCGATTCGGAATAATTTTAAAAAGCGTTTATAATATACGTTTTAGCCGCGAGGCAAACAAGGCATTTGTCTTGGGCGGCATTTTCCAGGGGGCGGCAAAAAAAGCCACCCCCAAATGCCCAGGGCAAATGCCTTGTTAGCCTTGCGGCTAACTGACATGCTGGGCGGCGTGCGGGCGGCGAGGGAGCAGTTCCCTTGAGCTGTCTGCTCAGCTCCCTCGCGCGCCGCGGAGTGAGGCTGGGAGCTGGAATATGATGTCATATTCAGGCTCCCAGCCTCACTCTGCGGGCGGCGCATGAGGGAGCTGAGCAGACAGCTCAGGGGAACTGCTCCCTCGCCACCCGCCCGCCTGCCTAGCAACCAGCCCAGCAGCCCGACCGGCAACCCCAGGGAGAGGGGGACCCCCCCACTGTTAGTGTGTGTCTGCTAGTGTGTGTGTGTGTGTCTGTTAGTGAGTGTGTGTTTGTTAGTGAGTGTCTGTTAGTGAGTGTGTGTGTTTGTTAGTGAGTGAGTGTCTTTTAGTGAGTGTGATTGCCTGTTAGTGAGTGTCTGTTAGTGAGTATGTGTGTGTCTGCTAGTGAGTGAGTGTGTGTGTGTGTCTGTTAGTGAGGGAGTGTCTGTTATTGTCTGTTATTGTGTGTGTGTGTCTGTTAGTGTGTCTGTTAGTGTGTGTGTGTGTGTGTGTGTTTGCCTGTTAGTGAGTGTCTGTTAGTGAATGTGTGTGTGTCTGTTAGTGAGTGTCTGTTAGTGAGTGAGTATGTGTGTCTGTTAGTGAGTATGTGTTTCTGTCAGTGAATGTGTGTGTGTATTTAGAATGTGCTTCGGGGGGAGGGGTGGGTTGGGGTGGCACGCGGGGGGGGGAGGAGGGGGCGTCTGAGTTTTGTCATGCCTAGGGCAGCACAAAACCAGGAATACACCACTGATAATATATGGAAACCCTGCTTTATGTGAAAAATGCAATGACAGATCTTTCTACCTTTCACTGTGCAGGAGGAAGTAGTTCAGACATGGGACCAACCAGTCATCGAGCCTAGAATTAGAAGCTTCTGAGGTTTATAGAGATTCCTGCCTGTCAATGACCAGAAAGTAACTTTTTATGTTTAGATTATGCTTAGATCATTTAGAGGATGGAATGTTTGGATCTACTCTTCTGTCCTACCTAGACCACTTATTTCAAGCCTTGGGAGGAGACAACTTGGTAAACAACAAGAGTCTCAATTTATTGTAGTTTTAAAGAAGTAGCTTCACTTCTCTCTCTCACCAGGCAGAGAAGCCCAGTTCCATAGGTGTGATGGTGAAGATATCTCTCGAAGGTCTACTAGCCTTGTAAGTATAACTTGGTTTTATATTAAAGCACACAACAAATGCAACACAAACAACTGCCTACCAGAGAGTCGAAAATCCAATGCATTCAATCCTACTAAAGCATCAATGCTTTAGCAAGTACCTTTCTAACGGGGCAAGCAACTAGCAGCACAACACATCCACTTATATGTATATGTCATAGCTTGAGAATGGTCACACTAATCCAAATGTTGCCATTTTTGGTGCGATAAAACAGCACAACACAGTGTTTGCAACTACTGAATTTCTTCACATCGGGGTTTTGAATAAAAATCTATTAAATGAACCATTGAGATGATTTTTTAGTTCATATTTATTTAATATGAGTCTTGATTTGTCTTACCAAGGAAGTAAAATAAATCTGGAACCTAGTCTGAAATATATATTTTCTAAAAATATGACATGATCATATTGGTAAATGTAGTATAATAATTAAATGTTCAAATCGCTACATAATGCTGTTCCCACCTATCTATCTTCCCTAATACACAAGTATGTCCTGTCTAGGCCCTTACGCTCTGCTGAAGACTTACGTCTATCTTCTGTCCGTTCTCCCACCTCTGATGCTCGCCTTCAAGATTTCTCGAGGGCTGCACAGTTCCTATGGAACTCATTTCCCTCCTCCGTTAGATGCACACCCAGTCTCCACTTCTTCAAAAAATCATTAAAAACACACTTCTTCATAAAAGCGTATCAATTAAACTGTTAATAGCTCTTGACTGATTCTTCTCTTGCAACTGTCATTAGTCTAATACTATCCTTACCTTTTGTGTCACTTTACCCCACTCCCTCAAGCATGTAAGCTCATTGAGCAGGGCCCTCAACCCCTCTGTTCCTGTGTGTCCAACTTGTCTGGTTACAACTACAGGTCTGTTCGTCCACCCACTGTAAAGCGCTGCGGAATTTGTTGGCGCTACATAAATAATAACATAATAATAATAGTTTTCCTAATGTCCCAATGAAACATTGCTACCCTTCAATACCAGACTTCTAACTTAGCCATATACCATACAGTATATAGTTCTACCCTTCCCTTCAATTAGTAATACATCAGAAAATGCATAAATAAGAATGAAACATTCCAAAAAAATATTAATATAGCACATTGAATAGGTGGCAACACTAAGACCACTCCAGGTGCGAGCCCACTCTACTTTGTCCTTGGAATTAAAGTTTTCCAAATTGGCAACCATATACTGGCAGATATTTTTATATTAGAATCTTGCTTGTGGGCCAAATACCAAAGCTGGTGAATGAACATTTTAACCCAGCCCTTAATACTTCTAATAAAGCATTGCAGACACACACAATAAAAACCAGATGTGAACATTGTGTATGCTGGAAACACTGACCTTCAATAGGTAGAAGCAATGCCGGGTTTCAAAGAGATCACTTTAATAGGTTTTTCCACATCGGGTCCCTGTTGCCATTCAGAAATTAATTAGTGCTCTTAAGTAATTTGACAACCAAACACAAGGCAAACGAACAGAGATATGTAGAACTAGCCAGTCCTTCTCTTGCCTTTCATGCTTGGTTTAATGAGATTTATGAAACAATGAGGAATATAAAGGATAAAAAAATAAAAAAATTTAGCTTCTGTTCTGAGTCTTTGGGAGTTCATTAGGCTACCATGCAACTGCTATTTTTAGATTCTCGATGATGATGTATAATGAGGTTATTGGACAAATTACTTTTCCTTTTACACACAGTATTTTGGGAATAATTAAAATGTCAGTTTGCAAAACCATCTTATACAGGGGTAGGAAATACATTTTTTTTTTGTGGAAAAAATACCTGTAATTGATGAAATGCAGTTATTTGCTGTTAGACCTCATTTGTTAGGAGATGGACCATATATTATTTTATACAGCATGAAATTATTTTAAATTATACAACTATTTCAGAAAGATGGGGTTACAGGGGACAATTATGAATAAAAGCAGTGTCCTATGACAGTATGATGTTGCTACATAATAAGAAAAAACTGTGGTAAACAGAACAACAATGATAACACAAATTATTATAACATATATTAAAAAAAAACCACACAGGGGTAAGTGCCCTGCACTTTAAATTCCACTACTCTTGGGCTATAGTACTGGCCATAGTATTTATCAGCACACATAAATAGATCAAAACTAAAAAAAAAAATCTGCACAATTACCAAGATCCTTGTTTAAGTAAAAGAAATGTTGGTACCAATTAATTGAACCAGTTTAGTTCAATTAAAGTGTAATCTCACCTGCCAGTGTCAAGGCATCAAGGCAAACCAAGATCAGCCTATGCTAAAAATTCTCCTTGTTGCTTTTAGCTAAAAGGCAAAAGCTCTAATGAGAAACAAATGTTTATTTGTATGACCCTCAGCAAACTAATTAACCCTTATCAGGACACATAGTTACATACTGTATCTTCCTTCTCAGTATTTAAAGGAACACTACAGTGTCACTATATGGTTAAAAGCACCATTTAGGTTAAAAAGGTGTTAAGCTTACATTTTTTTCCAGCTTCTCGCTGGGCCTTGTTGCGGTTGGCCCTCCCCCACTCCACCTCCTTGGCTAAGATCATCATTCTTGATAATCTGATCCAATCCAATGGTTTCCCATAGGAAAGCATTGCGAGGCTATTGCGCATGTGCGGCAAAACACTGTGGGGCGTCCATCAGCATCCTCTCATAGAGATGCATTGATTCAATGCATCTCTATGAGGAATGTTCAGAGCCTCCATGCAAAGCTGAAAGTGCAGCGCTGGCCTAAGAAGCACCTCTAGTGGCCGTCTGAGTGAATGCCACTAGAGCTGTTCCTAGACAGTAATGAAAACATTGCCTTTTCTTTCATAAGGCAGTGTTTACATTAAAAATCCTGCAGGGACTGACTATGCGCACTACATTAAGCTGTAGTTGTTCTGGTTAGTATAATATGCCTTTAGCACCATATGGTGTATTCTTTAAATCCCACAGAAAGGAGATTTTATTTTAAAAATTTAAAACTATGGATTTAATTTCCTGGTACAAAAAGTAAATAAGGCTGTGTTACTTAAGTGGCACTTCTCTATTTAATACAATTACAAACATTAGGAGTGAATACCTGCTCATTCCCCCCTTGTTGTTGTTATTGTTTTAAGAATATCATTTTATCTGCCCACCTGCATTGCCAACTAGCTACAACCTGCATTCCCCTTTTATCTTCTTATTAGTGGCACTTGCATCACTTAGGAGCGGGCTTTCATGCCACTTCCAGCATTATCGTTGCAACTGTGATGTGAAGGACACCAATATCAGCACAATGAGAAGACATCTCATCCAGTGTTCTACAAAAAAAATATCACGGCCATTTGGTGGCTTCTTACCTGCTCCTGAGAATCCTTGTGGTGTCCATGTAGGCTTTTATCAAGCCACATGGCGACCATCACAGCCCTGGAATTGCTTTCAGTGCTAAGCATTGCATTGTGATGTTTATATTAATTAAATATCAGAGATGGCACAATCATGTCCTAATGATGCCAACAGATCCAGTACTGCTCATCTGAAGTTGCTATATTGAAGTTGCTGACAGATACACGACAAGCATTCCCAGCACCACACATAAGCCTGACCAATGACATTCTATCACTGGTTTTCTAGCCATCTCCAGACATTCTTTGGATGTGATGATTTGTAACGGTTTGTTTTACACAGCACAAGCAGTGATCCAGACTGAAGCATGAAATCCTGCAACATATCTCACACCACAGCAAACTACCTAGGTAAGTGTTATATCAAAGTATCAATGAAACACATGTGGTATTCAAACATACTGTAGGCCATAGGGTCCCATCTGAACCAAAGGTAGATTAACCATACAGCCTGGGGCCCAGGGATCGGACAGAGGTACCAGAACCATGAATTTACTTGGCCCCATCATGCATCACTATTTAAAGAATGAAGGGGGGGCTGGTAAGCTGCCAAGGAATGCAAATCCTTATCTGATCATTTCCCATGATTCTCAGCTAGGTTAATGGCTGGCTGAGCATCAAGGAATCTGTAGTACCCAGAAGCGTACAGTACATGGTATCAAGAACCATGGTCTGCCTCTCTGTGTTAACTAAATTTCCTGTGATGCACAGTCAGCGTTCAGGGGTACATGAAATTAACTATATTGAAAAGGATATCAAGCAGAGGTAAGTATACAACAATAAGGAGTCATGGGGTCCTATTTAAACAAGCTTAAAGGCTACTCTAAATTAGTACAGTGAGGTAAAAAAGTATTCGATCCCCTGCTGATTTTCAACGTTTGTCCACTAACAAAGAAATGATCAGTCTATAATTTTAATGGAAGATCTTAACAGTGAGAGACCGAATAACAAAACAAATCTAGAAAAACGCATGTCAAAAAAGTTATACATTGATTTGCATGTCAATGAGTGAAATAAGTATTTGATCCCCCATCAATCAGCAAGATTTCTGGCTCCCAGGTGTCTTTTATACAGGTAATGAGCTGAGATTAGGAGCACTCTCTTAAAGGGAGTGCTCCTAATCTAAGCTTGTTACCTGTATAAAAGACACCTGTCCACAGAAGCAATCAATCAGATTCCAAACTATCCATTACCAAGACCAAAGAGCTGTCCAAGGATGTCAGGGACAAGATTGTAGACCTACACAAGGCTGGAATGGGCTACAAGCCAATCGCCAAGCATCTTGGTGAGAAGGTGACAACAGTTGTTGCAATTGTATGCAAATGGAAGAAACACAAAATAACTGTCAATTTCTCTTGGGCTGGTGCTCCGTGCAAGATCTCACCTTGTGGAGTTTCAATGATCATAAGAATGGTGAGGAATCAGCCCAGAACTACACGGGAGGATCTTGTTACCGATCTCAAGGCAGCTGGGACCAGTCACCAAGAAAACAGTTGGTAACACACTACGCAGTGAAGGACTGAAATCCTGCAGCGCACGCATTGTCCCCCTGCTCAAGAAAGCACATGTACAGGCCCGTCTGAAGTTTGCCAATTAACATCTGAAGGATTCAGAGGAGAACTGGGTGAAAGTGATGTGGTCAGATGAGGCCAAAATCGAGCTCTTTGGCATCAACTCAACTCGCCATGTTTGGAGGAGGAGCAATGCTGACCCCAAGAACACCATCCCCACCGTTAAACATGGAGGTGAAAACATTATGCTTTGGGGGAGTTTTTCTGCCTAGGGGACAGGACAACTACACCGCATCAAAGGGACGATGGACGGGGCCATGTACCGTCAAATCATGAATGAGAACCTCCTTCCCTCAGCCAGGGCATTGAAAATGGGTCATGGATGGGTATTCCAGCATGACAATGACCCAAAACACGCAGCCAAGGCAACAAAGGAGTGGCTCAAGAAGAAGCACATTAAGGTCCTGGAGTGGCCTAGCCAGTCTCCAGATCTTAATTCTATAGAAAATCTGTGGAGGGGGCTGAAGGTTTTAGTGGACAAACAGCCTCAAAACCTTAATGACTTGGAGAGGATCTGCAAAGAGGAGTGGGACAAAATCCCTCCTGAGATGTGTGCAAACATGGTGGCCAACTACAAGAAACATCTGACCTCTGATTGTCAAAAAGGGTTTTGCCACCAAGTACTAAGTCGAAGGGGTCAAATACTTATTTCACTCATTGACATGCAAATCAATTCATAACTTTTTGACATGCGTTTTTCTGGATTTTAATTTTTTTTGTTATTTTGTCTTTCACTGTTAAAATACACCTACCATTAAAATTATAGACTGATCATCTCTTTGTCAGTGGGCAAATGTTCAAAATCAGCAGGGGATCAAATACTTTTTTCCCTCACTGTAGCTACACACAAATAAATATATAAGAGGCGGCATTATAGGTGGTATATTTACAGGAAATATTTCCAGGAGTGAATTATGCTCACTGTGGCAGTGTAGCAATATTGCTATTACACTGCCACTGTGAGATGTGGTTGCTCTTCACACTTGGTTGGTACACTGAGCTAATGGCATACCAGCTGAGGAAGGTGGGTTCTTTGGCAAACAAAGTAATCAACAGCAAGGCTGCATAGTATAGAAGACTGCGATTGAACATGTGGCTATGCATGCTATGTCATGGCAATCTTGCTGGGCATAGGGGCTTCTCTGTCAAACAGCAGTCATGTAGCCCATGGAACAGTGAAACTAAGGGAATGGGCCTTGCCATAGCTAGAAGGCAGGCATACAGGGGGAAAATATTTGATTTATTTGGAATGGATAGGGGCGGGCCTACAGGAATATTAATAATGGGCATTTTAGCGTAGGGGCAAATTGAACTAATCCTGACTTACTTGCTGTTGTATGCAGCAAGTTTTTTGGGGGTCTTTTCTTTTACAGATGGATCCCGGTATGGAGTCTTTGATGGAGAGGATGACCGTTCGTCAGAGAGGGATCTCCTGGCTTCAGAAGTGCCTTGGATCTGCGGTTCCAGTGCCTAGGCCTTTGGAAAATACGGAGCGCCAGTCCGCAAGGCAGACTAAGCCACCCCAGCACTTGAGCCCTAGTTCCATTCCTTGGTGCTCATCGGCTGGGCCTTTGGCGGGAGCGGACATGGTTGGTGAGGAGATTGCCGATTCTGGAATTAGGGGGAGGCAGACTGACGCTGTTGTTTACACCGGCATTTGTCTGGACTTTCTTTGGGGCTTTTAGGGTGAGCAAACTGGTTAGTGGTAATCAAGCATGTTAGGGTGGTATTCAATAAGAGGACGTGGAGTTAGGTAATACCCGGGTGACCATTCGTCTACAGCGGTCAAAAACAGACTTCTTTGGCAAAGGGTACATGGTAAATCTTCATTCATTACAGGGTTCATTGTTATGTCTGTTTTTTTATACTTTTTTGTGCTTATGTGGATGTTTGTCCCAAGGTTCGGGGTTTCTTCTTGATGCATGTTGATGGGTTGTCCTTGTCGCGATATCAATTTCTTCGGGTTTTTCGGTTAAGTTTGGGCTGCTTGGGATTGGATCTCATGTAGTTCGGGACACATTCGTTTAGGATTGGGGCTGCAAAAGAGGCAGTGCGTCTGGGTATGGGGGACGAGTTAGTAAAAAGAATCGGTAGGTGGGAGTCTGTGAGGTACAGGTCGTACCTTAGGTTGGACCGTTTGGTTTAGAGTGGGGCGGTATGTTCCTCAGTTTTCTATTTGGTAATATTTTTTTCTTTCTTTTGTAGGCTGGGTTGCCTGGTTGGTGGGCCACTCATACATCGATTGGGTGCAGCAGAGAGCTGCAGTTAGACAACAAGGAGGATAGCTAGGCTTTCCACGGCGCTTGGTTCAATTGCGTTGGTTTGGCTATAGAAGTTTCAGCTGGAGGGAGGTTTGTTTTGAGGTTTTAGGAAACTAGGGTCTGGGCAATCCCCTGATTTATTATTGATCCACGCTGGGGGATGGGGGAAAACGAGTTAGGTCAGCTACAAAGCTGGTACAAAGTATGAAATGGGATGTGGAGAGGTTGCGGTGTCTTGTCTCGGGTATTACTATTCTTTGGGCAGAGATGGTGCCTTTGTTACATTGGCAGCATGCTCTGGATCCGATGCCAGTAGCTAATATGAGGGTAAAGGTTAATAAGCGCTTGACAATTTTTATTAGACGTACCAGGGTGTACTATTCACTTGGTTGGATTTCGTATTTGGTAAGTTGGAGACCGTTGGTGGCTTTCAACCTGGGGGCGTAGGGGTATGTCAGTATACCCCTTCAATGTTACATCTGTTGTGGCTGTGTGTTTTGTTTTATGTTCTTATAATACTGTTATATTGAATATGTATGTTAATTTATGTATGACCCATTGTGTTAATTATATTCATAAATTATTAAAGCTGTGACATTAACCCACTTTAATTTAGTGTCCGTGTCTTTCTGGAAAGGGTGTAAGTTCAGGTATAATTAATGACATATGCTAAAAGACGACTATGCGCATGTCAAGAGCAAGGCTGCATATGGTAGCAGGCATTGAGAATGAACATATGGTTAGACACACTTAATGGGCACAATTGTATAGAAAATGGGCACCCAGGCAAAGGTTCCTTCCATTTTCCTGTAGCTCTAAGCATGAATTTACTCAACTTTTGCATGTTGTGGTGAACTCAGTTGACACCAATGGCAAGCTGCATGTGGGATGAATGTTTTAAAACTGTCTCACCTCCACGTATACCACACATTTTCACCTAAGTATGGCAGCTCTATGGGTCAGATTTCCAATTTGCCACTTTTAGCCTGGAGTGCACCAAACCACACAGTATCGTGTGTGTCAAGGTCCTGCCAGCACCTTCAGTGCTTCGCTGGCACAAGAAATCCTAACTAGGAGCGGATGAGTTTTGGTGTGAGGTTGAGGCCCTAAGGCCAACTGCCCCTGGCCCCCCTTTACAGCCCTCCCATGCTGTCTGCCTAGGTTATTCTAATGTTCCGCTGTCATCTGTAACACAAGCACCATGTAAGCAAACAGTGAATCTAGTTGGCAATATTCCCTTTTTAATTTTTTTTACATTTGCTTAAAATTATGATCTCATTGATACCAAAGTGAAATAATGCTAGACGTCACCTTCACTTACAGGATTAATGATTCTGATGTTTAGTATACACAGCTCTATTTTATGCAATGATAATTGTAAAATATGATTTAAAATTTGCTACAGCTTTCAGGTTCAACATAGCATTCTTTGATCCAGTATAACTAGATATGTCACAATCAGACAATATGTAGCTACATTTCAGATGCAATGAATGCAGAGGTAATGGAAAGGCAAGAAAGTGCATCACTGCACAAGTGTTTTTGATTTCCTCCGCTGAAATGATCTGTGATGTTTTTAACACTATCGGTGTGCCCCTGAGCAAACATCTATTTGGGAAAAAAATTATTATATAAAGAGTTCATTCTCATTCTCTAAAAGAAATACATGCAAGATCTTGAGTGTGTAATATGAAGGGACAATATAGTCACCAAAACAATTCTCGGCTTAATAAAGCAATTTTAATGTATAGATCATGTCCATGTAGTCTCACTGCTCAATTATCTGCAATGTAGGCGTTAAATCACGTTGTTTATGCATCTCTAGTCACACCTCCCTGCATGTTACTTACACAGCCTTCATAAACACTTCCTGTAAAGAGTCATCTAATGTTTATACTTCCTTTATTGCACAGTCTGTTTAATTAAGAATGTCTTATCTCCTGCTAGGTTAGCAAAATTAAAGTGCAGAGCAGGAGATAAAAACTTTTAAAATGAGTTACATCTGATTGGAAATAAAACCAATTTTTTATCATGCAGGCTGTGTCAGTCACAGCCTGGAGAAGGTGTGGCGAGGGCTGCATAAACAGAAACAAAAGTGATTTAACTCCTAAATGGCAGTGAATTGAGCAGTTAAACGTCAGAGGCACGTATACACAAAAAAATGCTTCATTAAGCTAAAGTTGTTTTGTTGCCTATAGTGTCCCTTTAAACTGCACTGAAGTCTGTTTTAAGAAGCCCAAGATAATATCTGATTACACTTTTCCTGCTGTTACTTCTTCTTCCCCATTCACTGCCTCATCTCTAGGGCTTCTTCAGAGCAGTGAGAATCCCCTATGTTTAATTAAGCCAACAAAGAATATGTTTGCATTGCGGAAACAGTTCATTCGGTATATAGACGAATTTATAGTTTACAGGACTGACATTTTATTGCGAAACAAATGTTCCCAGTTCATTCCATGAAAAGAATACTATTGTGAAATATGTTTATTGGAACAAAGTAAATATTTATTAAAATAAACTGTGTAAATGCCTCTGACATTCACATGCAAGTTTTAGGTTACGCTTTTCGGAGGTGGGGGTGGTGTCAGAATTTTTTGAGTTTAAAAGAAACACATTTAAAAACATATGTTTCCCTTTACTACCAAAAATGTTTTATTTCGTAAGCAAAAAAATGTGATGATCACTTGTAATTATTTGTGTATCAGGCATGGTAGCTGACTCTATTGGATTCCCTGAGGGCAACACTACCTTTGGAATTTGATATAAAATATAGAAATGTTAATACAGAGTTATTTATGAGCAAATATATGGTTTGGGAATGATGGATGATCTCACATTGCAAGTATACACTCATTTCATTGTACAGTGCTATGGAATTTGCTGGCGGTATATAAATAATAAAATAATAATTTCATCTTTCTAATTAGTGATTATTTTGTGCAAGTTTCTAAACTATTTTTCACTGTAGTGCTGCTGTGTACAATTTTTAAATTTTTCGTAGTTAATACACAAAAAAATTTAATTATGGAGAACATGGGATTTTGTGCTGGAGGAAACTACCCCTAGAGAAGTCTAAAGTGAGGGGAATATAAAGTGAATTTTAAATTTAACACCAAAATAGCCAAACTAGGTACAGAATTGACTTGGAGGATTTTTCAATTTTGTCCTGAATTTTAAAATTTACTTTGAATTCAATTTAAATTCTTGGCAAATCTCATGTTAGTGTTATTATTCTCACGTTGTTTTAGGTTATTTCTTTTAGTATTTTTAGAAGCTAGATCACTTGGACACTTTAGAACACTGGGCGGACGTTCAGTATGGTGAAACCACACCATGAGTGAATTGTGCTTAAAGCTGTGAATATCATTACAATTTGCGAGTGCATTTATAGTTTGTTGTATAGAAGTAAAATTGTTGTCTCTACTATTCTATATACATTATGTGAGAAGGAAGCTCTCAAAAGAAGGTCATGATGCCAATTCCTCTATTCGCGATTTATCAAATAACTCCGCTAAATATGTTTTCAATATTCTGCAAAATATTACTTTTATTGGTGAACTAAAATGTATTATGTAATATGATATTACATGTTTCAAATGTATAATATCAGAAGGTGTTTCTTTTATATTTATAAAAAAAGATTTCTAATATTGCTAATAATTCAGGAAAAATAACTGCCACTGAAATATGAAAAGAAAGACACATTATGGACCCTTTATCGATCATTTTAGTGTCTAAAAATGAAAGTCATTATTCAGTGGCAAAAACTCTAAAAAGTCAAGTAGAGAAAAATAAAATAAACAAGACTAAAAATGTAACCGAGTCATAACACACAATTGCTCAAATATGCCTGTATATAGCACATAATTAAATTGAACAACAATATCTATATAAAACCAACTACATGCAATATATAGCAAATTGAAATTATATTCAATACAAAGAAAATAATAAAGATTATTAAAAAATACCTACTAAATGATATAATTAGAGAAAGAGAGAGAAATAAGGGGTATGCAGAATAAAATAATAGGCTACAGTGCTAAAATACTACAAAGGTTTTATACTAGAGGCTCCATAGTGCATAAACATTTTTACAATAACCAATTTATAAAGATTAAGGTATATCAAAAGAAGAGTTTAAATCTTTGGGAGAATAAAAAAAAATGTTCCTCAATAATTTTTAGGTTTAGCCATGTCTCAGCTTTTTTTTTTTTTTTTACTAAAATATGCCAATTCTATAACTTCTTTATTTCAGTTTCTAAAATTACTTGTATAGTGTTTTATATTACTCATACAATCCTTGAACAAACATATTGTCTGACTAAATGCACGGTTTGGAACAAGTGAGGCAAATAAGCAAATATATCACATTCTTTGAAATCGTTATTGTAAATATATACAGAATACTATTGTAAATCCCATGTTTGTATTTAACTTGGAAAGGTATTGCCTGCACAAATATTTACACAAACTGTATATGGATATCCACCACCACATGTCAACGTCCCTTTGTGGTTAAGCAAGGTGCAGCGCCGGGTTCTTACCTCAACATAGCGTTTTTTGGGGAGTTTTGTCATGTGAGGTGCAGTTTAGGTTTCTTCAGTTCTGTTAGATGTACAGCAAAGGAGTCACTACCAAGATCTGCCACTGCAGTGTTCTAGATTAGGCAGATGTTTCACATGTATCACACAGCTCTACTGTAAACTTGGTGGTGAATGGAGTGTATGCAGTGTTGTTGTGTATTGTTTGGAGGAGTGTGACCTGTGTGGAGAGGCACTGTGTGTAGTGTCGGCTGAGTGGTGGGCAGATATTTTGCAAGTATGATTTGTGTGAGGTGTTGGATGAATGTGGTGGGGGGATCAGTTGTGTGTGAAAGGCGGAGTGTGATGTGAGTTATGTTTTTAGTAAATAATACAGATTGATGATATTTAAGAGAAAAACACTGCAGCCTAGCCTGCTCATCTTCGTTCATCATATCTAATCTCTCCTGGTCTCATATAGTCTGCAAAAGCTGCTGGTAACAGCGCCACATGTTAGCAATTTGACTAAGGTTGCCATTTCTGGTTATAATGTTCACCAAAATTATTTATATAAATTTGTTAACTTGATAGACACCAAGATAAGCATGGACCGGGCCAAAGAGCTTGCGGTCTAGTAAAAGTTAGCATTTCTGTGATGTGAAATACTGTATGATTAAGAGGAAAGTTAACTTGCTTTAGATTGCAAGTTATTGGGGCCATTCCATGCATGTCCTGATGAGCATTTCTGTCTATGAAGAACTGTGTGACACCTGTCACAGTTATGTAAGGTACCTTACAGCTTCAGATGGCGATTACTCAACAAAGTGGAGTGGTAATCGTAGAAGGGGTAGCAGGCTGAGGACATAGTGGAAGGGCTGGAGCACAAGGATTCATTTTACTGCACTCAAAGTCAGTCCAGCATGATCCACAGTGAATTATTAGCGGAGCTGCAGCCAGACAGGTACAACGTAATTTATGGCACTGGAGGTTTTGCCATTGTGGAGGCAGTAGTTTCTAAAGAAATGTCACTTTTTATTTTGTTTGACTTCCCGTTATTACTGTAGAGTATGAGGTGAGTGAGAAGATTCATTCCATTGCGAGAGTGAGGGGGTCAGCTGCCTTGCGTACCATTGGGATGTTGACCCTGGTTTACAGCATACCTTTGTAAATAAGTTGCAAGACTACTTTTCCTTAGAAAATATATTTCGTTTGCTCAACTTAATGGGTCTAGTTAGGAAGACGTGGTCAAACAGCAGTCCTCAGATTACAATGGAACTTGTAATACTCTTTTAAAAAGTTGCAAAGGGTTAACAAAACATTGATAAATAATAGAATAAAAATTAGATAAGAATCTGGGAAAGTAAAAATAAAATCAAGGATTGGGCAAAGGATGAAAAATCACCTTAGAACATTTATAGGGAGGAGGCAACTGCATGTCACTGGAGAGGGATCAAATTAACTGGAGGGTGGATGATAAACAACAAAGAACAAGAGAAATAAGAGGGCAGGTAAAGAACACCAAAACAACTAAGATACAAATGAGAGGGAGAAAAGTGAAGGCAGGAGAAGGAGAAAGGAGTAAAGAAATAAATATGGAGCAAATGAGAGGGGATAGATTCCTTCACCATAATTCTCTAATGTCCTCTTTTTGGCAGACCTCAAATTTAAGAATAATGGACTTCCGGATCTGAGCTATGAGGCTTTATTCAGGATAACACAACATCAAAATATTGGCAGAGTCAGACTACACTACGTAAATCAGCCTTTCTGTATTGCTTTTTCTATGCTGACAATCAGGTGTGGATTTCTGCATATCATTTTATTTGTCCTAATTTCCAAATAAATATTGGTCCAATATAGGTGACAATTAACATAACATTTTAAACTTTGGAAAGTGACTATTCCTCGTAAAATGTAATCATAACAGAAAAATAGAAATACAAAATAACATAAAAAAGTTCTGCAAGCCCAAGCAATTTGGTTCACATTATATAATAAAAATGTCTTTACAGTGATGCCATTGTACGTATGTAATCTATGAAGTTGATAGTTTAAAATGTTTGTTATGCTAACAAGACAGAAACTTTTAAGAACTTTCCAAAGAATCCTGCAGCTCTAGTTTTGCAGTTATTATGTCTTATGGGTAAGTTTATGATAATGGATTAAATGTTTTGGCATTTGTGACTGTTTTGTAAACTTTCTTTGGCCTTCTTGTGGACCCCAGGAAGTCTAGGCATGAAAAAATAAATACAAATAATAATGGATGCTTTGATATAAAAGTGTAGTGTTTGAGTTTATTTTATTAAAGCAAGCAAAGCAAGCGTGAATGCATCTACATATATTTCCAATAACCTCAGATACAGCCATTCTCTATTTTTCTATTTCTTTGGCAAATCTCACATTCAAGGAAAATGGACTTCCACAACTGAGCTATGTGGCTTTATTGTGCATAATTCAAAATCAAAACACTGGCAGACACAATACTCTACAGTAAATCAGCTTGTTCTTCTTGTAAAGTGATCTAAAATATTAGGCTTACTCAGATAAGTCATATTAATGAATTGTTTTCTGTCGAGAGCCAGGCTAATGACTATTTCAGAAGAGTATTTCAGGTCAGCAGGGGTGTGTTCTTGTTCACAATAGTTGATAAAGATTTTTCTAATGCGGTTAAAAGACCACTCAAAGCACTGACACCACTTGATCTCTAAAACACTGCTGTTTAGTAGATACTGCGATGTTACGATTGCAGGGTTAAAATACCTTGACAGCCACTAGAGGCGCTTCCCCTGTGACAAAAGTCAGGTTCCGTTCGGCATGCATGCGCAACTTAAATAGAGATTTTCTAAGCAATAATAACATCATGAGCTCATCGAGATTACCCATCTGCCTTCAAGTCAAAAGCCAAATGAACTGTCACAAAGCACCTTGACCAAATATGAGTGGCTGTATATGGTTTAAGAAATTAGACTTGGCTAATTTTTATTCATGAGGGAGACAAAAATTTTGTTATGTAAATGAGCTGATGTTGCAAAATTACATTAAGGAATCCATAAGAAAGCAAGAGCAATGATATAATTTTGGTAATTTGATCCAAAGTCTATACTTAATTGGTACCAGATAACCTGATCTTTATTTAGGACATTTTTCTCTAGAGCTACCAGGAATAGATAGTAGTGTGTCTGATTCCAAGCAATATGACAAGCACCATAATTTACCCTAGCTACCTTCATTGCTTATGCTGCGTAGTGCTAATCTGTCCCACGTTTCAATGCCCATATTTTCTTAAAACTGAAATCATTTTCAAACAATCTCTTCACCTCAAATACCTTAGATGAGGAAGCCTACGTGTGCAAGTTCTTGTATGGTGTATGCATATTTCTGTGAATCTATACCTGACTCCCAGAAAGTTAATTGAAGTGCCAGGACTGGTTGAAAGCTTTTTCGGCTACATCATAATCTGGACAGACCTTATTACCATTACCGGTCATGTTTACTTGAGTTTCAACTTATTAATATTAAATTCTTATTACATTATTAAATTCAGGTTTTGTCTACCAAAAAATGCATCACATAGATAGATGCCAGCAGAAGGCCCAATAAATGTACTATTTCCAGAAATTCCATGAATTATACAGAAAGGTGCAAGGAATACCGTTGATTGTCAAACTGGTTTCAACACATCAGCCGTGTATGTTCACTTTGTAGTAATGTCCTGCATTCCTCTAAAATCATTCTCTTTACAGTTCTGCCAGATACTGGAAATATATCGCTTTTGTTAGATTACGCTGTCATCAGCTAAAATTTTAGGATATATAGATGGGGAGCAGCTGGAGCCAACAACTGAGCTGTTTTTAGAAAGCAATTTTTAAATTTTTTTTTATCTCCGGTGATTAATGTTAGCAGATTATTGTGTTCAACTTGTACAGTCATTGCTTATGAATGCTTATAGTTTAGAGAAAAGAATCTCCACCTTTATAAAGATAATCATTTAGATACATTGGATTAAACACAGGGGTGGCCAAATGGTAGAACTCCAGCTGGCAAAGAATCATGGGAGCTGTAGTTCTACAATACCTGGAAATCTACATTTTGAAATCCCTAGCTATACTTTTAGATTAACCAACATTTTCTTAAAGTACCAGAGACCATTTTTTTTCTCCAAGTCTTATAAGCAGATTGCCTCCAGGAAGTCAGCCATCTATTGTATGTGTATAAGATAAAGCTGTCTAAAATCTATGAATAAAGTAGAAACATATCTCCATCTACACAACAAGCACAAAAATACACTCTCCTTAATAGAATTCCACATGGAACTCTGCTTCTTTGAAATAGTGATGCTCAATATCAAAACCCTCTTTTCACTTCTGTGTGAACTGAGAATGAAGGTCATTTAAACTTAAGAAAATTAAAATGAGGATGACGAGCTATGTTACATTTCCAAAAAATCGTTCTGGTCTTCTTTGTGTACTTTTACAGTGATAATGTCTCTGACTGCCTCTCTGCTGTTTCTAACTGGATGGCTGCCCACTTCCTTAACCCCTCAAGGACCAAACTTCTGGAATAAAAGGGAATCATGACATGTCACACATGTCATGTGTCCTTAAGGGGTTAAACTAAACTTGACCAAAACTGAAATTCTGGTCTTTCCTCCCTCAAGTGTTGTTACTCCTGTGTCTGTCTCCCTCCAAGTCAATGGTGCTACCATCAGCTCAACCAACACAGGCTCGCTGCCTAGGTGTTCTCTTTGACTCCGACCTCTCCTTCAAGCCTCATGTTCAATCTATTGCCAAATCCTGTCATTTCCATCTCAAAAACATTGCGCGCATTCGCCCCTACTTAACGCCAGATGTGACTAAGGTGTTGGTCCATTCCACTGACCTTTCTCGCCTTGACTACTGTAATCCGCTTCTCAGTGGTCTTACGTGCTCCCAACTTGCGCCGTTACAGTCCATAATGAATGCGGCGAGGCTCATCTTCCTGTCCGCCCGCACCTCCCATGCCTCACCCTTCTCAGTCCCTACATTGGCTTCCTATAAAATAGAGCTCAATTTAAAATTCTGGTTCTTGCTTTCAAATCGCTACATAATGCTGCTCCCACCTATCTATCCTTCCTTATACACAAGTATGTCCCATCTAGGCCCTTACGATCTGCTGAAGACTTACGTCTTCTGTCCGTACTCCCACCTCTGATGCTCGCCTTCAAGATTTCTCGAGGGCTGCACCGTTCCTGTGGAACTCGCTTCCCTCCTCCGTTAAAGGCTCACCCAGTCTTCACTCCTTCAAAAAAATCATTAAAAACCCACTTCTTCATAAAAGCGTATCAATTAAACTGTTAATAGCTCCCAACTGGTTCCTCTTCTGCAACGGTCATTAGTCTAATACTATCCTTACCTTTTTGTGTCATTTTACCCCACTCCCTCTAGCATGTAAGCTCATTGAGCAGGGCCCTCAACCCCTCTGTTCCTGTACGTCCAGTTGTCTGGTTACTACTACATGTCTGTTCGTCCACCCATTGTAAAGCGCTGCGGAATTTGATGGCGCTCTATAAATAACATAATAATAATAATAATAATAATAATAATAATAATAATGTATAGTTATGTAGAGTTATCATTTAAAATTAGTAAACTCACTTATTATGACCGTTGTGTGGGCTATAAACTTTGAATGATAGAAGAAAATGTTCCATGTTGACTGGATTATTTGCATATAAGAGCAAAATCATAACGTGGTATTTAAAAAAAATTTTTTTATAGCATTACCTTTTAATCAAGTAACATCAATTCTATATTCATCGAATAGAGAGTTAGAGATTTCAGTATTTGGTGAACATTGGCAATATCTGTCCAATGGTTGCTAACAATATAAATATATATATAAAGGATTTGAATCATGCCTAACACTAAAAATCCGGTATAATGATATGTACCAATTAAAACTACACTATAGTCACTGAAACATCTTTAGCTAAATGAAGCAGTTTTGGTGTATAAAACATGTCCCTGCAGTCTCACGGTTTAATTTTCTGCCATTTATAAGTTAAATAACTATGTTTACTTTGTTTGTTTAGAACAATGGTTCCCAACCCAGTCCTTAGATACCCCCTAACAGTCCAGGATTTAGGGATTGTCCAGTTGTCTCTCAGGTGTTTTTAGAAAGAATAATATTGCCGCTCTAGTCAGGGCCGGACTGCGGATACAAAGCAGCCCTGGGAAAAAAACCTATGCCAGCTCCACGCCATCAGATTCCATAGCGCTGTATTAGTCATTGTGCCATGTACTGTGTTATATATTACACACACACTGAAAGGACCAGTATTTTGAATTAGAAAAATAAATATACCAATAATAGGCAAGGATATGTCTTGCCACCCCAGATGATTGAGTAATATATATATATATATGTATATAAAAATAAACAAAAGCCCTGCACTCTTACTTACTGAAAGGTATTCAGACCCGGTGCTCGATTGTACTATTAGACATAGAACAAAAATAATCAGCACTCCCAGGACTCCCAGAAATTATACTTTACTCCATAGGTCGACGTTTCAGCTCCACTTGGGAGCTTTCATCAGGACAGCAAACATAAAACAAATGAAACACACATAGTTTAAATAAGAACATCAATCAGAAAAGAACTTACATTTCAGGTGTGTAAGAGGCTGGCCTCCCCTCCTCTCGAGCGTCTGATCAGGCACCACCGGGATTCAGCATCTCATTAATTGCGCTGATGTCGTCAGCACGTAACGTCGTTACCATGGAGATCATGACACTGATAGCGTCTATCGCTCATCCTCCAGTTTACTTCCTGGATGCTAGCATTCTCGGTAGTCAGGGAGATGCCGGCGCATGCGCAGTGAGCTTACTCCCCCGGTCTAAGTGTCTGACCTGCGATCAGGGAGCAAATTGCCAGCATCCCTCACAAGCGTAAACATATATATCAAAAAACATTTTTGGGGAAATGTCATCATATTCTCCTCCCTTCTGTATCAAACATGTCCAAAGTTAGTATATCAACACTTAAATAAATCAGTAAATAAAGTGTAATACTGCAAATAATTACTGTCACAGGTCCATTCAGGACCCTAGTGCAACATATAGCATATACATAATCCATATCTTAATACTAACTTAACACCATATTGTCAAGCTAAAAGTGCTAGTGACCAACATTAGGGATCCCTGGGATTAAACCCGGTTCCTCATATATTGCGATAAATATGTGATAGAATATAGTAATATAAGTGAGTAAATGAGTATTGTAAGAATTGTAGCTATACAAGCCATACTAGAACCCCTGATACTCGTGTAGTATTACAAAACTAAGACATCCATATGGATACAGTTATACTAGTGTATCAAAAAAAATAGGAAACCTCCTACATGTGATATTGATGCGAATATATCTAACAAAGTGCCAATGCATACTATTGAAAGTGCAAAACAGTGCAGAAAAATCACACGATACGTTAAAGTGATAAGTGCCCAGTGTTAAACGCCATAATAATAAAAAAAAGTGTATGGTCCAATGCACTTTTTTAACTCCAAGAGAGGAAAAAAGGAAAAAAGAGTAAGAGGAGAAATGGACACCATAATTATCCCATTACTTCCTCCCATTTAACGGGAGAGATTATCACAAATGTATTTTCACAATAACCTGTATCTGCAGTCCTACTAAGAAAGAAAAAATAAAGCATGTATTATTCTAAGCCCTAGAAATATAGAGCAAAAATGCAAGATCAAAAAATATCAAGATTAAAATGGGCCTGGCAATTTGGATCAGAAAACGACTATATACAACTCACTATAAATATTCAAAATATTGGTCCTTTCAGAGTGTGGCTGGCACAGTCCGAGGGGAAAATAATTTAAATGACAGCCTCATGATTTGGACTGTCTGATCAGCCCCAGGTGCCGCGGCCAGTCTGGCCCTGGTTATAGTTACAAAGACTGTAGACACAACAGAGTAATCCCTAGATCCTGGACTGGTAGGGGGTACTTGAGGACTGGGTTGAGAACCACTGGTTTAGGACAATATTTTAGCTCCTAAATGAGCCTTTTCACAAGTATGACTTGACAGGAGGTTCATGTAGGAGCCGAAAGTAGTTCTCACTTCTTGGCTCCAAAAGAGGACTGCCTTTTAAGCAATAGATTGGATTTTTTTTAAACAGACTTATCATTTGTCCCTAACGCAATAGACTAGATTTTTTTTTTTTTTTGCAACAAAAATTAGGGGGTGGGCTGCAACACCTGCTCCTGGAATGCGTATATCATATTCCATTGTCATACTATGAAGTCTAAAAAAAAATGTGAAGAGCATGTCCACTATCTATATGCGGGTCTCCTTGAAAATTCAATCCTTATGCTTTGCTCCCCATTTGTCCTGCACATGACACTAGCTCATTTCTATACAATTTTTAACATTAGTCCTTCATTCATCCATATAATACACAATTTCAGGGATATCCTATTCCTCTAGGACAGGGGTTCTCAACCTTGTCCTCAAGGACCCCCCCTACCAGTCCAGGGTTTAGGGATTACCTGGGTGTGTCTAAGGTGTTTAGAAAAAGAAAAAAAAACACCTTAGAGTCCAAGGTGTTTTTTTCCCCCCTTTTTCTAAACACCTTAGACACACCCAGGTAATCCCCAAATCCTGGACTGGTAGGGGGTCCTGAGGACTGGGTTGAGAACCCCTGCTCTAGGAGAAGGTTATTTGATTCTATATTATAATGCAAGTATTACTGGTTTAGATAAAACAGCATGACCATGTTATACTAAATCACACTGGTAATTTAATTTTTGAACATTTGTAAGCTCTAGTGCATGTTACAATATCAAAACTTTATTTTTTATTAATGGGATTAAAGTACATTTCTACTCACCAAATGTTCTGTCAGCCTTAAATGGATTAAATACCATGAATAATTTATTATGCTGCCGTAGAACACTAAATATACACATTTACACAAACACACATGTACGCACGCAACACACACAATTTATTTATTCCTGTCTAAAGGCATTGAAGACTTACAGTCATGTTTTTGAACAAGGCACATGAGGTGCCCACTATTCCAAATATAGTTACAAGTGAAGTTACTATTTTGGCTCCATACCACTCCTCTATTACTATTGGAGCCTACATTTCTCAATATACAGTGCAGTTTTATTTGAAGTTTTGTCTACTTTGGTTTAACTCATTTGCTCACCTCTATCTAATAAATTAATTATTAATCATTTATGGATATTATTTGTAGAGGAATCGTATAGTAAATCCTTTATTATTTAAATGTCAATTAATAGCCAACAACTAATGATCCCGTCCTCAAGTCACACTAGTAGTCCAGTATTTATCAGTATCCTAATTGGAACATAATTACTGTAATCTGCATTCGGTTTCAAACTTTTGGCGTTCGATGTTTCAAACAAATTCGGTAACTCTGAAATGTTTATGGGCGAATCACAAAACAAACAAGTTGGACAATAATTTTCTGTGTGATTTGGAGTTCCGTCCGTGGTGCAAAAAAAAAAAATGTACGTGATGCCAATGTTAGGGGGAATGTCATCATGGATATAAAGTATATATGATATATGATCTTGGGTGCCACATCTTCATATAAAGTTATACCAAAGACTCTACAACAGACTTTTGGTTTGATTTAGTAAAATAATGATATATTTTCATATATTTTCAATGTTTTCAATATTTTAATATATAATTTTATTTTAAAATATTAAATATTTTTTTAAATAAATGGACCGACGCAGCGCTGGAAATAAGGTGTTATTATTATATTTAAGGGAGGCTAGACTGTTTTTTAACACTATAGGGTCAGGAATATACATTTATGTTCCTGACTCTATAGTGTTCCTTTAACAAGATCACTTTGACTGGCATGAAAAATATTCTAATAGCAAAAGAGAAAAATTACTTTAATAAATCAAAATATTTAAAAGTGATACATCGCACAAATGCATATATTTTCTTAGGAAGAATAATTAATTGTTTTAACCAATGTTTAGAGTATATGCTAAATCATTAAACAGTGTATAATATAGAAGAATTTCAATGATGGGAAAATTGTTATATTTCATCTGAAAATACTAGTTCCATAAGCTATATAACTGGGTTACGCATCGAACGACAATCTACGCATTTTTGCGAAGCACATACATTCTAGGCATTCTAGGCAATGTCTATTAAAATGTTTGTCAGTCAAATCTCCATTTCATAGGTTCTTATAAAGCTGCTTCTTATTGTGAATTCCAAGTTCTAGAACAGCTTATTGATCCAAGGAGAGATCTTACTGCCTGTGTGGGGTCGAGAAGGAATGCTTTTCGTAGTTCTTTGAAAAACTGAAGAGCACTTCAAACTGTTTTTTTTTCTGCCTTCTTTTGGATCAAAAAGAAAACTGATGTGAGAGACTGAATTTGAAGGATGCATGTCTCTTTTCAGTCTATGTAACTATGTAACAGACTGTTTAGGAATGACATCCTATTCATTAAGATCAGATGAAGTGCCTTTGAGGTACAAAAGTAATTAACGCCTTGTACTGTCGTGTCGCATCTTTAATGAACACTGAATAAAGGTATTGTTTTTTTTTATGTTTTTTTACTGATGTGAGTGAGCAATCTCTTTCTATTTAGTGTGTTTGCTGGATGTACCCCATCCTTCCAAATATATAAGAATTGTTTCTTAACTTTAACACCAAGAGAATTAAGATTGTGTTATTCTGACTAAGAAATGTTTTATTTTGAACACCAAGTGAAATCTGGCTTTTCTTCTGACACCACAATCACATGAATACTCCATTAGTTTATGATAAAACACAGATTTAGCTGATAGATAATATCGTTCTCTCTGTAGAATCTGCATAACAATGTAAAATCAATTTTATCTTTTTCTGCTCTAGGTTTAAATGTTCTTTGTGAGTAGAGATTTCCTCAGATTAATTCACGAGCAAAAACGGTTTACTTTGTACAGTATATACCAGCAGATTTACAGCCTTAAAGGAAATGACACGTCAAATTCATGTCTTGAGGCTTTCCAAATATATTGTGAACCTGGTTTAAATGCATATTAAAATGTGTAACCTGCTTTTCATCTCAATAAGCTATACTGATGTCATTGGGACACTAAATTTACTTTTTGTCATTTTCATTACACGTTAAAATGTACAATATAGAATTTAAGTGTAAATCAAAGTTTATTGGACTTTAAAATGGGGAAAAGACATGACAATATATTTTTCTCCATACCCAAATATTACCGCTATAGGAGGAATAGAATTAAGAGGTTGAATGATAAACTGCTTTCCAATGAACAAATAAATCAGTCTACTCACATTTTTACTACTTTGAAATAAATATTTATCTATGGATATGCCTTGTTCTGTATGGCTACCAACATTTCTGATTTTAGTGTGACAGTCCCGATTTCAGGGATCCATATTTGAAAACACCAGGGAACTGTCCCCAACAATTGAAGCACAAGTATGTCCTATGTGATTGGCAGGCAGCTTGATGTGCGTTCATGCCAGGCTGACTTCCCAGACTTCTGGGTGTCCCCATCCCCTTGCCATTGACACAATTCATGTGACTGTCCCATCCCCATTACCCTGCACATCGTCAATCCACTCCATGGGGCAGTGATGTTAGAGGTATGTTCTAGTCTTCCCAGCTATATATTTGTCCTCTAATGGATATCTATAACTAAACAGGTACAAGTACACTTGCTACAAGAGTAGTAACGCACAAAACATATATATAAGTGAGAAAAAATTTAATAAATAGGTGAAATTAAAAAATGTAAGTCAGTCTAAAAATAGTGAACATTATATTATTGATGCATGTCCCATTCTTTTTTGTAGGAATCTGTGGACATGGTAGACACATTTTAGAGGTGTGAGCAGAGGTGTTGCTGTTCTGAGAAGCTTAATTTTTGCAACTAAAATGTAATTTCAAAACACGTTTAGATACACACTACCGGTAGTATTATTGCTGTGTAGCTCTGTTATACACTCATACACACCAACAATATGGAGCTTTCAGAAAAGATGGACATTAGGCTGAAGGAAATGGACAGAGGGATTTGGGCCAAAAATAGGGACACTTGAGAGGTATGCAAACTATAATTACTCTAAAATCAATACACCAGATTGCATCAGAATGCCTTCAAGCTAATAAATGAAGATCATTTCAAATTTTACTATTTCATATACTTCGAGCAATGAAGGTGAAAATCAATGAATCTATCCTTATTTACAAATTTATTTGAGCATTATTACTCTTTGTTTTATAATCACCCATCGACTAACACAGTCCAAAATTAATACATCTTGAGATTATTTAAATATTCTTAAAATAACTGTAAAAATTGGCTAGACTTCAGATGTGCCATTTTCTAAGCTGGAAATTAAGAAGGTGATAAAACTCACTTAAACGTTACCATACGGATTCTCCAACAAGGATAACATATTCTGCATCCTTCTGGTACCTTCACTTGTAAAATTGTTTAGTGCATGCCAATACCCCAGCCTTAACAACCCCTCTGCCCAACTTCTGCAAATATCTAATACAATTCAAGGTCTATTTTACCATTTAATACTTAACACTAAAGTTATGCACAGGTTTTGGTCAACTGCTTAGATTACATATTACCATCAGTGCTGGAAAATAGCCAAGTGGGTTTTTAGTTTCTTGATTGCCAACCATCTGACAAAAACAGGAAACATAATATAATACATCATGCTAAAATACGTAGTTCCCTTTGACTAGCCTTCATTTTAAAAACAGAGAAGACCATATATAGACTGCACTGGGGATGTCTTCCTGAAGTTTAGCTTTAACCCCTTAAGGACACATGACGTGTGTGACATGTCATGATTCCCTTTTATTCCAGAAGCTTGGTCCTTAAGGGGTTAAAGGAAAACTAAAGCATTAGGAATACAAACCTATATTCCATTGCTGCTGCGTTGTTATTTTATGCCTGGGAGGACGTCAGTGAGGAGACATGGTCTTCTTCACTATAGTTCAATAAAATGTTTTACCTTGAATAGTCAAAAGTAAAAGACCTGTGCAGCCAGGCCATTTCATTAAGATGAAGTGGCCTTGGTGACTTTAGTGGTCCTCTAACTTACACAAATATGTATCAATGGAATCGTGGTAACAGTTAGTTTCATCACCCATCATGCAATCAGGACTCCCGTTACCACCCTTCCGGATACTGAATGACCCAAGGTGATTATGTTCCATGTATCTGTTGCTTTATATGTGTTTCAATGAGAATTTAGCTATTTCTGTTTGAAATAATGATGATACCTATTGGTATATAACCTCTCAGAGTTTCCCTGCAGAACCTAGGCCTCTTTGGAGCAGACATATAAGTGGCAAACAGCAATTTATTCATTTCATTGTCAACAAGTGACAATATAAATTGTGTGTGCTTGGTAAAGAAAATCAATCATGATATTGCCTATACATTTGTCAAAGCATTAGAAAGTCTGAAATAAACAGAGATAATCTGGGGAAATGGAGTGACGTTAAATTGAAGCTATATGATGGTGGTCCTATTGAAAGGACTTTTGGTTGGGTATTTTAGTGACCAAATATAAAGATTATATGAACTTTTCTTTTTCAGAAGCATTCTCTCCATGTTCTAGTCACATGTGGGTACGATCACAGTGTCACTCATGCCATAATGAGAAAGCATTTACTAAACATTCGTTACCTGAAGGTAAGCAGATTAGTTTACTGTAAACATATGATAATGGTAATAGAATATACACATTGATTAAGTAATATTGCTAAGCTTTATCACATCCCAGGAAAGTATAATATTAAGACCATTTAGGGGTCTTATGTTTGACCACATGCTGCTGTGACTTATGGACGGTCTAACACAAAATACCCTATGACGACTTGTACTGACCCTAGACCTGTCATCCTTCAGCACATCAGATGTTGTTGAAGGCAAAATATTTTCACACATATGTGGCTCAGTTTCTTGGTTTTGTAGTGAAAACCATGCATTGTCCGACATTTCAAACTGCACTATGAAAGTCTTACCAAGCAAGAGTGACAAACAACTATCAAATTGATTTTAACAATGAACGTCAAAATATATTACCAAATTTTAGATTCTAGAAAAATAGCTCTATCTGGCATGGATTTATAATTTATTATATATAGTTTTGTTGAATATCAAAAAATGTCTGCATTAAGAAATCTATGATATTTCTACCACCTGTTATTTTAATAAATGAAAAACAATATATGCAGCAACTATTTTTTACCTATGAACGTATATAAAATACCTGTTTATACACAGTAAAATTAATACTTCATATCTTATAAATTATTTCTTTGCAGTATTTCCCATCTGCTAGACTACATTTCTTATAAACTTTGAGTATTTATTCAGCTTCATTCATTACTGTTCCAACATAAATATAAAGCTTCTATTAAATGGATGGAGCTGGATATTTCTATTTTAATTAGAATTTTTTACTCTTTTGTGTGAGAAAACCTTTCTGATCTTTTTGACTTTGGAATTCTACATATTATAGATTTCAAAGGATTCTTCCAAGCACCTAAAGGATGGTAATGCCCATCACATTTAAATGTAAATATGCATTCTGAAAGAATGCTGCCTCTTACTTGCACATACCATGTACACTTTATCTCACATTTAGTTGCATTACGAAGGAATATTGGGTATATACATAAGAAGTAATTACCTGCATAGTTATAATACACATTTCTTTTTTTCTTTTTTACTGTTACAGGTAAGATTCATCTGTAGGAAAGGTTACTGATTGCACAAGGTTTGATTTCCTGTTGGTAATTATAAGGCATTTGATTTGATTAGTTAGCTACTTTCTATTGATTGCTGTTTAATTATCTATTGTTTGCAAATAAGCAGAGGCCTACCCAGGTGTTAAACATTCCTAGTGGGTGGTGATGTTAGGAGTATATAAGGGTAGTTGTCATGAACTTGGCTAATGTAGCTTGGTTGCTTCATCTAAGTGTTGCTTCTAAGTGTGTGTGTGGTTGGAGATATTCTGGAGAGTGCTGCTTCTAAGTGTGTGGTTGGAGATATTCTGGAGAGTGCTGCTTATAAGTGTGTGTGGTTGGAGATATTCTGGAGAGTGCTGCTTCTAAGTGTGTGTGGTTGGAGATATTCTGGAGATAAACTGGAGGTAATCTGAGTTATTCAGGATGATAAATAAAAAGTTAAAATTTGTTTGATTAAATTAATTCACCTCATTGGAATGGCAGACTTAGTTCAGTGTAATAGTTGCTATGCATTTGTTTCACGTTCCACTTTTTGGAGGTTTGGTTGTTGTCTAATCTGTAGACAGTTCTCCATCTTGTGGCAGGAGATTGTATTTTTGAAGTCTGAGATTTGTAAATTATCTGGTAAACAAACTCAGGCTGGAACTGCTGCAAAGCCACTGCCATAGAGACATAATAGGAATGGCAGATGGATCACTGTAGGATCTGGTAGACTTAGAGTTGTGGATAAAAGGCATATTGCACAGTCTGTTGCTCTACATAATTCATTTTCTGCACTTTCAGAGTGTAATGGTGTTATGGAGACAGGCACTGAGGGTAGTGGTGTTGTGGAGAGAGGCACTGAGGCTAGTGGTGTTGTGGAGAGAGGAACTGAGGCTAGTGGTGTTGAGGAGAGAGGCACTGAGGCTAGTGGTGTTGTGGAGAGAGGCACTGAGGCTAGTGGTGTTGTGGAGAGAGGCACTGAGGCTAGTGGTGTTGTGGAGAGAGGCTTGGAGACTATGGTGAGGCCCAGTGGCGTACACATGACCTATGGGGCCCCGGTGCGAAAATTGATCCGTGGGCCCCCCCAGCACGCTTACTCTGCGCGGGCCAGGGCCGCAACACATGGCGGCGGCACCTGGTCGCAGGGGTTGCAGGGCTGCGACCCCTGCAACCGCGGTATGTACACCAGTGCATGCAGATGCACACACACTTAAAGGACCACTACAGACACCCAGATCACATCAGCTCAATGAAGTGGTCTGGGTGTCAGGTCCCTCTAGTTTTAACCCTGCAGCTGAAAGCATAGTAGTTTCAGAGAAACTGCTATGTTTCACTGAGGGTTAATCCAGCCTCTAGTGGCTGTCTCACTGACAGCCGCTAGAGGAGCTTCCGCGATTCTCAGACACTGAACGTCCATAGAAAAGCATTGAGTAATGCTTTCCTATGGGCGGTGTGAATGCGCGCATGGCTCTCGCTGTGCATGCGCATTCGGAGCTGAGAGGCGGAGGGATCCCCAGCGCCAAAGGAGTCCGGCACTGGAGAAAGGTAAGTACTGAAGACACACACCTACACACTCTCACGAACAGACGCATACACAGTAGCTAACACACGCATACACACTAGCTAACAGACACACAATTACTGACAGAGACACACTCAGCGACAGACATACATACACACTCACTTACAAAACACACACTCACTAACAGACATCAAACAGACTCACTAATACAAACACACTCAGTAACAGACACACACAGTAACACACTCACTGACACTCACTAGCAGACACACTCACTGACACTCACACTAATACACAGTAACACTCACAGTAACACTAACACACACACACTAACACACACACACTAACACTCACACTAACACGCACAGTAACACTCACAGTAAAACACACACACTAACACTCACAGTAAAACACACACACTAACACTCACAGTAACACTAACATACACACACTAACACTCACAGTAACACTAACATACACACACTAACACATTTTTTTTTAATTTAACCCCCCCCAGCCTCCTTACCTTTTGAAGTGCTGAGGGGATTCCCTGGGGTCCAGTGGTGCTGCTGGGCTCCTGGGGGGCCGGTCACCCGGCGGGCGGGCAGGCAGGCAGGCGCGCGAGGGAGCACTCTCCCCTGACTGCTCCCTCTTCAGCTCCCTCGCGCGACGCATACTGATACCGGCGCCGGAAGATGACGTCATCTTCCGGCTCCGGTATCATTGCGGTGCGCGAGGGAGCTGAAGAGGAAACACTGAGGGCAGAGTGCTCCCTCGCGCGCCCGCAGGACCGGCCAGCCGGGTGACAGCCGGAGGTGGCCGGCTCCTGGGCCCCCCAGGAGAAGAGGCTGGCCAAGTGACATACATACCGGGTCGCAGGGGCGGCCGGGCCCCCTGGTGGGCCGGGCCCGGTCGCAGCCGCGACCCCTGCGACGCTGGTATGTACGCCACTGGTGAGGCCTAATAGAAAGCAGTTGTTGTTGGGGGATTCCATCATAAGAGGTGTGGAGATGGACAATGGTGGTCTTGTGAGGCGTCTTCCCGGAGCTACTGCTCACAGAGACAGGAGACGTATCTGTAATATTGTTAAGCGAGCAAAGCAGGAAGGGGAATTGGATGTACTTGTCCATCTAGGGAAAAATGACTTGGCTTGCAATGAGGTTTCAGAGGTTAAGGAAGTTTTTAGTGTTTTTGCCAATGATATACATTAAGAAACCATCAAGTTAGGTTCTTCTTGTTCTTCTCAACAATGAAAGGAAACAGCTATCTGTTGAAGAAACATAGAAACATATAGAAACATAGAATGTGACGGCAGATAAGAACCATTCGGCCCATCTAGTCTGCCCAATTTTCTAAATACTTTCATTAGTCCCTGGCCTTATCTTATAGTTAGGATAGCCTTATGCCTACCCCACGCATGCTTAAACTCCTTTCTGTGTTAACCTCTACCACTTCAGCTGGAAGGCTATTCCATGCATCCACAACCCTCTCAGTAAAGTAATACTTCCTGATATTATTTTTAAACCTTTGTCCCTCTAATTTACCTCTTGTTGTGGTTGTTTTTCTTCTTTTAATATAGTCTCCTCCTTTAATGTGTTGATTCCCTTTATGTATTTAAATGTTTCTATCATATCCCCCCTGTCTCGTCTTTCCTCCAAGCTATACATGTTAAGATCCTTTAACCTTTCCTGGTAAGTTTTATCCTGCAATCCATGAACCAGTTTAGTAGCCCTTCTCTGAACTCTCTCTAAGGTAGCAATATCATTCTGGAGATACGGTCTCCAGTACTGCGTACAATACTCCAAGTGAGGTCTCACCAGTGTTCTGTACAATGGCATGAGCACTTCCCTCTTTCTACTGCTAATGCCTCTCCCTATACAACCAAGCATTCTGCTAGCATTTCTTGCTGCTCTATTACATTGTCTGCCTACCTTTAAGTCATCAGAAATAATCACCCCTAAATCCCTTTCCTCAGATGTTGAGGTTAGGACTCTATCAAATATTCTGTACTCTGCCCTTGGGTTTTTACATCCAAGATGCATTATCTTGCACTTATCCACATTAAACGTCAGTTGCCACAACTCTGACCATTTTTCTAGTTTACCTAAATCATTAGCCATTTGGCGTATCCCTCCTGGAACATCAACCCTGTTACATATCTTAGTATCATCAGCAAAAAGACATACCTTACTATCAAGACCTTCTGCAATATCACTAATAAAAATATTAAAGAGAATGGGACCAAGTACAGATCCCTGAGGTACCCCACTGGTGACAAGCCAAGCTTCGAATATACTCCATTGACTACAACCCTCTGTTGCCTGTCACTCAGCCACTGCCTCACCCATTCAACAATATTGGAATCCAAACTTAAAGATTGCAGTTTATTGATAAGCCTTCTATGTGCAACAGTGTCAAAAGCCTTACTGAAATCTAGGTAAGCAATATCTACTGCACCACCCTGATCTATAATTTTACTTACCCAATCAAAAAAAAACAATAAGATTAGTTTGGCATGATCTCCCTGAAGTAAACCCATGTTGTCTCTGATCTTGAAATCCATGTGTTTTTAGATGTTCAACAATCCTATCCTTTAACATGGTTTCCATCACTTTCCCCACTACTGAAGTAAGGCTTACTGGCATATAGTTGCACGACTCCTCCCTATTACCTTTCTTGTGAATGGGCACAACATTCGCCAACTTCCAATCTTCTGGGACTACTCCTTTTATCAAAGATTGGTTAAATAAATCTGTTAATGGTTTTGCTAGTACACCACTAAGCTCTTTTAATAGCTTTGGGTGTATTCCATCAGGTCCCATTGACTTATTTGTCTTTACTTTTGACAGTTGAAATAGAACCTCTTCCTCTGTAAACTCACGTGCAATAAATAACTAATTTATCCTTTTTCTTAACTTAGGTCCCTCTCCTTCATTTTCATCTGTAAATACCGAACAAAAATATTCATTGAGGCAGTCAGCTAGACCTTTATCCTCTTCTACATACCTTCCTTATTTTGTTTTTAATCTAACTAATCCTTGTTTTACTTTTCTTTTCTCATTTATGTATCTAAAAAAAGTTCTGTCCCACTTTTTTACTGACTGTGCTATTTTCTCTTCTGTGTGTGATTTGGAACCTCTTATAATTTGCTTAGCCTCTTTCTGCCTAATCTTATAGATCATTCTGTCTTCCTCACTCTGTTTTTTTTTTTTATAATTACTAAATGCTAACTTTTTGTTTTTTACTATTTTGGCCACATCTGCGGAGTACCACAGTGGTTTCTTGAATTTTTTGCTTTTACTGACAAGCCTAATGCAATTTTCTGTTGCCTTCAATAGTGCAACTTTTAAATAATCCCATTTCTCTTGGACACCATTTAAATTGCTCCAGTCTGATAATGACTCCTTTACACATATTCTAATTTTAGAAAAGTCTGTTTTTCTAAAGTCTAAAACTTTTGTTTTTGTGTGGTGTGACTCAGTCACTGTTCTTATATTAAACCACACTGACTGATGATCACTGGATCCTAAACTTTTACCTACAGTAATATCGGATACCAAATCTCCATTTGTTAACACTAAATCTAGTATGGCCTCTTTACGAGTTGGCTCCTCAACGACTTGTTTTAGAGACAATCCCAGTAGGGAGTTTAGAATATGTGTGCTCCTGACACAAGCAGCTATTTTTGTTTTCCAATTCACATCAGGAAGATTAAAGTCACCCATGATGATAACTTCCCCCTTCATTGTCATTTTAGCTATTTCCTCGACTAGTAGATTATGTAACTCTTCAATTTGTCCTGGGGGCCTATAAATCACACCTACACGAATTACTGTGTGATTACCAAATTCTAACGTAACCCAAACGGACTCTATGTTCACCTCACTAACTTTTATTAGGCTAGATTTTATGCTATCCTTGACATACAGGGCCACCCCTCCCCCTTTCCTGCCTTCCCTGTCTTTTCTATATAAAGAGTACCCTGGAATTGCTATGTCCCAGTCATTTTTCTCATTATACCATGTCTCAGTAACAGCGACTAAATCTACACTATCAGTTGCCATTATTGCCACAAGTTCATGGATCTTATTCCCTTAACTGCGAGCATTTGTAGACATGACTCTAAGCTTATCATTTTTTAACACACTTGCTACAGGCACCTTCTGTCTTTGTTTTGGGGGACAATTGGATTGATGTTTTATCACCCTTTCCCCCCCCCCCCCTCCTAGTTTAAATACATCCTAGCAAAACCTCTGAACTGCTCACTGAGAACATTTGTTCCCTTTTGAGAAAGATGCAAACCATCTTTTTTGTACAGTTTATGTCCATTCCAAACAGAGCTACCATGAGAAATAAAGCCAAATCCTTGCTCCCAACACTATTCATTGGCAAAAACACTAAAAGAAAAACAGAGGGATTATACTTTCTTCTCACACGCCCACCAGACCTATTCCCAAATTGATTTAGCCTTGGTTGAATCCAACTTTCTTGATTCAATCATCAATTCTAAAATTGGTTCTATATTGTTATCCGACCATGCGCCAGTATTTATGAATATAAAATCTGATTGCCAATATGGGATAAGATCCAGATGGAGATTAAATGAAAGCCTCTTAAAAATGGAATATGGTGTTAATAAATTGATACTTGATTTTGATAACTTTGTAATAACAAATGATAATGGGGAAGTATCAACAGCAATGCTTTGGTGTACCTTTAAAAGTTATGCTAGGGGCCTTCTCATAAAATTAGGCTTAGATCTAAAAAGAAAAGTAGAGGGATCTTTACCAGAATTAAAGGTTACATTGGCAATTAAAGAAAGATGAAATAAAATTAAGGTTGATAATGTACTGGTAAAAGAAATAGCTAGATTAAACATATATATTTAAGAAAAGACTTATGATAAAGTAAATACAAATATCTGATACCTCAAAGATGGCATCATAATAGCAATAAAATTAATAAAGATCAAATAAAATTAAGAATGAACATAAATAAACATCTATAAAAAAAATAATGATAAACAATTAGCTTCTCCAAAGGATATCTCCCAAGCATTTGTAGACTACTATAGATCACTATATAATTTAAACAATGTTGAGAAAAGTAACAAAGAAATAAAAGTAACAAAGATAATTTAAATCTACCTAAAATAAATCAAGAGTAATTAGATATTTTAAATGCCCCTATAACATTAACTGATATAATAGAAAAGGTGCATAATCTTAAAACAAATAAAGCACCCGGGCCCGGATGTTTTTTCCTCCTATATCTCCTAAATCTCCTATAGGAAATTTGTTAAAACCATTGCACCTATTCTTTTGAGAGTGTTTTCTGAAGCTTCGGTCGAGAATCCCCTACCAAACTAAATGCTATTGGCATCGATTATCCATGTTCCAAAACTGGATAAAGACCCAGCTTATATTACTAATTATAGACCAATCTCTCTTATTAATTTTGGACCTAAATATTTTTTTCTTAAATTTTGTCAAATCGTTTAAAGGGAGTTTTCATGGACTTACTTAACATTGATCAGTCAGGCTTCTTCAAGGGAGAGGCACTACAGATAATACTCGAAGAATTTTAATGTAATTCATAGGATTAACAGAGACAAAATGGGTTCCATTATTATGGCCCTTGATGCCAAGAAGGCCTTTGACAGAGGCAATTGGAGATTCCTTGATTCTGTCATGGGAATTTTTGGCATCGAGGGCCAGTTTAAGGATAAAACTATGTTACTATATAATAATTCTTCAGCAAAAATAACAAAACATCTTTTTGAATCAACTCCTTTTTTAGTAGAAAATGGCACTAGACAAGGATGCCCCATGGGGTCACTTCAATACATTTGAACTATAGAGCCAATGGCTATTATGATTAGAGAAAACATAAATATGAAGGGTTTTATTTCACATAATGGAGAGATAAAGATATCTTTGTTTGAAGATGACATGCTTCTCTCCATGATGGCCGCTTTAAATTCAATTCCTGCAGTACTAAATACCAGACAGCTAAAGTAAATATTAGAATTATAAAATCAATATAAAAAAACAAAACACATTTTTACATCCTTTTAAACAAAATTTCAGGAAGAGCTTCTTATCAATCGTTTCCATTTTGCTTGGAAGGAGTCTACAATTTATTTTTGGGGTATTGAGATTTCATTTGATATAAAGGAATCAATTAAGTCTAATTACCAAGCTTTATAAAAAAAAATCAAATTCAGTTAACTAAGTGGAAAAGGATCGAATTATCTTGGTTGTGATGGTTAAATTTTGTAAAGGCATATCTCAAGCAAAATTATTATATTGTGTTAGAGCCTTGCCATTTAAAGGGGAAAAGGGATCCTCGGCCAGTTTCAAGGCATGCTTTCTAAGTTTATATGGTTTGGTAAACAACCTAGGATCTCTCAAAAAACCCTCCAAAAAATTACTTACAAGGGGGGATATCCTTTCCAGATATTTTTAAACCTCACAAAGCTAGTATGATATCCCACCTATCCTTATGGTTAAATGTAAAATATGATAATCATTTTTGGAACAAGTTCAAATTGTAAATTTAACATATTATACTTGCTAGGAATTTTAAGTTTAACAAAAATAAATGAAAATATTTACTCTAGCAAAGTCCTTATCGATATGATCTTGAAATGAAAAATTTGGACTACCTTCTAAGGACATTTTTATATACTTAAGAATTAAAAATTATTTATTAACAAAAACAATATTACATGACCATTATATTGATTCCTATTCTACTGTATTTTATTCTAAACTATTAATATCTAGAACTACCAAATTACTTGACTCTAACAAACCTTTAATTCAAGTAACCCCTTTCTTAAAATGGGAACATGATTTAAAAAAAAAAAAAATGTGTCTTTCGGACTGGACTCACGCCACCACAGATCTAAAGCGCTTTATACATTGTGTGCCTCTTGTTGAATTACACTTAAAAATAATTCATAGGTGGTGTATGGTCCCAATGAAACTTCCTAACATTTCACCCTCATATTCAAAAATCTGCTGGAGATGTGGAAAAGAAGATGGGACAATGTTTCACATATGGTGGGAGTGTAATGAACTAAATGATACAAAAACTCAAATGTAAACTCTAATTTAATCAACTGTTTATTTCCGAAGATCCTTAATATATCACCACAATGTTTCTTTTTAATATCGAATTTCCATCCCAGAGTAAAATACAAAGATATATACTTACCCTTATATTTTTGGCGATTAAAATATGTATTGCTAGATTCTGGGAAAAAAAAACGATTTCTTCTCCCTGGCAGGAGATAATAGATCAATTGGAATTTCAATAAAAAATGGAACACAATTTTGTTTCAAACTCTAATATTAGGATATCATACTCTAAACTATGGTTACCCTGGACAAACTATAGAGATAGCCAGTAATTATTACTCCGAGATATATCTGACACGTGCCGAGTCCCCAATCTTAGGTCCTTCTATTTTTTTCTCCATTTTGCTCTCTCCTCTCTAATTAGTTTTTTTTATATACTTTTGTATTATAATATAAATATCAAAATAATATGACCTTATATACCTACTAATGTATTACCTCTAATGCCAAGGGAAGGGGAGAAGGGGAAGGGAATAAACATTTCGTAAATGTGAATATTGTGTGTATATGTGAAAAACAAATAAATAAAATAAATATAATATATGCATTGAATAGAAAACCAACAATTCAGCCGTAAACCACTAAGCTAACAAACATGTGAAGTCTGTGGGCTTTAGAACTGTGAGAGTGTTGATGCACTTAATGAAGGGTTGTCTCAGCTATAAGTGATGAATACACTAAAGTGAAAAACAAAAATAATAATATATTTGGCTATTCAGTAAAAAAAAAAATTCTTCCAGTTCCACTATATTGGTCTGAATTTTTTTTTTTTTTTTTTTTTTTTTTTTCCACAAGTTTAGTTAATTACGCCATTAAATAAGCATGTATCTTTAAAGTGCAATATACACATGTAAGTACACACTGAAATACTCTGGAATATGTCTGGAATCTCAAACATTGCCACCCCACAGATGTTGCTAAACAACTACTCCCATGATTCTCAAATCATCTAAGAATTATGGGAATTATAGGCCATCAATATTGAGGGACCATAGTTTGAGATACCTGCTCTAGTTTGTATTATGTCAACTCACTACCTCACCATGTGCAGACACAAACCCATGAGAGAAGGAAGTGAGTGACATAATTGCATCACTGGTATGCTCATTTGCCCCGACCTACCGGTGTCCTAATTCACAGCACACCGGATTTGGGAGGTATGCTAATAGCTCAAACAAGGTAAAACATTGAAAGAAAATCTTTAGAATAATAAATAATAATGTGCCATCTCCATTTTTGTATTTCAAAAAACCAATTGTGTATGTTTTTACATACTGTAAAAAATGATTTTCACAAACGTGTAATTGAAGAACCATGTCACAGGTGTCTCATCTCAGGACCCTATTTAAGCCTTGTACTGCAGAGAACTCGAGATGGAAGGATTTCCCCAAGTGAGTAGCTCATTTAGTAGACAGTTGGCAGTGAGAGTAGGACCTGCCAAAGATGGGGTACATTGACGTTTGTGGCAGGCTTATGCAATGTATGATTGTATAGTGTTACTAAACCCCCATTATTTTTTGCCTAGATTAGGTGTTTTTAATAAAACTAGTCAAATCTGTCAGCATCAAAGTAGCTGTTTAATTGATAAGTGAGTGCGCTGGATTTCTATTTTTACTGTACTTATTGGCGCCCAGCAGCACCCCATTTATGCATGTTTAGGTGAGTGCAGCCAGCCCCTTGTGTTTCCATATTTATATATAGGAGTCTATCCAGCTCCTTGGTTTTGCAAATCTGTCAGCATCAAAGTAGCTGTTTAATTGATAAGTGAGTGCGCTGGATTTCTATTTTTAATTGAAGAACCATAACATGCATTTCTAAATATAGAATAACAAAATCATGCTGCTACAGGTACTTATTTATTTTATTATTTTTTTACTTCAAACTCATGGAGAGCCACATTATAAAGCACAATTCTATCTGTGTGAACAGATTAGATTAATTGGTGGATGCACATCCTTTCTTCAACACTTTTCTCACTATATGTACATGGACAGGACTGAGGGGAATTGTCAAATGAGCTGCTTGTTAGGGTTAATTATGTGGCATGGAAGGGCTTTCTTAGGGAAAATAAATAAACTAAAGCAAATATTAGTTACCTTATTGCTTATAATGTGTGACATGCAACATTCCTTAAATAATAAACAGGTTTGAACCATTAAATTATTACCGTATATACTCGAGTATAAGCCGACCCGAATATAAGCCGAGGCCCCTAATTTTTCCCCAAAAAACTGGGAAAACTTATTGACTCGAGTATAAGACTAGGGTGGGAAATGCAGCAGCTACTGGTAAATTTCTAAATAAAATTAGATCCTAAAAAAAATATATTAATTGAATATTTATTTACAGTGTGTGTATAATGAATGCAGTGTGTGCGTATGAGTGCAGCGTGTGTGTGTATGAGTGCAGCGTGTGTGTATGAGTGCAGCGTGTGTGTATGAGTGCAGCGTGTGTGTGTATGTGTGCAGCGTGTGTATGAGTGCAGTGTGTGTGTGTATGAATGCAGTGTGTGTGTGTATGAATGCAGTGTGTGTGAGTGCAGTGTGTGTGTATGAGTGCAGTGTGTGTATGAATGCAGTGTGTGTATGAATGCAGTGTATGAATGCAGTGTGTGCAGGGCCGGTGCAAGGATATTTGCCCCCCCCCATATGTCCTGACCTCCCCTCCTCCTCCCTCAGTGGTCCTTACCTCCCCACCCCCGTGTTCCTTCACCCCCCTCCCCCAGTGGTCCTGACTCACCCCTCCCCTAGTGGTCCTTACTTCCCCCTCCCCTCCCCTAGTGGTCCCTACTTCCCCCTCCCCTCCCCTAGTGGTCCTTATCCCCCCCTCCCTCCCCTAGTGGTCCTTATCCCCCCCCCCTCCCTCCCATAGTGGTCCTTATCCCCCTCCCTCCCATAGTGGTCCTTATCCCCCCCCTCCCTTCCTCCCATAGTGGTCCTTATCCCCCCTCCCTCCCATAGTGTTCCTTATCCCCCCCTCCCTCCCATAGTGTTCCTTTCCCCCCCCCCCTCCCATAGTGGTCCTTATCCCACCCCCCTCCCTCCGATAGTGGTCCTTATCCCCCCCTCCCTTCCATAGTGGTATAGTGGTCCTTATCCCCCCCTCCCTCCCATAGTGGTCCTTATCCCCCCCCTCCCTCCCATAGTGGTCCTTATCCCCCCCTTCCCTCCCATAGGGGTCATTATCCCCCCCTCCCTCCCATAGTGGTCCTTATCACCCCCCTCCCTCCCATAGTGGTCCTTATCCCCCCCCTCCCTCCCATAGCGGTCCTTATACCCCCCTCCCTCCCATAGTGGTCCTTATCCCACCCCCTCCCTCCAATAGTGGTCCTTATCCCCCCCTCCCTCCCATAGCGGTCCTTATACCCCCCTCCCTCCCATAGTGGTCCTTATACCCCCCCCCCCTCCCACAGTGGTCCTTATACCCCCTTTTTTTTAAATTATTTTTTTTATTATTATTTTTTTTAATTATTATTTCTTATTTTATTTATTTTTCGTCCCCCCTCCCTGCTTGATACATGGCAGGGAGGGGGGCTCTCCTTCCCTGGTGGTCCAGTGGCAGTTCAGTGGGGGGGAGAGGGGGGCTGGCAGAGCTGTACTTACCTGTTCTGCAGCTCCTGTCAGCTCTCTCCTCCTCTGCGCCGTCCGTGCAGCTCCCTCTGTCAGCTCACACTGTAAGTCTCGAAAGAGCCGCGGCTCTCGCGAGATTTACACTGGGAGCTGACCGAGGTGCTGAACGGACGGCGCGGAGGAGGAGAGAGCTGACAGGAGCTGCAGAACAGGTAAGTACAGCTCTGCCAGCCCCCCTCTCCCCCGGTCTGTATTATGGCAATGCAAATTGCCATAATACAGACCTTGACTCGAGTATAAGCCGAGTTGGGGTTTTTCAGCCCAAAAAATGGGCTGAAAAACTCGGCTTATACTCGAGTATATACGGTAATTCTTCTAAGTAGAACTGTATGAGACAAAAAAAAAATAATATACAGGTAAAACAAGTATCTCAATCTTTTCCTCTTGAGTATTGACTGTATATTCATCCACATCAATGTGGGAATATCGTTATAATTTAGGCTCAATTTAAACTGATATAAATTAGCCTTAGGTTAATTAAGTCCAGAGTGGTAGAAGGCAGTGGTTCCATGTTATGAGGGGGAGGGGGGGAATTATTTGCTAATTGTGCTTCTGATGTCTAAAGGAAAGGTGGCTGCCTGCCTCTTAAAGTATTCCATGGTAAAAATATATATATATTTTCTTAAAATTAAATTATTCCTTTATATTTTAGATTTTGGTACTTCCTTTTTTTGATAAAAAAAAAAAAAAATAGTAAACAACTTTGTCTCAGTGCCAAGACATTCACCATGTTCCGTCCCGGACTGCCTCATTAGTGCAGATCCCTGTCCACGAGTAATGCTTCTCTCATTATTACAGGGGCATTGGGTGCATGCACAGCCATTACCAGAGCAATGCTACTCATATGAGAAACACTCACTTCCACTTTAAACCATAGTTCAATGCAAGCGAGGCAGACAAGTCACAATCCACTGTACATCACTGCGGAATATGATGGCCCTTTAGAAAAAAATTGAAATTCTTCCAAGTAACTGTCTTTAATGAGTGAAGAATGGATATGTTGAAAGCGGAGTGTTCACACATTGAGCGCTGATAACACTTTGGATTTGATTGAACATTTGTGGTATAGCTGTTCAAAAGATTTAACATTTTTGTGTAATTTTTTTTAATTGATTTTTCAAAAGTTACATTTTTAAAAAAAATATATCATACATAATAATATACAGAAAAAACTAAAAAAAATTAATATTTTTCAAAATATTAAATATTTGTAAAAGTGTATCCAATAATATTAAATCTTTTGAAATGCTTATCCAAACGTCAAGGCCTTTATTTGATAGTTAGTAAGATACACTGCAGCAGTATTAATGCAGGGGCAATGTAGCTTAGTGCATAAAATACAAATTCTGGAAGACGAGCTATGTACCCCCTATAAATTCACATTTGCCTGGAGGTTTGAATTGTTAATGGCTGTAGATGCTGCTTAAAATGTGGGAGATACAACTCCAGACTATCCAGAACATAGGAGCTCCCTTTCCAGACTGTGGGTCCAATGCTCTCAAATACAATTCTGGATCATGAAAAGTCAGTGGAGACAGACATTACATAATATAAATGTGGGGAAGATAACACCTTCACAAGCTATCTTACAGAGTGTGTGGGTTCTTTTAATTCAGATTAGAAAGAATATCCACTGTTTTATGACACATGTGTATATCAATACATTGATATAGTGTTATATAAAATGTGTTATGCTTTTTCCAGAGTGATTTAGACATATGTGAATATGTATTCCATTTTTAGGCTATTGAAAAACCTGATTTTTCTTTTCTTTATTTAAACAGCATGATATTACATGTTGGATTGCATTTAGAAGGAACTTAAATCAAATGGCAACAAGATCCTGTCTCTCAAGTCCACAGGTAGTTAAAAAAAAAAATGTTCTTGGACAGACAGACAATGCTGGCAAAGCAAGGCATCATTAAGAACTGATTATGTAACAAAAAGGTTACTTTAACGTTATACTTCGATGCTGCATTGTTTGAGATTTAATTTTAATGTATTTTAAATGCTGCACTCAAACATGATTATCCGATTTCAGGTACCACATTACACAGATTCATCTTATCAATAGTGTAATGTAAACTAACCCTGCCAAAAATTGTGGATGTCATTTCGATTATATGGTTTATAAAATGGATCTGGTTTTAATATTGATGTATTCGATCTGTGGTAAGGTAAAATTCTGTGAATAAAGGCTTGCACAATCATATTAGTACATTTAAGAACATTCATGATGATGGTAAACAAGAACCAATTTAAGGGTTCTGGTAAATATGCATGTTATTTACAGGTATACTATAGTCACCAAAACAACTTTCGCTTAGTGAAGCAGTTATGATGTATAGATCATGTCATTTCAGTCGCACTGCTCAATTCTCTTCCATTTAGGAGTTAAATCAGTTTGGTTTATGCAGACCTAGTCACAACTCCCTGCATGTGACTTACACAGGCTTCCTAACTATTTCCTGTAAAGAGACATCTAATGTCTAAGCTTACTTTACTGCATAGTCTGTTTTATTTAAAAGTTTTCTCCTACTCTGTTAATAGCCCGCTTGACAGATCCTGTGTGTGATTAACCCCATTAAGGACACATGCCATGTCTGACATGTCATGATTCCCTTTTATTCCAGAAGTTTGGTCCTTCAGGGGTTAAAGTTTAATTTATAGAGAGTTAAGAATAAAGTAAATTTTGATCTGATTAAAAATTAAAACATTTTTTTCATGCAGACTGTGTCAGTCACAGCCAGGAGAGGGGTAACTAGGGTTGCATGGACACAAACAGAAGTTATTTAGCTGCTAAATAGCAAAGAATTGAGCAGTGAGACATCATGTGCATGATATTTATGAGGGTGGCTTACTAATTAACATCATGTTTAGAAAACAGTATTATCCTATTTTTATGCATTTGACTTTCAAAATATAAATTATATAGAGGGGAATAAAAATGAAAAACACATGGAAATCTATAGTGGGATTTTTAAAGGGGCATTTTGGGCTGAAAATTACCCTGTTATTTTTTTTATTTATTTATGAGGTGTAAAAACAAGATTAAATGCTTCTTTATCCTGCAACTGGCAGTCTCCGTCTCAGTTTCCTGTCAGTCATTTTTACAAACTCTATTCTTTGCATCTTGAAGGCAACACAGAAGAAGCATAAACCGAAGAAATTAAGCAATGTTACAGTTTCTCCTCCTCATCTGCATTGTGTGCCTTGGTTGTGCCTGGAATGCATTGGATTGTGATTTCATTTGCTAAATATTTACACTAAATTTAAAAGAAAATTGATCAAGATATGAAACAAGGACAACAAAAGTTATATGTGATATTCTATTTTTTATTCATAGTGTGATTTACAGAGAAATAGCGGTTCCATTTCAATACATTATTTCCCTGCTTCTTTGTGCAGTATATTGCCTTTGAGATACTGGCCACCTGGGTGATATTGTATCCAGGTGACAAGGATATCGAATCTACACAGAATTAGGAGGCACTGCCATCCTAATTTTTTAGTCAAGAACAATTGTCATATATTACATTTGTTAGCTTCAAAAACGACACATTATGAATTAATATTAAGCAGTGATATTTTTCCCTCTTACCTTCAGAAAATGGTTCCCACTCATACAATCGGCCCATAAATGGCTTGTTGTTATAGGATGCACATTGAACCTCTCGGATGCCTCTGTTATTCCCTGGGCACGGCTGTTAAAACAAATACCCAGAAAGCTGTTTAGAATTCTCTGTACAATGACAAATAATTACAAAATTCCTAAAAATCTTTAAAGACTTATTTCTTAAATTATCAGTAAATGCTAGCCATGTTATGGCCACTCTCTCTGCCGATGTCTTAAAGTTTACCTCCTAGAAACACTATAGTTTGCCTTCTATAATACAAACAATTTCAGATGTGCTGTGCTTGCACTGTAGAACGACAGCAAGCTCCATAAGGTGTCAACAGCAACACTAATAGTAAATTGTATAATATACTACATTGCTGACCTCGGAACATTTACTCTAAATGTATACAAGCAAAATTAGACAAGAGATAGATTGTATCCATTCAGAGACAGACAAAAGCCATATGAAATACCTATTTTCACACATGCAGAGACTATGTAGCTAAGACATCTTCCAAATGTGAAAGGCTCTCTTTTTGGTTGGATTTTTGTGTCTATTTCCCATTCAAAATTTTCATTGTTGTCCAATAAAAATGTACTAACTAGCAATAATAGATATTCAACCTACTGAACAATTAATGCTGACTATCCAAGTATTTAAGGACAGTAGAATTACATATTCACCACTGCTGAGCTCACATTCGTTATTCTTACATCTCCTTTTGAAGCTACTACTAAAGCATTAATTATAAAACCACCTTTTTTTTTTTTGGAAAAAAAAAACACAACATAAGGGTAAACGTGCATTTAATTGCTTGAGGACTAGAGTCGAGGACACGATTTTGCCTCAATTAGTACAAAAAGGAATCAACAAACATCACAACACTTTGGTGACTAGCTGCTTATTTTACCAGCAAACTGATATAACAATGATTCATAACCCTTCAAATAATAATAATTATAATAATAATAAAATCTTAATTGAAGGGCAAAACTTGCCTAGTCTACCAGATGGAAGACTAAAGACGTTTTCACCAAGGAATTGCCAAGTTTTTTTCTGCCTTTTTTTTAAAAAAATGTTTGTAAAAGCTCTTTTCAATATTCTTAAATGTATTAATTTATTTAACATTTTTAAATTACAAAATCCCATTTTAGCATGGTGACATTGTAAATTTCAGAATTATTAAAACACAACTTAAAAGTAAAAAAACAAAACAACAACACTCTCCCCATTAACCCCTTAACACCGCAGCCAAATGTACAAGTTGTGAACGAAACAAAACGTAAACAAAACCTGGCATTTGCGCTATATGTCTGTCCAACCGTAATTCACCTCTTTCATATTAAATGCACCCCCCCTTATTATATATCATGTTATTCAGGGGAAACATGGCTTTCATTTAATATCAAATATTTAGCTATGAAACATAATTTAATATGAAAAAAAATGGGAGAAAATAAGATTTTTTTTATTTTTTTCGTTCTACATGACATTTTAACTGTCAATGTCATTAATACTGTTTGCTTTTACTGCAATAAAATACACATATTTGTATTCAGCAAAGTCTCATGTGTAAAACAGTACCCCCTATGTACAGGTTTTATGGTGTTTTGGGAAGTTACAGGGTCAAATATAGCGTGTTACATTTGAAATTCGCCAGATTGGTTACGTTGCCTTTGAGACTGTATAGTAGCCCAGGAAATAAATTTACACCCATAATGGCATGCCATTTGCAATAGTAGACGACCCAAGGTATTGCAAATAAGCGATGTCCAGTCTTTTTTAGTAGCCATTTGGTCACAAACACTGGCCAAAGTTAGCGTTCGTATTTGTTTGTGTGTGAAAAATGCAAAAAACACCAATTTTGGCCAGTGTTTGTGACTAAGTGGCTACTAAAAAAGACTGGACATACCCCATTTGCAATACCTTTGGTTGTCTACTATTGCAAATGGTATGCCATCATAGGGGTAATTTTCATTCTTGGGCTACCATAGGGTCATAAAGGCAACGTAAGCAATCTGGCGAATTTTAATGTGAAAAAAATTAAACACAAGCCTTATATTTGACGCTGTAATTTTTGAAAACACCATAAAACCTGTACATGAGGGGTACTGTTGTACTCAGGAGACTTCGCTGAACACAAATATTTGTGTTTCAAAACAGTAAAAAGTATTGCAGCAATAATATTGTCCCTGTAAGTGCTGTTTGTGCGTGAAAAATGCAAAAAACGTCACTTTTACTGGCGATATCATGGTTGTAATACATTTTACTGTTTTGAAACACTAATATTTGTGTTCAGCGAAGTCTCCCGAGTAAAACAGTACCCCCCATGTACAGGTTTTATGGTGTCTTGGAAAGTTATAGGGTTAAATATAGTGCTAGCAAATTAAATTCCCTATACTTTCGGCATGGGTGGTCAGGCAGGTCCCGCTAATTGTAATTAATTAGGATACCTAATTATGTAAAATTATTACATAAATATATGTGTAGAATTAATATATGTATATATATACATATGTGTATATATACGTATATATATATTTTTTTTTCTTTTAATATTTTTATTTATATATAGGTATATATATAGTGATATATACGTATATATTTATGTATATAGATATATATATTATTTCATTCTACGTGTATTTTTATATAAATATATATATATTAATATCACAATACAGTTAGAACGAAATAAAACACATCTATATATTTTTTAATATTTTATTTTTAATTATTTTTTTTATTTTATTTTTTTACGTATTTACATATTTATTTTTTATATTATTTATAAATATATATATAACAATAATTATATATAATCAGTATCAGTCTACGTGTAATTTGATATTAATATATATATAATTATATATATATATTAATATTAAAATACACCTAGACGGTGTATGTGTGTGTATGTATATGTGTATATATATATACTTAGATCATATATATATATAATATATATATATATATATATATATATATATATATATATATATATGATCTAAGTATAAATTTTTTTTTTACACTTATTTAACATTTATTTGATTTGATTTCAGCCAGCAGGGGGACCAACTGTCATTACAGTTGGTCCCCCTGCTGGCATTGCTGCAGCCAGCTATACCGGCCATGTGATTGTGAGGTCCTCGCAAGGACCTCACTCTCACATGACCGGGAGGGACCGGAGGAGGAAGATGTGCCGCGGGGGGGCTCCCTGGGAGTCCCCCCAACCGCGATCGCCGGCGTGGGACCGCCGGCGACCGGGTAAGTTACTAAAAACCGGAGGGCGTACTATTACGCCCTGCGGCGTTTAGAGCCGCTTTTAAAAGGACGTAATAGTACGCCCTCCGGTCTTAAGGGGTTAATAGAATCACACTGACAACAATATAAACAAATTGGAGAAAAAGTACAACTCAACAATAATTTTTTTTTGTGAAAATGTATTCGATTGCATCCACGTTGTTTTTAAACTATAATCTACTTTAATGCAATGTGCTATCTTTAGACTCCAGTTTTTATTTGGACTCTAAAAATGATTTTAGTGATACCAGTGAAACATAAACTACAATCGATTAACCACTTTATTTGTAATATAGTGAGCCGATAAGGTTCAACGGCATGAAATAGCACTATGACGCAGACATTGTGCATTTAAAGGGGACTTTAATAGGTACCATAATGATAGTAAAAATGTACAGGTGTTTGGCACAGTATATATGCATGCCATCATTCAGACACAAACAACCACCTGGACATAAGAACAGCTGCACTGCATATGTTATCACCATGGCAACAAAGATACATTTAAGCAAGACTACACAAAACTTCTGAATAATCTATAGAATATAAGCGAACCTAGAACAAAACATGTCAACCATATACCCCAGGAGAAACATCGAACAGAACATTTTAAAACAATGTATTTTGAGAGTAAGCTTAGATTTTATTTTGTTCTTTAATATTAGTAATTTAACATAAAGTTAGCTTATGCATGCAGATTGTGAAAAAATGCATGCAGCAAATTTTATTTATTTCTCCATTTTTAATCTGCACCAATGATTATTTTGAAAATTTTTCAAAGAATAACAATCGTAAATTTCATCGGAATGCACAAAATTAAATGAGACATGCATTTTAATGTCTGGCACATGTTACCTATAGTACTAAATATGTTTTGTCAAAGCCTCGCCATGGGAACTTGATTTAAATGTACCCGGGGCAATTCACTTTTCTTGTAAGAAAACAGAAATTAAATTCAGAGAAACAACACATTTTCAGTTTAAGCTGGGTCAGTTAAACACAGAGACGGGAAGAGAACAGGGAGAAACTGTACATTATTATAAAGCTATATACCACTTGCAACAGCTCCACCTACTGTCAAGTCTGAAAAAAACTGTCATTGTAAATGATGAATAATGGTGGTACTAAAAAAACCTCTCCCCAAAAGTATTACCATCATTATTTTATGAGCAGCATCTTCTCTATTTGCCATCTGGATTTGACTTTCAAAGTCCATTTGCTCACAAAAACCTTGCATCCAGACAACAACTCTGCAAATGCCCATGTTCCAACTTAGTGAAGTTACTCCACTTCTGCTGTTGCTGCTTCCGTCTATCTGCTCTTTCTACTTCAGACAGTCCTGCAACATCTAAGTTGGATGACCGTTCAAGTGTTCCACATCTTAGCAGTATGTTACACTCTCTGTTATGATGTCCTTTTTTCTGTCTAAATTAGTCCTCAGATTTGTTTCAGTGACTTCTTCATTTTCATCCTTGTGAGCATTAGATTTTTGTTAAGAAGCTTTGACTTCTTCGCTCCTTTTTTTGGCAGTGATATGCACTTGGCATGTCTTCATTCGTGTATATATATGTAAAACATATATATATATATATATATATATATGTTTAAATAACTTTTTTCCAGAGGAGGGGCTGTATCGGTGCTGCTTACCTCTCCTTCTCCCACAACATAACGGAGTGGGCATGGCCTCCTCTGGCATGGTCCAATCCAGTGCTACTCATAGAAGAGTGTTGGGGACCTAATGCACAGGGGTGGCGAGTGCCATACACACTCTTGAACTTCATACCCACAGTCACTAGAGGTGGACTTAACCCTACACGGTAAACATTGCTGCTTCTAAAAAAAACTTTAAAAAACTGCAGTGCTTTACATTGCAAGGTTAAAAGGACATGGAAACTGCACATAGACCACTTCGTTGAGATAAAGTGGTCTGAGTGACTAGTGTCCCTTTAATAAGGAACACTGGATGTAAATGAAAATCAGAAGGACAAAGTAACTCCAATTATAATGGGCTATATTAGCCAATTCTGCCACTCTTAAAAGGGCAACTCTAATCTACTCAGCAAGTTTTATGCATATCAATGCCTACAATTAAATGTTCAATTAAGAACTGTCCACATTTGACACACAAAATATATACTACAGCTGGCTGGCTAAATTATAGGAGTTACGGTTACACGGCAGTGGACTGGAGCAGAGCGTTTACACACTCTGCAAAAGAATCACTCTGTAGAATTATCGTTAGAAAAGATGGAAGAATCAAATCATTTGTAAAATGAAGACTTGTCTAATAGACATCAATGTCGATAAATAGTAGGCCTATACAATTTATCCAAGGATATGAAATCAATAATAAGACAAGAAAATAAATACAAAAAATATACAAAATTAGTCATTAAAGGAGCACTATAGGGTCAGGAATACATGTTTGTGTTAAAGCCACCATCTAGCCACCCTGGGCCCCTCATGCCTCCCTAATTATAGTAAATCTTACTTGTATTCAAGTCTGAAGTTGCAGGCTTTGTGGCAGTTTGCTTTAGACCTGCCCACTGCCTGCTGACATCAGCAGAAGTGGTAGCTTGATCCAATCACAATGCTTCCCCATAGGATTGGCTGAGACTGACAAAGAGGCAGATCAGGGGCAGAGCTAGCACAATTCAAACAAAGCTCTAGCCAATCAGCATCTCCTCCTAGAGATGAATTGAACCAATGAATCTCTATGAGGAATGTTCAGTGTCTGCATGCAGAGGGAGGAGACACTGAATGTTTGGATGCATTTTAGGCAGCCATGACCCAGGAAGGATTTCTAACAGCCATCTGAGGAGTGGCCAGTGAAGTTATAATTAGGCTGTAATGTAAACACTGCATTTTCTACTCACCAGAACAAATTCATTTAGCTGTAGTTGTTCTGGTGACTATAGTGTCCCTTTAAATAATTTCAATGAACACATGCAATTCTTCTTTACAGCACAGCTTCATAAAAGAGCAAAACAGTCTTCCATTTAAAACTAGCATGGATGTGTGCTATTTGTTCTAAAAAATGCTATTTTTTAACATGCAAATAAAATAAACAGGTTCTTTAATTCATAAAAGAGTTTAGGATCATAAAGACGTATTCATGCAAAGCTGGCAAAATCCTCCAATCGCAAAGAACCACTAAGTCAGATAACTGGGAACCGTTCCAAACTGGACATGCAACTGGAGTGTGGAAAAACTATCGGCAAAATAGAACTCACGTTTAACAAGACTAACATCTAATAAGTGGGGATTCTTCTACACATGTGCTTTTCTTCCATATATAACACCAATAATTGCTAAGGAATAATGTCACATATTCTAACAAATTGGTTTAAGTATTTTCTGCAAATGTAATTATGTTGCTTAGATGTATTTAATAATCACTGTAGAAAGTCAAATCCCGAACCTGGTCTGAGCCAGCTACAGTGTGCATTTTTTAATATTACAAACATACATTTTATTTCTTCCATGGCCGAGTTAAAAAGTACTGGAATTGATACAATAGTTCAGGTGCTATAAATATGCTTTTACAATCCAGGATGAAATGTAGTTTAAATATTACTTGCCTGAGCCAACATGGACCATTTCAATTCAGTTTGGAAATGTGCAGGATTATTTACTAAAGTGAGAATTGAAAGTGAATTTCAAATGTAAGGAATGAGTAGTCAAACTGATAGCAAAGATGACTTAGATCATTTTTTTTTCCATTTTGGCTACTTTGACCTTAAATTTGAAAATCACTTTGAAATAACCTTGAATATTTACTTTAGTAAATCGGACTGTTAGAATCAAAATTAATAAAAGTCCTAATATTTTACACTAAACTGCTATGTGATGAGAGCTGTGATTGGGAAACTGACACACGTATAAGTCCTTTTGTGTAGAAATCTTAATGGGTATAAGACCTAGGCTACTTTAGCAGGGTAATTCATTCAGACTAATTGTGCTATTGTAGAATGCAGTCAAAGGTATCTAAAAAATTATCATTAATTAGAAAACGTAAAAAATTGAGTAAAATTACATTGGATGTATTTTTTAAAAAAGAAAAGAAAATATATTCCTCTCTGAAAGCCATTGATTCGTTTCAGACGCCTGTGTACCACTACCTGTCCACCTTCTTTACAGAATACATTATTCCATAAAGAACGGAAATGTCCGCCGCTATCCATGGAGAACTGTTCAGAACAGCAAAATAATAAATTACAACGATAGTAACTATCAAAATTGACATATATGGTGCAGACTATAGACCTTTTGATGGCATCTAATTATGTGCCCTCATCTAGGCTATACGTTCGTATTTCCTACTAAGTGACTCGTCTCTTTCAATTTTAAGAATCATGGTTACAGGTTTGGTCAAGCTTAGTTAGATTTATCACTAACCTGTTAGCAAAATTGAATTGCATTACATGTCACTACAACCACAAAACTGTGATTCCCTCCAGTATATTCATGTTTAAAGATTTTCCCAGTAAGAACAATTAAACAGAAAAATTGACGAGGCTCAGCATAAATGTTCAATCCAACACGCCTGAAATGTTCTGCTTGAAAAATTGATTTGATTTAATCTGTGAAGCTCTGGGCATTTAAATCTCCAATTCTTAAAACTAAGCAGCCTCCCTGCATCATACTGTGTTTTGGTAATTCCCTTTCAAAACCGCAAACTATTATATGGTTGGTAAAGTGAGAATAGATATTTCTATGTACTGTTAAACTTTTCTACGCATGTGATTAGAACAAGATGGGGAACGTTAAGCAAAGCTCGATTGTTTAACTATTTACTAAGAGATCAAAACATACACTTCATGGCCTGAGACGTTATTCTTAATATTGGAAAGTATGCATTGTCATTGTGTTGCCACCATTTGTCAGCCAATGTTATATCTGGGTTTTACTTATTAGTGCTATTATTAGGTTTATAGAATGCTGTATGATTTCATTCTTAAATACCAGGGAATTACCTGCAAACACAGATTGCCAACAGCCTGGGGCACAGTGCTCAGGAAAGCTGATGTAAGCCCTTAACAAAAAACAGAATCAGCTGAAACACATGGGTCCCCCTAGTCACAGTTTATATGATACAGATGTCTGAATTATAAGGTATTAACACTGAGAGGACAAATCAAATTGGCTATGCATCAGGAAGCATGCTAAGCAAAACAACAGTATGAATGCAATGCAGTTAGAAAATGGCTAAATGACAAAATGGCAAGGGCGGTCTGGCAACGTTAAACCCAAGAAGCGTGCATGCACATCCAACTACCTTGGTAATAAGGTGATGTTAAACACATCAGCACAAACTCTGCACAAAAAAATATAAAACACGAAAGCCAGTTCTCTCCAATCTGCACTTAAAATTGTCCAAAAGACTTGGCATAGAAAGAATTTACAAAGTGTCTAAATGCAGACTTAAGTGTACCAAATGCTAAGACCCCCGTGGCAACATAGAATATTTGTAACCAAAAAACAAATGAATTGTATTTACAGTCTATTTGAAAATAATGTTTTTAAATGTGTATGCACACATAAAGCTTTAACCCCTTAAGGACACATGACATGTGTGACATGTCATGAGTCCCCTTTATTCCCGAAGTTTGGTCCTTAAAGGGTTAAAGAAGACTATGGTGTACAATGAACAAGAGCTATGTTATTCCATTCTGCACTTTATATTTACGAAAAACAGATCATTGGTATTCTAAAGTCTAATATCTTTAATCAAATCGCTTGTGGTGTAGATTAACATTTGCATACATCTTTACACACGCATCCTGTATATTCCATGATGCCCATCTGTAGTGCATGGTTAGATGTATTACAAATGTAAGCCAGAATACCAAGTTAGCAAAACAGTACAGGAGACCAGTCTGAATAACCGTTGGCAAAAAGTTAAATATATTATTTTATATATACAAACAACTAAATTTCACTTATTTCAAACCTAATTCACAAATATAAACATAAAATAATAAATAAATGCACGAAAAGAACATAAAATCCATCAAAGAGACATTTCTCAGAGGTTGTACGGTGCTCTTTAAACCAGAAATATTGTATTTGTAACGTGCTAATTGAATAAGGCAATGCAATAAATAATATCATAGATCTACATTAATCGGCAATATTGCTAGAAGTTCTTCCTATAATGGAATTAAAAGTAAGGCATTATCACACAATCGCCACAATTCATGACACACAAAGCTATAGCTAATAACTCATGGTACTGGGGATAATATCCTTGAACATTAACAGCTGTTGGCACTTTCAATTATGGGGACACACAATCTTTGTATGAAAAAAAGATTTTTAGCTGAATATATCTTCTTACTGTGAATAGCCTTGGGACAACAAAAGAACTCACTCCAATAATCAAACCAAAAATGATTCACCAACCATTAACAGATAACGTTGCAGTTCCCACGAGTATCCACCAAACAATCCAAGTACACTTACAGCAGGTAACACAATTCTGAACAGGAAGCGTTAGGAATGTAGGATACTAGTTATCCAACCATTTAAGAGAAAAACATTCTGATATCTACTTCTTCCTTTCCAATTGTGACCATTCTAGGTTCAAATTGTGTGGAGAAGATGTTCCAGGTTGCAAGGCTGGCTCGTCCATAAGGCCCCTGGAACTGAGAAATGTCATGCCTTCTTATGGTGAATCGACTGTCTTTAGGATGCCATTATCCAAATTAAAAGCTTTGGGGGGTAAGGTGGAGGGAGTCCCAGTGATATGCAATTCTTCAATCTAAGCACCTTTGTAATGTTTACGTATATTCCTTACTTTCCGCCATAGTCATTGGCAAAAGATTATCCTATAAAGTTATATGTGTAAACGCCTCCAGCCTAGAGAGAGATTTTCTAGCAACTCACATAATGGCCCTTTTTAATATGGTTGTAATGGAGCCTTACCACCACATCTCTTGGTATCTCCAAGACAAGGCTTTAACATGTATGTGCATGATCAAGCAGTAGATCATCTTCTTTTAATGACGGAAACACAGGTGTGAAGATTTCTTTTAAATATGTCGGCAATGCATCTTGCTAAATAGTTTCTTGTCTGTCCTCACCTCTAGGGCATTCGTCCTCAAAACCAATTCTCATGCCACGAAAACCCTCTTTTAGAGAGTAGCATGACGTTTTTAGCATTCCTTAGAGTCTCCTTTCAGACATCAAAAGTTCCTTTCCTGTGCCAAATAAAGCTTCTGCTTCAGAGCTCGCTTCCGTTACGTGAGTAGAAGATTGTGCTAACTCGCCATCTTGTTCTCTTTTCCTAGGTTTAACAATTAATTTCTCTTGGGGTTCTTGGATGAGGCTATTGTGGGTTACAGACGGGAGGTATTCTGTTTTTGAGGACATTATCCACCTGACAATGTGTTTGTTTAGTGGCTAAAGGCCACTTTTGCTCGGAGCTAGCACAACATGTCACTGCACCGCTTTACCGGAAGTCCTGCCTCTGCCATTTCAGCCAAAGTAGAAAGACTTATATTGTCAAATACACGGATAGGTAAGCAAGACAAGTGCAGTTGGTGGTAATAATGCTGGAACCTTATGGCAGTAAGTAGTATAGCAAGGTAGTATTCCATGCCCATGGGAATCATACACTACCTCATGTTAGAAGAAGTGGCTCCAGTGGGCAAAGTCCATATGTAGATTTTATCCATCTGTGCTGTTTTTTTTTGTTTTTTGTTTTTAATAGTTACAAATTACATTTTCTTATCTTGATTTCAAAACTTCAGTATGTGAAGAATGAAGAGAAGGAGGCAAAAACAGGTAACCTACCTGGGGCTCTGTAGGATCTTAATCCTTCTCTGGTACACAACGAACTACTCTGTCACCACAAGGCTAGAGCAGAGTTATACAGTCTGTTCTGATGACTGAACAGGTAGCAAAGAACATGCATAGAGTTACAAGTTCAGTACTGAAGTTCATCCATTCACTTTATTTGGTATAATTGTGTTTGTTGTATCTATCCATCACAGAAGTACAGTAATATTATGTTTGACATTCTATAATTTATTGCTATTATATTGACAAATTCTCTCAATGAAAACGGTTTCAAATTGAGTAACTAAGTGGTTTAAGTTCATAATGTTGCTATATATTTTATCTTTTTTTTTTTTTTCGTTTCTTTGTTTTTGCTGCTGAGAAAATTGCTGAACTGGAACAATTCCCCAAGTCAGTGATGCTTCCCTTCACCTACTTTCTACTTCAATTTGAAATTCTCTCTGAATTCACTTTGAATTCCTGGCAATTCTCAATTTAGTAAATAGCACCATGGTTCTTTCTTTTTTCCTTGATTATTTTACAGATCTCGATTAAATAATTTGGCAACAATCCTATGATATGAGAACGCAAATGGAATTTGATCCAGAAGGAAAAATATTTAGAGCATGAATAATACTGAGTTTTACACTGTGCAAATGAAGCAAAATAGCCCACCCAGAGCAAATTATTGCAACCACAAACTGTAACATGCTGGCCTGGCACAGATGTTTGCAATAAGACATCATAGCAAAAATGTATATTACATAATAAAAAAATAAAAAATAATTAGAAATATTCACATACAAATCGAATGTCAAAAAAATATATTTGTTATTAATTAATGTATTACCACAAAACAAAAAAAGAAAAGAAAAAAGAAATTAACAGTAATGTTGGCTGTTTCAGTGGTCTGGAATCTGGTTTTGTTTTTGTTGCAACATAAAGAACGAACAAGAAGACCGAGCTAGTATCTCCTATATACTTCAAATTGGACAAACGTACATTATATTTTTCCACATTCCCAATCTAAATACTTCCATATAAAATGCAATGTTAAAACAATATTGAGTGTATCACATCAATTTTAAGACATCAAATAATACACTAGGGGGGCGGAGCCTGAACATTGAGCCGAGAGGTTGCATGCCACGCGAGCTCCCTTACTAACCAACAATTTTCAGGGTAAAAACCCTGTTTACAGCCTGAACCCAAGCACCCACACTCGTCTCCCGACTCTGGGACAAGTCACGGATCATATTGACCTCAAACTCGAGTACCCACGACGCACTGGGCCCGCAGAGGCGAATTGAGTCCTACTAGCCACCGGGCGGCGGGAAGGATGGCCAACTTCCCCGCTTTCCTGGATACCGACAAGCAATACCTCGGGCCTCCCCCCCCACCCTGGACCGGCGGGGGTTATCCCGGTCCCCACCGAACAAGCCAAGTCAGACCTTGTGGATGAGGAGAGACACTTACCTACACGTTACCTATTTACTTCCATAATGGAGGGCATCCCCCAGAAGAGCTAACATAGAAACATAGAATGTGACGGCAGATAAGAACCATTCGACCCATCTAGTCTGCCCTAACGCAATCACCGGCAGTGACCTTAACTTCTCAATTGAACGCTCCTTGGAGAGATTAGAAGCGATATTTACCAACTTCTGGGCCAAACTGGAGGCACGAGTGGGGGCTACAGCTTCCCAACAAGCGACAGCCAGCCATCAAACGATACCGCACAGCGGGAGCAGCCCCCTCCCCACCCCCCCCCCCCCCGGATAAGAAGGGTGAGCAAAACCCCACTGGCAAGCCCTCCTACTCACCTGAGCCAAATGCCTGCCAGGGCTCCACACCGCAAAAGGAGCAACGATCTGCGGTTCTGAGATGCCAGAAAAAGGCCCCAAGATGCTCATTCATAAGCACTCGCTCTCACTCTCGCTGGAGCCCTAAACAAGCCCTGCACACACGCATCTCACCGGATCCAAGCACCAGAGACCAGCACGGCACACATCTGCCCCCAAATGATTACAGCATACAACCAGGTCGCAACACAAGGGTCCACCCCACAGCCTATCGATGAAGCTGAATCTCACCGCAGCTCCATGCGGAGCTGGACATTCCACTGATCAGGACTGTGTATACCCACTGAGTGGCATCGATTAGCGGCAAATGCAGGGCCTTACTCTGCCACAGAGCTCCCACCACCCTAGGCCACACACAGCAGCACCTAAATCAGCTAGCCTAGCTTGATACTTAACACAGCTGGCTGAGCAGGCACCAAGTGCCGTTATTATGCTCCATTGTTTTATATTGTTTTACTTTGTTTATTTGTTAACCACACGACATTGCACCAATAATATTTTCCTTTTAACACAGTTAGCCAAGGCTGTAAAATTAGTGACAAGGGCCAGTAGCATAAGATCTCTGGTGTGTAATCCTAGCATGTTATAATATGTATCCTAGTTGTATTTCTCTCCCGCCTAGCATATACCATGCCTCATGCAATACCTTTCTTCTCTTTTAACATATGCTCTCTCAGATCTCATGTTTTTAGATCAACAGCTAAGCTTGATTTATTAAACTCATAAAAATGTGCACTGCCCTTATATGCTATGACACAACATCTTGATGCAGGGGCGGACTGACCAGTTGGGCACTTCGGACATGGTCCGAGGGCCCGGCCGGGATGGGTGCCCGCCATCAGGGGGCCCGCCCGCCCCTTTAAATGCTGCAGCCGCCTGAGCGCTCTCTTAAGAGCCTCAGGCGGCTGCAGCTTCTCACCTCCCCTCCCCTGTAGCTGTGCGGTCCGCGGTGCCCGGCCGGAGTGCAAGGAAGGTGCACACACTGTGCACCTTCCTGTCAGTCCGGCCGGGTACAGGAAACAGAAACTCCTGTTCCGCGCGGAACAGGAGTTTCTGTTTCCTGTACCCGGCCGGACTGACAGGAAGGTGCACACTCAGTGTGCACCTTTTTATCACTCCGGCCGGGCGCCGTGGACCGGAGAGCAGCTCGGCCACGCTACAGGGGAGGGGGTAAAAAGAGAGTGGGAGGGGGTGTTAAAAAGAGAGTGGGTGTGGGGGGGGGTTAAAAAGAGAGTGGGAGGGGGGTTAAAAAGAGAGTGGGGGGGTTAAAAAGAGTGGGAGGGGGGGGTTAAAAAGAGAGTGGGAGGGGGGTTAAAAAGAGAGTGGGAGGGGGGGTTAAAAAGAGAGTGGGAGAGGGGGTTAAAATTAGAGTGGGGGGGGTTAAAAAGAGAGTGGGAGGGGGGGTAAAAAGAGAGTGGGAGGGGGGGTTAAAAAGAGAGTGGATGGGGGGTTAAAAAGAGAGTGGGGGGGGTTAAAAAGAGAGTGGGAGGGGGGGTTAAAAAGAGAGTGGGAGGGGGTTAAAAAGAGAGTGGGAGGGGGTTAAAAAGAGAGTGGGAGGGGGGTTAAAAAGAGAGTGGGAAGGGGGGGTTAAAAAGAGAGTGGGAGGGGGGGTTAAAAAGAGAGTGGGAGGGGGGTTAAAAAGAGAGTGGGAGGGGGGTTAAAAAGAGGGGGGGTTAAAAAGAGAGGGGGGCTAAAAAGAGAGTGGGAGGGGGGTTTAAAAAGAGAGTGGGAGGGGGGGTAAAAAGAGAGTGGGGGAGTAAGAAGGGGGTAAGAAGAGGAGGAGGGGGGAGTAAGAAGAGGGGGGAGTAAAAAGAGGAAGGGGGAGGTAAAAAGAGGGGGTAAGAAGAGGGGGGAGTAAGAAGAGGGAGGAGTTAGAAGAGGTGGGAGTAAGAAGAGGGGGAGGGGGGAGTAAGAAGGGGGGTAAGAAGAGGGGGAGGGGGGTAAGAAGAGGGGGAGGGGGCAGTAAGAGGAGGGCAATTTCCCCCTCCCCTGTCCGCAGGCACCGTGCGGGCAGCCGGCAGGGGAGGAAGGAAGAGAGGACCCGGGAGCTCAGCCTGCAGCTCCTCTAGGTCCTTCTTGCGTGAGCACAGATCGTTGCCGCGGTTACCATGGCAACGTTACGGCTCTTGCGAGAGTAAACTCTAGCCCTGGAGCTACGGGCTAGAGTTCACTCTCAACACTGTGACAACCAGGGATTCCTGGTGGTCGCAGTGGTGAGAGTGAACTCTAGCCCCATAAACACACTGCCCCCACACACCATACACATCCACACACTGCCCCCCATACACACACACACTGCCCCCACACACACCATACACATTTACACACATTGCCTCACACACACACACATACACTGCCCACCCATACACACACAGCCCCTCATACTAACATTGCCACACACATACACAGCCCCCTCATACTCACATTGCCCCACACACCCTACACATTCACACACTACACCCACTCACACACACACACCCACTCACACACACTGCACCCCTTACACATTGCACCACTGCTCCTATACCCTACTACAGCCTCATATCCCAGCAGACCCCAGGTAAGTTGTCAAACTGTTCTTAAACGGTTTGACTACTTACTCTGGGAGGGGGGCCCGGCCCTCCTGGCACCATAACGACTACACAGAGCAGTAGTGGTTATTGTGCATGGATTATTTCTTTAAATAATCTACAAGTGCCCCAGTAGCCAGCAAGCCAGCCAGCCCACAGGCCGGCCAGCCAGCCAGCCAGCCCACAGGCTGGCCAGTAGCCAGCCAGCCCACAGGCCATCACTTAGGCTTACAGCCAGCAAGCCCACAGCCTGCCAACCGCAGCCAGCAAGCCCACAGCCTGCCAGTCGCAGCCAGCAAGCCCACAGCCTGCCGGCAGTAGCCAGTAAGCCCACAGCCTGCCGGCAGTAGCCAGTAAGCCCACAGCCTTCCAGCAAGCCCACAGACTGCCACCCAGCAACAGTAATTAAGGTAAGAGGAGCCAACTTGGCCTAGGTATCAGCGAGCTATGTTGTGTTGCTATATTGTGAATAGGAACCAGACTGTTGGAGACCCCCCTCCAGGCCCCATTAGACTCCATTGTAGTCTCTAATGGCACCTGGAGGAAATTCTTTCTAACACACTCTCTAAAGGACACTGAGATAGCTTCTGCTAGAATGCTCCCCCCCTCCATGGCCCATTAGCCCTCAATTGTAGTCTCTACTGGGGCCTGGAGGCGACTGTTTCCAGCAGGGACACTGAGATGGCCTCTGTTAGAAAAACCCCCTTCCAAGCTTATTAGACTCCATTGTAGTCTCTAATAGGGCCTGGAGGGGATTCTTTCTAACACACTCTCTAAAGGACACTGAGATAGCCTCTGCTAGAAAGACCCCCCTCCATGGCCCATTAGCCCTCAATTGTAGTCTCTACTCTCCCCCTTCCTCCCTCTCCTAACGCATTTTTAAATTCTTTATAACGGAAGGCTTGGGCAGCATCGGGCAGGAGTGCTGCTCTAAGCCAATCAGTAGCTTCCCATTCATAAAAATTGCTTGAAAAAAAAAAATGTACCTTTTTTTGCACTCACTATGCTGCGGACTGCACATATCACTCACAGCTAGCCAGTCCTTCGTGCCGAGAGTGCATTATGTTTATCTTCCCTTGACAGATCGTGATGCACTCCAGATTTTTTGGATTACAACTACTGCCATTTTTAGTGGCATATATAACAAATTGAATGCAAAACTCATTTGAATATACAAATGGTTTCCAGGCACACACTCACTCAGAACATATGGCAAGAGAACAGGATTATACCTTTATAAAAAAAACAAAAACACCCACCGTGCTGGCTATTTGAATGTATGTTCACAATCACATTATTAAAATCACTGATATAATGACTGCTGAGAATACATTGCTTATACGACAAACATTGCCTCTCTAACAAATGCTGGGTTAATAACTTATTTTTGAGCATATAATTTAGTTAAACCTTTAACCCCTTAAGGACCAAACTTCTGGAATAAAAGGGAATTATGACATGTCACACATGTCATGGGTCCTTAAGGGGTTAAATAAATGCTGATCACAAAACAAAGAAAAAACTAATTTTATTACAGTTATCCAACATGTGTATCATCAATATGTATATACATAAATAACAACAGAAGGAATGAGAGCACTTACTGGATTTAGTGAAGATATCAAACAATTGTATTTAAGTTTGCATAATTAAATTAATGTTTGACCAATACACTGTCTTTATCAAGATCTAGACCGTGTATTGGTCGAAACGTTGATTTATTTATGCAAATTTAAATACAATTGTTTGATTTTTTCCACTAAATCCAGTGAGTGCTCATTCCTTTGGCTGTTATCTATTTTGAACGCAGAGATGCACCGTGGTCTACATAGGTACATCATTTTTGTTTCATGGGAGCACAGTGCCAGATTCTAACATTTTATTCATTTACATATATATATATCCAGATTTGGTTGGCTTCAAAAACATTTGCTCAGTCAACAGGAGATTGCTTCCTTTCATGTTAATGCAGACAAAATCCAGATGTTTTTGTTTTTTGTTAGGTTCTTCAGAGGTATAAAATATGTCTTTCATTTCCTCTCCCTGAAAGTAATGGTTTTGATGTTTATTGATGTACTGTAGAGTTTTACTGGTTCCAGGAGACCTTTGGAATGGTCATGTGTTACAATACATTTTAATAAACATTGTAGTAGTAGTTATCTCTTAAAAATGTGTTGCAGACACTACTTCAAAATGAGAACGTTTGTGTCCTTGAAATCTCATATTCAGTTGTCTATTCACTAGCGGCTTAGTTGGACCCAGTCCATTTGCGATTATGCTAGAATACCAAACACATATTAACTCAGGAATTCCCTAAAATGTTGCTTGGCCCAACTGAGCGGCTGAGCTTGCAGACATTCCTCTACATTTCATATTCTGTAGTGCTCAGTTAGAAATGCATCAAACAAAGTCATAAACTACTAAATATAAATGAAAAAAAAAAACGTAGTTCCTGCAAAATATGTCTGATATTGCACACTGACCGCAGTCCACTCTTTCAAATACTTGGGTATGATGTTAGACCCCAATCTATCTTTTGGCCTGCACATAGAAAAGCTTGCATCTAAACTTTATCCAAAACTAGGTGCCCTGTACAGAAACAAATCCTGCCTAAGCCCTACAGTAAAGGAAAAGATTGTACAACAAATGCTGATGCCAATCATTGATTATGGGGATGTTGTATATGCATCTGCATCGCAATCCCACATTAATAAACTCAACACATTGTATAACTCGTTCTGCCGATTTGTGCTACAATGTAATTACAGGACCCACCATTGTGACATGCTAAAAGAACTAAACTGGCTGTCGCTGGAATCCAGACGCACCTTTCATCTTTCCAGCCTTGTGTTTAAGAGCTTTTCTGGGAAACTCCCACCCTACCTGAACGCAATGCTTTCCCCGGCTGTTCACACTTCCTATAACCTCCGATCCAGTACCAACACTTTACTTAGTCTACCTCAATACAAAAAGTAAGCAGCCCGATCCTCCTTCTCCTACAGAACACCGCATTTGTGGAACGACCTCCCGCACAAATTAAAATCGTCCCTAAGCTTAAAGTCCTTTAAGAGATCCCTCTCTACATACCTCAAAACAGAATGCACCTGTCATGGTTGATTATATATTTCCTACCTGTTCTATGTTAAATTTTGTATATATTGTATATTAATATTGTTTTTGTATTTTATTGTACACTAACTGTAACAATGCAATGATTTGTGGACCCAGGAAAACGAGAGAAATCTCAATGTATCTTTCCTGGTAAAATATTTTATAAATAAATAAATAATAAAAACACCTGAAACAAGTTTCCATGACAAACAAATACTGATACTTAATGATTCAAGACATAAAGCTGTGAACACAGTTAAAAACAGAGAACAAATAAGAAACTACCGTCTTTCCCTGATTTTCGGGGGATGTCTTATTTCGGGGGGAAACGGTAGCAAGCATGTGCTAGAAAGCAGGTCTACGTTCGTGGAAATTCCTCCTAACATAGACCAGTTCACTAGCACATGGAATCCTGCAAATCTATGTCCAGGGAAACTTTCACGAACATATATTAGCTTACTCTCAAAGGGAATCCTGCGAAAATTCCCCAAACATAGATTAGCAAACCAGCTTATATAACGAGCATTCCCCAAACAATAAGCTAGGGCTTATTTTCAGATGATGTCTTATTTTCGGGCAAACAGAATATTAGTGTAGCTGGAGGTGAAAAGGTAATTCAGTTCAACCAAGCCATTTTTTTTATATAAAATTTACATTTATAAAATGTATAAAAAATGTTATATAAAATTTACATTTATAAAATTCTGGAGCAGACACTTATTCATTTCATGGCTCAGCTCATTCAAATATCGTCCATGAAAAATACTCCAGAAACCACTTTGGGTGAACAAAAAAATGATGCAAAACTATACAAATAATATCATAAAGCCCCAACTTCAATTCACAGCAGTAAATGTTTTAGCAACCTCGAAGCAAACCGGTTAATTCTTTTTACGATCTTATTAGGAACAACATTCAGACATCAATCATGAAAATACAAAGCCTAGGACCAAGGAAAAGTCCTGAGTAAAGTCCCCAGGTGGGACTGAAACGTTGACCGGCTACTAAACTCATTTGTTCCCACACAGTACAGTGGATGTTCATTATAAATATGAAGAAAAAAAGGAATACTGGAACTTCTGCATAAAAAGTCTAAGTGCAGCCTATTGTTTTCTATTTTTGTATGATAAAGCAAAGACTGGGCACCCGGCAAATGGAACTAATTTAAGCAAGTGTACAAGGACTTTTGTATTTCGAATAGAAAATAATATAAATGTATTTAAACCCTGTATATCCGATTAGAAATAATAATCATTTAAATTACTGTTATAATATGGTCTACAACTCTATAGCTTACACAAAAATCTGCAATAAAAAAAAATATTTGGAAAGTACAGAAAAAAGCACCTTGGATTGGTTCCTCTGGGTTGAGGTTTTAGCATTTAAGATGAGTTCGAAATATTATGTATATTTTCTGTGCACTTGCACTATATCAAATACTTTTAGAGCTATGTATTTGTAGCATATGAAACTAGTTACTATGAATCTCGGTTCAATGTTAACAATAAGTGGATGCCAATCATATCTCCCAGACATGCAGAATGAAGGATAAACCAAATATATGTTGAATAACCGGCATCAGGGAAGGAATGTGTTTAATAGTCTTTAGAGGGGGATTGGTAAACCCAGAGCATCAATAAGAATAGAACCTCATACATGTGGCATGATTGGCCACAAAGAATGTGTGCTATAAACACAGCTGGTGGAGTTAAATCCTAACACAGACAAACAGTAAAGTAACAGATGATCACAACATGCTCTTAATCAGAACATCCTTAAAGACTAGACAAATAGCTTATTTTATTATGTATATACAAACAGTAAATGATTGACAGGGATAACTGATGCTTGTTCGCCAGGAATGCTTGAAACCCCTGTAACAGACCACGTTCCACGAATCTGAAATAACCTCCTAACAGACCTCCCGGTCATGTGACTTGTATCTTAGCCAGTCAAATAACTTTACCAACTGCTCTCGCTAATAGACCAATATCTATTACAATTATTTATTTTTTAAATGTTAGTTGAAAAAAAAAATGCTGGTTTCTGCACAACTAGGGTAAAAGTGGTTAAAAATAGCGATAGTTTAGAGTCAGTGTGTTAAGAGGACAGCAGTAAAAAAAAGTAAGCGTCGGGTAAGTTGCTTGAAAATGGTATTTACCATTTCTAGTAGAGAACCAAAGGTGCCACTTGAATAGAAAGTGACAACAAGGTTAAATTTCCAATCCACTCCAATAAGATCTTAAAGGAGAAAATAATAAATAACAAAATAACTTTATTAGCAACTCTAAAAATTACTAGAACAAATTAAACAGTGTAGCCTGATATGAGGGGGAACAGCCCTGAGTGAGATGCTCAATAATAGATAGTTAATAATAAAGCATACCACACTAGTTCCAAACGGGTATGGATTGGCAGTACGAGAACTAACTGAAGAGATAGCAATCTACTGTATTCCCTAGGGTTATCCCCTACTTTTCCAGTCTAGGTGACCTTTTTTTGTGGGTTAGGTACGGGATGAGGGTGTTACACTAAACCCCTATCCTTGACCGCTCCCCTTCTTTTCTTTTATTTACCATTTCTAATTACCATTTCTGTACCTAATCCATTAAAGTGGTGTAGAAAATTCTCTAAACAAATTGAAAACTCTAATAGAGAAACATAAAAAGCGACGGGATTGGTAATAAATAAATAATGTATTAGACAGACTAAGCAACATGGATACTGGATACTTTTACACCAGAAATTCTATGCTTGTCTGGCAGCAATATCTCTGACCACTCTTTACTAGGCTTACGCTACTTGTTAAAGCACCTGTCGCTAGTTTTAGCAAGTAGTTACTGCTAATCTCTAGCTTTCATCTCTCAAGCAAATCCATAACCTCCTAACAGCAGTGTCCGGTGAAGCAGGACATAGGGTGGGCAGGGTAAAAGGATCAGTCAATTGACGCAAATCATATAACCGGCACCACCCAAAGGGGCGGACATCAGAAAGTGGGTGGGACTCCCTGAAGAATTGAAAGAACAGTCTGGTGTTAATACAGGTCAGGCTGCCTGGCAATCATGCAGGCTGGCCAATTAGGTGCGTACTATGCAGACAGTGCCCTGAGCTGGACACAAATGCATCGAATGACACGCTCGCTCTATACCCTACTGGGAACTCTCCCCTATCACTCACTTATTCACTCCTCTCCTCACCTTCTTACTAGCAGGCAGTCAGGAGACATTCCTGGTATGCAGTATGGGACAGAGAAGAGATGGAGAAAGATCAAAGCAGCAAGAGCATTTATACAGTGTGCAAAGTCTGCTTTACCTTAACTAATTTCATTGTCAGCCAGTAAACACAAGGAACTATTTTTTTTTATTTTTTTAAATAAATGGACCTATACTGTGGGCTCCATCGGCCAAGGCTACTTTTACTGGCTTCTTCAAAGCCTTCAAACTGAATAACGGAGAACTCGTGTGTAATCCTGCTGTTGGTAAAGAAGCCACAGTGGGTTGTCAGTTTATGAACATAGGGCTGGTGTATCTAATTTTGTTGCTACTTTGAAGGTTTCAAACCAAGACATTTATTACACTGGAACTATACATATAAACTACTTTCTAATACCATGAATCAGACTAGTAAATCTCACAGATACAAAATACAAGTGTAAATCTTTTTCGTGCTTACACTGCTTATTATGTGCACTAATAAATCAAGCCATTAGTTTTACATGGGTTAGAATCAAAGCAATATAGACTATAGCTCCCATGATCCTCAGCAAGAATTCATTTTATCACTTTGCATTTGGACTTTTTAAAGTGAATGAAAATAAACAAGCCGAAAATATCCCAGGCTGTAACAATCCCTTCAAAATTGTCCCTGTAATAGATTAACTTGGCACTTAAATTATATATATTTTTCTGAAAATTACATAAAATAATTCAGTTTTTTTTGGTAGTACACATGAACAGAGTGATCAATGAATCTTTACTTTCCCTTGTGCACCAAAAGCATTGCCCTAAAGTTGTACACATATCGCATAAGTTCCGTTCTGCATTATGCAAGAAACAGCAGAAGGGTTTAGATGCCAAGAGAGACACTTTTTGTCAAATCACCAAAACACATTTTGGCACTGGTAATCTGGTACAAAAGCACCTAAAAATAGTCTGCATCATAACCACTTCAATAAGCAGAGTGTGATTCGCAATTAGGCAGAGTAAACAGCTGCCTATAGGTGCTTCACTGCCAGATATGCCTACCTTAAACAGTAAAAGTGATTTTTATGTTTTGTGTGTTTTTAGATGGAGCACCAATTCGAGTTGACATTCACACAATCCATCCTGCATTAACATCTTCCACACTGCAATTGCACCGAGGTACTTACCACACTAAAATAGTAATCTTTCCTATCTATACAAGCACAAGAAAAGACACGCACACTCAATGTGAACACCCATCCTCCTGGACATCTAAGGAACAATCCGTAGATATTATCAGACTCTTGATGCAGCTGTACAGGCAATAAAAACATACCTGATCCCACAATTAGGGTCAAAGGAGCTTTACATATTACATCTGTGACGAATCCTACACCAGGACATTGGATTAACTGGTGCAGGACTCTTAAACACATAGTCCAGACAAAGAGCTAATCACCCGTGAACACTTCCTACCCTTCTCTAGTCCATTTCACACCGAGCACTCCCTATCCAGACCACAAAACTGTCTCAGAAGCCCAGGAAAGCCACAATACCTCCAGGGGAACCAGGCAGAATTTGCATGGAACTCTAAGTCAGCCTGGTCTAGTGCGGCTGCCCGGTGAAACTAACGGCCGTACCTACGCCTTCAAATTAACATCTAGGTGAGCACTTTTTTGAGGGGAGGTAGAGGAGGGTTCAGCCAACAATCTAAGAGCCTAGCGAACCCCCCCTATACAGGAAGTAAACAGACTATTTAGGTGACCAGTACTTAGCCGCAAACAACCTGGAACTCCTTGCCAGATCAAATTTCAATTGAAGATTTATTGATCAAGGCATATCCGATCCGGGCACTTTATCGACGCATTGCTTGGGGGAACGAGACCTATACGGGGATATATGATTTGTATGTCATTTGTATGTTATTCTGCCACTCTGAAGCCTGGGGACTCAAAGTCAGTCAGTAATTAGTTTGTCTCCCAGACTCAGACGCCAGGGCAGTAGCCGATTGTTCTTTGTGTGTGGCACTCTGCTGATGTTGCCCCTCTAAAAAACACAATTTGTGACAAAGCGAGTTCTTGTTCTGCAGCACTATGTATCCTCTAGTGTCTGTGGGGAGCTATAATCACTGATGCGTGACTTTCCCCTGGAAGAAGAAGAAATAGATGGAGGTATTCAGCCTGAGTATTGGGCTCTCTAACAATCTCCAGGTTGAAGAAGGACTAAAAAAAATACCACTTGACATGTGGCCAAACAGGAGACATTAAACCCTTAATCAAGGTGATCTTAAAAGTGTCATCTCTGTGACTCATAGGCCAACATACAAATAATTTAAAGGGTTTGGAGCTCAATACTAATTAGGAGAACCAAGATCTACAATTATTGCTGGTCTTCAAAAATGGAGGAGTTATTTATAAAATTAGATGTATTTCCTACAAAATTCATAATTTATAGATGTGGAAACATTCAAATTAAATCCAAGAGTCACCATTCAGTCTGGACGCAATGGTCCAATTTCATGTACAAAGTACCGGACTCCTGAAGGAAGGAGTTAAAACAAAGAATCTTGTGGCATTCACATGTCAAGAAACAAGAATTGGCTTCTATTTGCTTTATACATTGAGTTATTTGAATTCTATATGGAATTGCTATGCATACAGCTGTCTAATAAATTTTAAGTTTTTACGGACATTTTCATTTAAATGAGCTGATTTTTTTATTGCTGACGGGAGACAAACAGTTGTTGCTAAGCTAACATTTCATCTTCTTTCATTGAAAAGAGCTAGCTTCCAAGATGCAAGCGTTTATTGCTTATCCAAGTCTTCCAAATATTTTATAGCATGTTGACATATTAAAAATGTATCCAAATATTCATATTAAACAGAAATATTGATTTTAATAAATTGTTGCTTGAAACAAACTGTCCTGATGCTTGCTCCTCTACATACAATTAATGGCTTTATTATTTATTTTATATTGAATGCATTTTAACTAAGTCTTTCATTTACTATATACACATAGATTTTATTTTCCAATAAGATTAAGAACAACTACAAAAACAGAATGTGGAAGCGGTGGAGAAGCAGGAATGACAGGATAAAGGTGAATGACGGCACAGGTAGTTGACTTCATCTTAAAGATTGACAGGATTTTCTACGAAAGTGAGAATTTAAAGATACTTCAAAGTGAATTTCCTATTTAAGGTCAATATAGCCAAACAGGAAAGATTCTCTAAGTCAACCATGATTTCGGTATAGCTACTCTGGTATTTGAATTGAATTTTACTTAGAATTTTCACTTTAGTATGCATTTTGTCATCGCGGGGTATAGCTAAAAACAGCTTACAAAATCTGAAGATCTCTTGGCTGAAACCTTTGCAAGCCCCCCAACCCTCCTGCTAACACAACCTATGGACGTCCTATCACAGACTTCCCAATGCAACTTAATGAGTTTGCAAGGCTCCACCTAGTTAAACAACCAGGAAGTAAATTACCCTGCTGTCTGAGTGACAGCCTGGGGGGGTGTTACCATGTTAATTTATAAAAGTGCCAATGTTCACTGAAAGCTGCACTTTTTTGCAAAATGAAAAAAAGAGGACATACTCTTCACACACAAAGCATTTCAGCAAGCTAATCTCTCAATTGTATCTCAATTTTGTTACTTTATAAAATTGATGATTTTAAGAGACATCTGCACTTTTATATATGCAAAGTTGTACCTTGCCAGCAATCACTCAGACAGCTGCAAGGGTCCTATTCCTGATTTCTATGAGAACGAGATTGCCACATATACAGCACTGATAATTGCCCAGTAGGTGGAGTGGAGCTGTAGTGGGAAGACCAATTGCAGTTGGATTAGATGTAAATTAGCCCTTTACTTCTCAGGAGAGGGGGTAGGGTAAAAATCTAAAATTACAGTGCCACGCGAGTTATACATGAAAGTATTTAAAGTGATACTATAGGCATCAGAACAACTTAAGCTTAATGAAGCAGTTTTGGTGTATAGTCTCACTGCTTAATGCTCTGCCATTTAGAAGTTAAATCACTTTTGTTTTTGTTTATGCAGCTCTAGCCACACCTCTCCTGGTTGTGACTCACTCAAGCAACATGGAAAAAAAACATGTACAAAATGTCTCAATCAGATGTTAACTTTATTTAGAACTTTTAATTTCCTGTTTTTTTAAAATTCTAATCACACAGGGGACTCATGCAGGCTCTAGAAGGCTATTAGAGCAGGAGATAGGAAATTCTAAACTGAACAGATTTTTTAATAAAGGAAATGTAAACATTAGATGTCTCTTTACAGGAAGTGTTTAGGTATTCCTATATATAAAAAAAATACCATTCAACCACCAATAATCTTTTTTTTCAACAAAGAATCCATCCATCTTATTATGTCTGCCGGTTTAGAGGCAGATGAATAAGTAACTGAACCTTTCAAGTAAGAGAATGGTAAGATCAGTTTGTGGATCACATTGGTTTCAATTAAAACATTTTTATAAAACAATTTTAATCGGAAATATTTTTTTACTTTTTGAATTTTTTTTTAAAATTCTTTATTTTCAGAGTGCATATCTTAACATGCCAGAGTACATGGGCAGTTCTCAGAAGTTACAAAGATGTATACATAGGTATATTGCGAACTGATCAAGAAACACTGCGCATTTTTGTATGTATATAAAATCCAATGCTTAGAGATAATCGGCTGGTTCTGGTCAGGCTGATGCCTAAATAAAGATACGTTTTTTTCACCATATTTCGGAAGTCCTTGGAGTGCTATCTTTACATTACTTATTTTATATATACCGTATATACTCGAGTATAAGCCGACCCGAATATAAGCCGAGGCCCCTAATTTTATCCCAAAAAACTGGGAAAACTTATTGACTCGAGTATAAGACTAGGGTGGGAAATGCAGCAGCTACTGGTAAATTTCTAAATAAAATTAGATCCTAAAAAAATATATATTAATTGAATATTTATTTACAGTGTGTGTATAATGAATGCAGTGTGTGCGTATGTGTGTGTGTATGAGTGCAGCGTGTGTGTGCATGAATGCAGTGTGTGTGTGCATGAATGCAGTGTGTGTGTGCATGAATGCAGTGTGTGCAGGGCCGGTGCAAGGATATTTGCCGCCGTAGGCAAAACATTTTTTGCCGCCCCCTCCCCCCCCCATATGTCCTGACTTCCCCTCCTCCTCCCTCAGTGGTCCTTACCTCCCCACCCCCGTGTTCCTTCACTCCCCCCACCCAGTGGTCCTGACTCACCCCTCCCCTAGTGGTCCTTACCCTCCCCTCCCCTAGTGGTCCTTACTTCCCCCTCCCCTCCCATAGTGGTCCTTATCCCACCCCCTCCCTCTCATAGTGGTCCTTATCCCCCTTCTCCCTCCCATAGTGTTCCTTATCCCACCCCATCCCTCCCATAGTGGTCCATATACCCCCCCTCCCTCCCATAATGGTCCTTATACCCCCCCTCCCTCCCATAGTGGTCCTTATCCCCCCCCCTCCCATAGTGGTCCTTACCCCCCCCTCCCTCTCATAGTGGTCCTTATACCCCCCCTCCCTCCCATAGCGGTCCTTATACCCCCCTCCCTCCCATAGTGGTCCTTAACCCACCCCCTCCCTCCCATTGTGGTCCTTATACCCCCCCCCCCTCCCATAGTGGTCCTTATACCCCTTTTTTTTATTATGAATTTTTTTTATTATTTTATTTATATTTTTTTTTCGTCCCCCCTCCCTGCTTGATATATGGCAGGGAGGGGGGCTCTCCTTCCCTGGTGGTCCAGTGGCAGTTCAGTGGGGGGGAGAGGGGGACTGGCAGAGCTGTAACTTACCTGTCCTGCAGCTCCTGTCAGCTCTCTCCTCCTCTGCGCCGTCCGTTCTGCTCTTCTGTCAGCTCCCAGTGTAAATCTCGCGAGAGCCGCGGCTCTCGCGAGACTTACACTGGGAGCTGACCGAGGTGCTGAACGGACGGCGCGGAGGAGGAGAGAGCTGACAGGAGCTGCAGGAAAGGTAAGTTAGGTTTTCTGACTTGTAACCTTAGTTAATTAGGATTCTCAGCTTGTCTGCTTTTTACATTTTGTTAACATTACCCAATATCATGATTTTTTACGGGGTGGATTAGCCTTAACATTCACCAACAGGAGCAATGCATTATGGATTTACACATCAGTAGAAGAACCAAGGTATTGTGTGGGATATATACCCACTGAATTGTCATATATGGTAAATCTGGTTTATTCATGTTTCCATATTTCAAACAACATAAAAAAAAAGTTCAAATATATGTTTCAATACCATAAGCTGTTTAGCATGATATTAGTAAATATAATAATATATGACTGTTGAAGTGACACATTACTCATAAATAAATTGCATAGGTACTCAAAGATGTAGCACATGTTCAGAATAAGAAATGACATTGACCAATAATATATAAAAAAAAAATCATATATCGATATATGAAAATGAAAAAAAATCAAATCAAAACAAAATGTCCCATAACCTGGTGGCAATGCTTTAGGGGCATATTGTTTTCCTATAAGAACCATGCAAAAGGTGCATAGTGTATTCCATAGTGAAATATGAAAGGTAATATCTACAGATTTTAAGTACTTATCTATTGATATATTTGGTTGTGGCTGGACGAATCTCAGCATTTGGACAGTGTAGTGTTTTGTGGTTTCCGGGTTTTTTCTTTTTTTGTAGCAACAATGATACTTGAATTACAAGACCAGGGGTGTTACAAGTTTACAAAATCTATCCCTTAGGCCAAAACAAAATACTATAACCACCACTTCAAGACTGCATCCAAATATAATCTATAATGCCATCCTTTAATCCCTTCATTCCTATAAAACATCCTTTGCCTAACTATCCCTATTTGGTCCTTATAACCCATAAGCTCTGCTACTCACTACTCTGGTAGTTTGGCCTGTAGACAATTGTTAACACCCTGCATGGCTGTTCTGCTAAGCAATCAGCCAATACAATATAGGACCGATAAGTATACCAGTCTCATGATCTCTCGGAGAGATCCAGAAATAACCAGTTTACCTCTGTGGTTTTAGACCCGGATACCATTCTCTAACATAAACTATATATACAACTTAAAAACAGGATTAAGGCAGTTTACATAAACAAGGATGTGTTCAAAGAGAGTCTGTAAAATGGAACGAGGTGTGCACCAGAGGTATGTATTTAAAATAGTTACCTCCACAGCACTAGAACACATTCCTCTATAATGCTATTGGGACCTGCAGGTCAACATATGGTGAACAGCCTCTTACATCTATAATGGAAAACTTTTTAGAGCAGATTATGGATCTAATAAATGTTGTTTTTCTCCTGTGTGTAAATCAAATACAAAATTCTCTATTTTTGCACTTTTAAATTCTCTGTAACGTGGCGGGCATAAGCTGCATTCTCTATTGTCTTGTTCATAAAACACCTCTAAAATTAATTCCTAATCCAGTATCAATTACACCTGCTATTCTTTTGCAACTGCTCCAAGACCGAATAATCATGAAATGTTAGTATTATTTGTTACATAATTTCTCAATCTTTTTTATTTTTCATATAAATCAACTGATTACAATAAACACCCCCAAAACATTAGAAATATTTAATGAATTAAATGTGAGCTAGAAACATTCACTCATCTTAAAGTCATCACAAAAGTTAAATACGCGTACCCTCCGTTTCACCCAAGGATCATTTAGATAACATGTGCTAGAGGCATGTGATTTACTACTTCTGATTTATTATGCTTCTATATCCTCTGACTGCTGTGTTTTAAAGGATTGTACGTTATGAAAAACATATGACCCTGCATTTGTCGAAATTCTTTAGGAAATGACTAAAAACAAAAACATCCGATTCATTCTTGATCACTAGTGTTTACAGCATATGTAGCATTAACACAATACTTCTACAACTAATACACATTGTAATTCATACATGTAATGTATTGGATATGTAGCAATGAGTGTAGAATGATATAAACATACTCCATTATCTATTAAACTTTGAACGGCAATCTGAACACCATGACCACTACAGCTTATTGTAATATGTGTATTGTGCTATGGTAAGAGGAACCTGTACTAGAGTACTTACATGCCACTCATACATCCTCACAGTATATTTAAGATCGACAGGTCATTATCTGGAACCCCAAATCAACTCCCATAACCATTTACATAAATTTGTAAATAGCTCCTTACTTCACAGGATGCACAAATTAATTTGGAACAAATAACTGAACAGATCGATGGGAAAGCCAAACGTCTTTACATGACCAACGTGTAGGGTTGCTGTATTCACCATGTTTTCCTAGACACTCATAATGTAAACCACGTATACTGGGGCACAAAAAAATGCTTGCCCATGTATGCAGAATCTACATGCTACAGGATTTTCATCTCACTGGAGCTAACCAGGATGGGAGAAGAGCAAGGTTTTTAGCCTCCGAACCAAAGCAATAAGTTACAGTGGCACATCTGTTAATATTCCCAATTAACATTCGGGGGCAGAGGTGAGCAGGCAAAAGGGAAAGATTCACAAAGGGGTGGACCTGCCCATGCAAGGGGCATGTTCTCCCATAAAGTGGGAGAGACCACTCCTTAAGTAGGCGATTAGGCTGACTAACAGCTTACCTCCTCCATGACCATGAACGGAGCACAGCTGAAACGCTCTGTGCATTATCCTAGTGTCCTCTCATTTCCTGCGTCTTGAAATCTGCCTAGCAGATTAGAATTATATGCAGATTCCAAAATGTAGGACAAGCCACTGGGATTTGTTTTGGAAGTGACAAGTGTGAGACTGTCTCGGCAAAACCAGGACTATTGGCCTCTATGGTGGTTTTGATTCTTTATATAGCAATGTCTGTTTATATATGGACAAACTGTACTTTTCTTGCGTGGCTAAAGTATACCGAGGACAATACAAAAACTTACGTGCAATCATATTTTAGAAACCACATTTTTTACGGCTCTACGATTGTCATTGACATTATCGGATAATACAATGATGAACATTGTGTGTCTGAACTAACATTTAACGTGAACCTGTCATGGAATGCTGGCAATTCAATCAATAGTAGTTGACTGCTTTGGAAATGAAATACAATAGCCAAGTAACAACTATACATGTTTGCCACAATTACAAAAAGCACAAATCCAGGAGAGGAAGTAAAAAAAAATCAAGAAAGAACAAAATCAAATAATGAGTGATTTGATATAATGAGCTTCAGAAAATCACGATGGCAGGAATGATGAAATAGAAATGAGCTACACGGTTATACCCTTTTTTGGTTGCATTGCCACAAGCAGATATGAGAAAAGAAGAAGGATTGTGTTTAAACACATAACCTTATTTAAAGCCTAGTGCTCACATAGAAATGTCTGACCTAAAATCCATTTTACATCAGTCAATAGAGCACCTACAATATGTATGCAGGGTTCTGCATGAGACCATCCTAAATTTATAAAGCTGCTCAAGTCATTGTTAAGAGCACATTTCAAACCACATGCCATGAAAATTATACTTATAAAACATACTTTATGAAATGTTTTAAGATATTAGAATTACAAAAATGTTTATAGCAAATCAAAGGAAGTTGAGTAAGAACCAGTGCTGCAGAGTCAGATTTGGAATCGAAGTCGGAAGCAATTATTGGGTTAATTGAGTCGGTAAAAATGTAGTCTACGATTAAATGTACTGTATATCCCGGCATATGAGTTAATGTAGCATTTAAATCAAACCTCAAAAATTAAGATGTGTTATATAGCTTTAGGCCTATTGTTACTGGGTAAGTTGACACCCAAAATAATGTTGCAATTTATACACCGGTATGTATGGTACATTGTAATACAATTATATTGCATATAATATCATAAAGGAATTAAAGATAGAGCTACCAAATTGTGGCGTTGAGGTTAGAGTCTAAGGATTTGTGTGAACAGATCCTTTGCATAGTTACTTTTCACACTATGATAGGTACACAACTACTGTACATAATTATTATTTATAATACACACTTTGAATAACACATAAGGTGAAACGCGCTAGTGGCTTTATAATAATCCTTTTTTTGTTTTATAATTATAAATAAAGTTTCTTTTTAAATTTTTGCTCCTGGATACTTTCTAATCTGTTATACACCTCTCCTGGTATTATGTGTCCTCAGGGCCATTAAGACACGTCTTTCCCTGCACGGTTTTGTTTATAGAGAGCACTATGTTTTGTACTTTTAGTTATTTGTGCTGCTGCTGACCCCCCCATGACTGGGACATCTGAAAGTGGAATCCGTACCATTATTCAAGGCTTTGTTACTTTTCCGGAGAAGGCCTTATATTCCATAAAGGAGGACATACCATACATCTTCAGGCAAAGATTGTTGCAGCCAGGCACAGAATCTCTGAGCTAGTATAAACCTTTATTGAAAGTAAGTGGCTCTCCACATATTGTCGGATCCCTATGCAGAGAGACACTCCACCATTGAACTTTCATTTGTTGCTTTTTGTCTTTCATATAAATCAACTGGAAGCGCAACCATCCACCTACTGTGAACCATTATCAATTCTTTAGCCAGGAAGAGAGTCTCTTGGCAGGATTGTTTCTGCTACATATCTACAGAACTGATCTAGTGCTTGATGCACGGTTTGTATTACATAAAACAGAGGAAGATGCGGGGTTGGGGGAAATATAGACAGGGATAGAACAGAGATTAGAGATCTCTTTCCTGATCATGGAAATCTCAGTAAAGTGTGTTGCAAAGTTAGTGGTGGTCAAGATAGTAGGAGGAGGAGCAGCAACAGGGCGAAGAAGACAGTCAACAGTGTGAAAGAGGCATTTGGGTACTTTGGAGCGTATGGTTATTAAAAAGTTGAGCTAATTTTTTTTTTTTTTTCAAGAGCCAGACTGTAGGAGCTTAGCATTAATTTATTGTGGAAGAAGTCAGACATCAAATGAGGCTTTCTCTAGCAGCGTTCAGCAATTCAAGAGCATTTTTGGAGGTAATGGGTCAGCTTAGTGTGCCAGGGTTGTAGCTGGGATCGCTTACAATGTTTAATAAAGGTAAGAGGAGAGAATGGAGCTGTAGAAGGAGGTTCCAGAGCTAGGGCAAGTTATGCTTGAGATGGGTGAAAGGAGAGTTTGGAGGTTGGTGGAGAATTGCAGCAGGTCAAAACAGTGGAGGTTTCTACAAGACTGAGGTACCGAGGTGTGGTGTAATATTAGAACGGGGTTTGCCAATGTCAAATGTCAGCAGATGGTGGTCAGATATAGGAAACAAAACATTGGAGAGAATAGAAGTGGTACAGAGATTTGTCAAGATGAAATCAAGAGTGTTTCCGTGCTTAATAAGTTGCTGATTTAAACCATTGTAAGAGGCCCTAAGGGGAGGTTACAGAGAGCATTCGAGAGGCATCAGATCTGTTAGGGTTGTTGATTGGGATATTAAAGTCCTTTAGGATATGAGCAGGGGATATGCATTGTGGTAGCTATTAAGAAAAGTGTTTGATGAATGTGCTAGGATGACCAGTCGGGTGACAAATTATGGCAATTTAAAAGGAGTGGGTTTAATTAGGCGGACAGTATGAACTTTAAAGGAAGGTAAATATAAGACAGGAGCAGGGAGAAATGGTTGAAAGGAACATTTGTGGAAGAGAAGGATGCCTCCATTGCCTCCTTTACAGTTGTTGAGTCTGGGACTGTGGGAGAATTGTAGGCCACCGAAACATAAAGAAGCAGGAGTTGCGCTATCTGAGACGGTCAGCCAGGTCTCAATGAGTGCTAGTAGGGTGGGAGATTTTGAACCTTTTGCAGAGGTTGTCTATTGCTGTTGATTTCAGATGCAGACACACGCGGGTGTTCCAGAGTGCAACGTCGGTAGGCGAGGATATATGGCTGGGTTGTGGGATGAGGTTCATGCAGTTTCTGGTTGGTTTAGTGTGAGCAGAAGAGGTGACGGACCCTGGGTTGGGTGAGACATCACCAGCTGCTAGAAGCAGGAAAAGAGATAGTGAGATAGTGAAAGGAGGTGAGTTTTCAATGGATGGGGTCTAGGATGAGATAGTTTGCCAGTAGGAGAGAGAAAATAGAGAAATGAGGGTGAAGGAGGGAGTGTAGTAGAGATGGGGAATTTTGGAGATTGTTGGGAGGTGGAAGGAAGTGGGGGTAGGGATTGATTTTGACCATAAGAAAGAAAATGGAAAAGAAGAGGAGGAGAAGTCAGAGCAATGCTCAGATATGTGGACATGGAGATGTGATAAAAGGTCAAAAGTGGCAAGGAGAGGATATACAGTGGTGTATAACGTCGGGGGGGGGGGTATAGTATTGATTTGGAAAAGTAGGAGTACAGAGAGGCATGATAGGTAGCTTTGAGTAGTTTGTTGACTGTGTGTAGGTAGAAGAGTGTGCCGAGTTTGCTGTAAATGAGAAGACTGTACATGTTACAGCCTCCCCTCTAAGGATTAACCGCAGAATTTGAAATAGTTGAGCGGTAAAAATATGCTTGGATTTTTCCGATTTGGCAATTTTGGACTAAATGTTGCAATTCCCTTATCAGCACTTCCTAATTTTCAACTTGGTTAATCAACCTAGTTTAATATTATATTTTCATTATTTTTGCAGGCAGTTTATTATAATACAGTTGAATAGCTCACAATCAAGTTTAGAAATCACATGAAGAAAACATTCAAGAAACCGTAGAAAAATGCTGAAGAGAAAAAGAGACCCACAGAACATCTCCTAATGACTAGTATCCCAAAAATGAAAGCAACTTAATTAACCAAACTTGTCCTAAATACAAAATAAAATAAAAAATCCTATTAAGTAAAATGGAATAGTCCACTGCAAGTTTTATAAACATCAAACCATGAAACTGAGACAAGCTAGACAGTTCAGGTGATCGTACTAGGTGATTATTTTCAGGATTCCAGATGCTCAGTAATAGACCCAGCACCATAGCATTGCAATCAAAAGTGCACACAGTGAAATCATCAAATAAATTTTTTTTAAAACTTCCATTGACAAGAAAGATACTGCCCCAAAAACTTTCTCTTATCTTCCAAAAATGAATATATACAACAAAGTAGGGAAATTCTGCTTTAAAAAACAAACAAAAAAAAAACAAAATGCAAGACAGCATAGCGTATAACTGTATGAAAAGTGCTCAAAATGTACAATTTCAATTGGCCACTTTTTTATGTGAAAATTATACCTGGTAAGAAATAGGGATCGACCGATATTGATTTTTTAGAGCCGATACCGGTACCGATATTCTGTGAACTTTCAGGCCGATAGCCGATATAATTTGCTGATATTCTGTACATTTACCATTTTGGAAAATAAAAACTATTTCTAAAGGTAAATGCACAAAATATACATGCCACGTGTAGTGGATGCAGTGTGTTTAGACAGGGGAGTTGTGTATGTTTGTGTAGAGTGTGTGTTGTGGATGCAGTGTGTGTGTGTTGTGGATGCAGTGTGTGTGTTGTGGATGCAGTGTGTGTTTGTCTAGTGTGTGTAGTGGATGCAGTGTGTGTGTCTAGTGTGTGTAGTGGATGCAGTGTGTATTTGTCTAGTGTGTGTAGTGGATGCAGTGTGTATTTGCCTAGTGTGTGTAGTGGATGCAGTGTGTATTTGTCTAGTGTGTGTAGTGGATGCAGTGTGTATTAGTGTAGTGTGTATATAGTGAAAGCAGAGTGTGTGGGTAGTGTGCGTGAAGTGAATGCTGTATATACTAAAGGTGTGTGTGTGTTTGTGTAGTGTGTGTATATAATGAATGCAGAGTCTGTGTGTGTGTTTGTGTAGTGTGTATATAATGCAGAGTGTGTGTTTGTATAGTGTGTGTATATAATGCAGCATGTTTGTGTAGTGTGCATTATATAAACACACTACACAAACACACTACATTATATACACACACACTATGCAAACACTGCATTATATACACACACACTACACACACAGCATTATATAAAAACACTACACAAACACACACTGCATTATATACACAGTTTGTTTGTGTAGTGTTTGTGTATATAATGGAGTGTGTGTGTTTGTATAGTGTGTGTGTATAATGCAGTGTGTTTGTATAGTGTGTTTATATAATGCAGTGTGTGTATATAAAGCAGTGTGTTTGTATAGTGTGTTTATATAATGCAGTGTGTTTGTGTAGTGTGTGTACATAATGCAGTGTGCATTATATAAACACACTATACAAACACACTGCATTATATACACACACTATACAAACAAACACTACACAAACACACTGTTTTATATACACACACTATACAAACACACTGAATTATATACACACAGCATTATATACACAGTATGTTTGTGTAGTGTATATAATGGAGTGTGTGTGTGTGTGTGAGGGGGCATTTTTTATTACATTATTTTTTTTTTTATATTTAATTATTATTATTATTTTTTGTTGTCCCACCTCCCCGCTTGTTGCCTGGCCAGGGAGGGGGGCTGTGGCAGTCCCTGGTGGTCCAGTGGCATGGGCTGAGCTGTGGGGGGGGGCGGGCAGCAAGCATTTACTCACCTCCCAGCAGCTCCTCCAGCTCCCCAGTGTAACTCTCGCGGCCAAGCGTTGCCATGGTAACCCATGGCAACGCTCTGACGGCTGCGGGTCTCGCGAGAGTTACACTGGGGAGCTGGAGGAGCTGCTGGGAGGTGAGTAAATGCTTTCTGCCCGCCCCCACAGGACCGCCGGGCTTGTAATGAGCCTGGCGGTCCTGGGAGGTATTATCGGCAATATCGGTATCTCTATTGGCCGATACCGATATTGCCGAAAATACAGAATATCGGCCGATTATATCGGTAAAACCGATAATCGGTCGATCCCTAGTAAGAAATGTATTAACTGAATGGAAGATCCCTGAGGAAGTCCCTAATATGGACTAAACGCATTGGACTACTAGTGGTGACTTTTGTGAACCACTTGCTGTTTTTAATTTCCATGTAAAAAAATTGCTTTAAAGCTACACCTTTTATATGTATTTAATTTAAAAAAAGTATTTTCTCTATGAGCTGATGACATCTTACTACTGCCGAAAGTTCATGGTGATCTGGACAACAGCAGAACAACCCATTTAATGGGAGATTCTAACCAGGCATCATGTGTGTGGCCAATTGGAATGTAAATTTTGAGCACTTTTCATGCAAAGTTATAGGCTATGCTGTCTTGCATTTTTGTTTTAGCAGAATTTCCCTACTTTGTTATATATTGTTGGAGGTTTTAACAGGATTTTAACAGGATTTTAACAGGATTTTAACAGGATCTTAACAGGATCTTCCAGAGTAACTCTCCTCCATCTTAGATTTGTCTCCAATCCACGATGATGTTGTTGGATTAGTTTATGAGAAAAGGAGTGAGGCGTTTTCTGATTTTAGAATACAACTGTATTTTAGGGGTGCAGTGTGTTGGTCAGCCAAAGTAGAAGACTCATGGTTGGTGAACCATAATGCACCACGATGGTCTGCAATATTTTGAAGTTCAAAGGTAGAAAGTGGAGTTGAATCCAAGCTGTATATAAAAGTTGTATGGAAATAAATTCCCAACCTAATTTGGGTCCCTGACAAATATTGGTAATGTGCAATATGTATTTCAAATATTAGAATTTTATGTCTTAATAGCAATAACGCATAGGTCAAAATTTTCTTTTCCTTTCTGTTTTGTTTAATTTACCTGGACTCTGTGGATATATAGATTTTCTGTAGCTGTCAAACATTCTTATTTCAGAACCAGCTGCAGCAGCTAGAGATGATAGCCATGATTACCAACTCGGGCTATGGAATTGGGGCATAATTATTGGAGGGACTAATCATTTGGAACACTGTAGTAGGTGCCCGGTCCTCCCCATTATCTACCACAATTACACTGCTGGGGGCACTTTGTAGTAAAATAATGTCTTTATCGCTAACTGCAAAAGGGAGGTTTCCTACGTAATCATTTCCTGCTGGGAAAAAAATATTTTACTTAAACCAAATCCAATGCTGTCAAAGTACGCCCTCCTCAACCCCCAAAGTAAAAAAAAAAAAAAAAACATCATCTCAGGGAATGGGATAGGGAGTTTACAAGCAGCAAATTCATATTTAGACACACGCGCATGTATACATGTATTTATACAAGGATACACACACTTGCTGGTTTAATTATTTATGGTTGGTTTAATAACCAAGATTAAGATTTTGTAATTATTGTATATGGACTGTTCGTAAAGCCAGTCTGAAAGGATACCTGTTTTCAGTTTTTTCTTCAAGCTTCAAACTATATTTGAATATACCAATAACCAGTGTGTTGAAAACACAAATGTGTTCATCACATGGTTAGAATAAAAATATTTTAAAAAAATTAATAAATAAAAAAAAAAGAATATTAAAAGCTTCAAGCGTGAGCAAGTCTTTTTACTTAATCCAGAACGTAAAAAAAAATATTTAGAAAAAAGGTTTGCCTTTACTATTCACCACCAGTAAAATATCAAAAATCAAATGCAACAAAACACAATTAAACTTACATGAGAGAGAGAGGACAACCAAAAAAAACTTGTCAAGATTAAAGCCATGCCAGGAGATTAATTTACAGCAATAAACCTGTTCTTAATATCAGTATTTGATATCTGCCTGTTGACTAAAGCAATCAATGGTATATTGAGATTTTATTTCAAATTCTTAATATTAATACACATGATTTAGGAAATTATTTAATTTAATGTAATAAACTTTAAAAATAAAAAAGGACTCTTGACCCGTTACCTAGTTATCAAGGCGTTACTATACATTGAATACATGGAATTATTACATACTATTAACGCTCCTAACAAAGTGTGATTGGGAAACAGTAATGTTATTTTATGTACTTTCTCTAGCCAGTTGTTCATCTTTTTTTTTTCTTGTTTAAAACAGATTTGAAGAAAGAAACAAAGATGGAAAGTGACGGCATTGATAAAGGGATCTGCAATGTGGTGACTCTAGATTTCAGAATGTTCCTCAAGAATGGAAAGTCTCTGGCACTAAGCTGGAGAAGAATTGTAAAGAAAAAAGACATTTCAATAAGATAACGGAAGCCTTACAATATATTGACTGGCATAAACTCTTTAGTGGATAAATTGAATATCTTCAAACAAATATTAGAAAGGTACATTTCTCAGTATGTACCATTGGGTAATAAATATAAGAGAAACAAATTGAAACCAATTAAATCAAAGCCTTTAAATTGGACAAATCAGAGGCATTCCATAAAAGATATAAGGTAGTCAAAGTTAATACTTTACTATACCTTTGTCTAACCTTTTCACACATTACTAACCACCGAACCCTAACCAGACATAACTGCTTATTATACGGACTGAGGTGACATATTGTTGCAGACATTGATGAAGCAATAATGCCTGCACCAATTTAACATTAACTAACGAAGGGAACTGAACGTAAACGTTGCCTCCTCTTATTTTTTTGTGGGTTTTTTTCTGATTTTTTAATTTTTTGTTATGTTTTGTTACCTATGAAAAGAAAAATAAACAGTGGATGTACCGTATTCCTTGCTATGTTACCTGTATACCTGCTCATTATTCACAAACTTTGGAGAATAATATTGTATATGACGTATTATTTCCACCTGACATTCACAATAAAAATGGTATTGGAAAAAAAGGAACAAATTGAAACCATAGCCAAATGGTCAAGTGAATTAAGAAATTAAAAATAAGAAAAGTGCATGTAAACCATTTAAATTGGACAAATCACAGGCATCCTATAAAAGATAGAAAGAAAGCCAATAACGCATGCAAAAAGGCGATTAGATTCACTAAACTTCAAAATGAGAAAGTGAAAGCCAAAGAGAGCAAAACCAGCCCCAAAGCATTTTTTCAGTACATAAATTCTAAAAAATAAAAAATAAAAATAAAAGTGTATGTACACTAAAAACTGGAATGGGGGAGTTAGTTAATGAAGACCAGGAAAAGGCAGACATTTTAAACAGCTATTTCTCCATATATATTAAGAACCTATGGCAACAGATATGCAAATGATTGCTGCAAAAAACTTGCAGAAACATTGTAATTGGATGACTCAAGACAAGGTGCTGCAGCAACTAAAGAAAGTTAATATAAACAAAGCGGCAGGGCCTGACGGTATTCATCCACGAGTACTTAAGGAACTAAGTGTGGAAATAAGAAAACCTCTTTTTTTAATCTTTCAAGATTCTTTTCTTTCAGGAAGTGTACTGGAGGATTGGAGAAAAGCAGATGTGGTGGTTTCTATATTCAAAATGGGTTCAAAATCCTTGCCTAGGAATTATAGACCTGTGAGCTTAACGTCTGTGGCTGGGAAAGTTTTTGAAGGGTTATTAAGGCATTCATTCAAAAATTCATTGAGAAGAACGTCGTTATCAGCAAAAATCTGCATGGTTTTATGAAGCACAGGTCATATCAAACTAGCTCGATTGCATTCTATGAAGAAGTAAGTAGAAGTATAGATCAGCGTGTTGTAGTGGATGTGATCTACTTGGATTCTGCCAAGGCGTTTGATACAGTTAAATACAATACACATTAAATTAGTGTGATTCTGTGTTTGCGGATGACACAAAATCATGTAAAGTAAAACAATGTGATCAAGATATTACTTTGCTGCAGAGGGATTTAGATAGACTGGGGGACTGGGTACTCAAATGGCAGATTTAATTTAATGTAGAAAAATGCAAATGCACTTCGGGGTAAAGAATGCACGAGCAACTTATACCCTAAATGGTAGTGAATTAGGGATAACCACACACGAGAGGGATTTGCAAATTGTTATAGACAACAAACTATGCAACAATATGCAATGTCAATCAGCAGTGGCTAAGGCCAGTAAGATATTGGCATGCATAAAAAATGTCATTAATTCTCGGGATAAAAATATAATTTTGCCTCTTTATAAATCACTGGTAAGACCAAATATTGAATATGTTGTGCAATTTTGGGCACCTGTTCTAAAGAAGGATATTATGGCACTAGAAAAAGTGCAGAGGCGGGCTACAAAATTAATAAAAGGAATGGAACATATCAGCTATGAAGAAAGGTTAACAAATTTAAACCTCTTTCGTTTACAAAATGTCAGCTCAAAGGGGATATGATAACAGTATACAAATATATTCAGGGCCAATACAAACCATTGTGAGGAAATCTATTCACAAACAGGACTTTATATAGGACACAAGGTCATGCGTTTAGGCTTGAAGAAAGAAGATTTCGTCTAAGGCAAAGGAAAGGTTTTTTACTGGAAGAAGTGGCTTTTATCAGGTTCTGTACATATGTTTGAACAGCAACTAGAAACTAGATGCATATGTGCAAAAACATAATATTCAATGATATAAATTTTTAACTGTAAGGTAATAGCTTCTTGATCCAAGGATTAATCTGACTGCCATTCTGGGGTCAAGAAGGATTTTTTCCCCTGGTTTGCTGCAAAATTAAAAATGCTTCAAACTGGGGGGAGATGGGGGAAGGGGTGCCTTCTTTTGGATCAACAGCAACAAATAGATGTGAGGAAGACTGGACTTGATGGTCACAGGTCTCTTCTCAGCCTATGTAACTATGAAATATTGTCCTGCAAGAGACTTCAAATTAATGGAAAAAAAGGTTATATTGTCATTATTAATATGAATTACCATTGCTTTTTCTGCAATTCTGTAATAAAATGAAAGACAAAAAATCGAATTGCCTCCTGAAAAGAGCGCTAAGAATCCATAAACAACATTTTATGTTCAATATAAAGTCACAGAAGAAGTATGTCCAGTTACAGAGATCTTTTAAATTGGAAAAATCCCACTGCAATCACGGTGTGTGACTGAGAAGCCTGGAAGCAAGTCAGTTAGAATGCTTCTGACAATCTCAAACCCAATTCTGAAGCCAATTAAAACCCTTATTAAAAGCTAGATAATTTACTTGAATTCCCATCAAAGTCCCAGCAAATGTCAGATGTTAAAATGGCAGCACCAAAAGAACAAATTCCCTATAGGTTATGGGAAAAGGAGGTCTCACAACTCTGTCAACACACAATGTCGTATAAATGCAGCATTCTGTAAACATCACAGATGTCACTGGACAAGTCTGTGCCACAGCCAATAACATGTAAAGTATCATATATAGCTCACTTCGTGAAAAAATGAATGGAACTAGTGTGTAATCTTTCACGATGGGAACCAGATTCAAACATTTATTCAGCTGTGACTCACTGTTGTAACAGTTTTACACCCAAACATTTTGGAGGTATGTGATGTCCGATGTGAACGGGTGCACACAGTGATTTTTGAAAATTCAACCAAATGTTGCTCAGTATGATGTGACAAGTGATGTTTGAACGAAGAATGACTAGCGATAAGTCATCTTTGCTTAAAAAAACTAAATGAAAATTGTCTTAAGAAACAGAAAAATTTGCTTTTTGAACGGCCTAGTTTTCTTTGAACACAGGTGAAATTTGTTAAAGAAAATAAACAGCTTTAACTAAAATATCTACACAATCTGAATGTCAATCTAATTCCTTTCATAATTGTTAATATAAACACTGAAGTAAATCTATTCTATTAAGAAAATTACTTCTGCAGTTTCACAATGTTCCATCACTCTTGGGTAAATGCTCTAAGAGTTACCGTTGGTATGCTCTGGGATATATCTTTTGCATCTCCATGGAGTAATGAGTCCAGCTTATTTAGGCTATGACTGACACAGGAGATACAGTCTATAGCCAAAGGACTATATTGGCATCACAGGTCTAGTGTCCATAGTATCAATTTCAGGGTTGTTTAATAAAGTGAGAAATGATGGGAATAATCATTATTATTATTTTATTATTTATATAGCGCCATCAGATTCTGTAGCGCTGTACAATGGGTGGACTAACAGACATGTAATTGTAACCAGACAACTGGACGTACAGTAACAGAGAGGTGGAGGGCCCTGCTCAATGAGCTTGCATTCTAAAATGATGAATTTCAAATTTAAGGCACAAATAGCAGAATTGGAAAGACTCTACAACGCAGCTATGGTTCCAGTTCAACTAGTCGGGTCTAAAATATGAAATTCAGTATGAAATTGCTTTGAATTCCCAACAATTCTTACTTTGGTAAATAACCCTGTAAGTCTCTTTCACCCGCTAGTCAATGCTAGAAATGAACTCAGAGATACAGTGTGCGTGAAGTTGGCATCATTCCATACAAAAACATGAACTAAAAGTAACCTCACTCTAGTCACTACTAGTTTCGGCATTGACCTCTGTGAAGGATTTTTAATTAAATAATTTTATTTTTATGTATGAGGCTGGTACATCTGTATATATCAATCAGTGTGTTTGTGAAATCCCGTACAATCACCATGCAAAATAACATGTATTATATATATATACACATACACAAACACATTTTTAAATATATATATATACATACACACACACACACATTTTAACTATATATCAAGCTCTTGAACAATCAGACCTTTGAACAATCAAATAACATCACCACGATGAAGTCACAGACCAGCTTCATGGCTTATTCACATCAGACCATCAGATCTTGCTTGGTGTCTGAAGTAGTTGGACATAATATTGCAGATCTTACAACAGAAAGCTCACTTCATAAAAAGTGAACAAAGGGATCTCATTCCTAATTAGTTGGATATCAAAGTCATTAGGTGAGTGCGGGAAGGGGAACGCTTAAATCGGATATTTAGAGACTTTACACTGTGTTAAATCTCAAAAAGGGACAACTGACAAATGAAAAGTCCAGAGGTAGATGGATCATATTAAATATCCTATAGAGCAGATATTTCATTTTAACACTAATTGAGTCAGCCAATTAGTAAGAACAGGTTTCAGGATCATATAAGAATATATTTGCAGATAAGATGGGAAACTACTTTAGAGCAATGTAGGGCATTAGCACAATGGTATATGGGACTGAAGAATGACAATTGATGTCCATGTCTAGAACACAGTATTACTGGCCATCAGCAAAATCTTATCTGATTATTCAGCTTTTACTAGAATAAATAAGATAAAAACATATGAGCTTCATTAAATAGCCAGTGATACTCCAATACCCAGAAAGTAGCAAACGAATGGTTTACTGTGTGCTATATAGCTTTATATACTAATGATCTGACACCAGGATAACACCAATGGATCATGATGTAACATTCATATATTCTATTTCACTGTGTTACAAATCCAATCAGTTATGAATAAGTATAAAGAACGAACAAGAACCTTTCTAGATATATAGCATCAAACAGGTTTGATGAACCTTAATATATAGTGGATTAACCTTTTTATATATATTTTTAAAAAAAATTATACAGCAAAATAATGTAGATAGAAGGTACAAACTAAAGAATATAATGTTATTTCATTCATTATTTAAGTAGTTACCTAAAAAGTAAATTGGAGATTGACAATTTTATCTAGATTGTTATTAAGATAATGCCATAGTGACAAAGGACTATTTTACCATCACTAATCTAGTGTGCATAGTATCAATTTCAGGGTTGTTCATTAAAGTGAGAAATTGTGGGAATTAAACATGAATTTCAAATTTAAGGCCTAAATAGCAGAATTGGAAAGACTCTACAACTCAGTCATGCTTCCAGTTCAACTATTCTGGTCTAAAATGTGAAATTCAGAATGAAATTGCTTTGAATGCCCCAAAATTCTTACTTTGGTAAATAACCATGTAAGTCTCTTTAACCCACTATTGAAGGCTAGAAATTAATTCTGAGATACAGTGTGCGTGGAGTCAGCATCATTCCATACAAAAACATGAACTAAAAGTAACCTAACTCTAGTCACTACTAGTTTTGGCTTTTTAATTAGCAACATTAGTTCAGTTTGGGTTAGATAAAGTATTATTGGAATGGTAGACATTATCCCCAACTCACATAATTAATTTTGAGATGAAACCAATAAACTATTTTTTTATGCGCTTGTTGATGCAAATCTTATGGAGTACATAAGTCATATATTTTTAAAATATGAAAGATTTTTAAATAAATAATGTTATTGTTATGTATAAGGATGGTACATCTGTACATATCAGTGTGTTTGTCACATCACATACCATCACCATGTAAAACAACCTGTTTATATATATTGTTTTCAGATCAGACCTATTACAAAAGAAAGATCACTTCATAAAAAGTGAATAAGGAGATCATTGGAATCTCATTCCTAAACAGTTGGATATCAGAGACATTAGGTGAGTGACGGAAAGGGAACGCTTAGAAAGTATAAATTAAAAAAAATCTATCATTCTTATCTGTACCATGAACTCCTAACTCTTAGTTAATGAGCGAGGCTTGTTTCACATTACGAGAATTAGCCCAGGATGCGTCATATTGATGGCATTTATTTCATTAAAGCTCTTGATGTCCCTGCAGTAATGAGTCCAGCTTATCTAGGCTATGACTGACACTGGAGATACAGTCTATAACCAAATAACTATTTTGGCATCACCGATCTAGTATGTATGGTATTACTCTCAAGGTTGTTTATTAAAGTGAGAAATTATGGGAATTAAAAATTAATTTCAAATTTAAGGCACAAATAGCAGAATTGGAAAGACTCTACAACTCAACTATGCTCCCAGTTCAACTAGTCTGGTAGACAATTTTAAAAAACTGTCAAATAAGTTTTATTAAAAATGTGAACAATTTAGTAAATAACAATAAGCAATAATAATAACAGAAAGAAATGGGATAAAACAAACTTAGAAATATATTTAAAATTATAACAATCATCCAATGACATGTATGGGAACAATTACACATTATGTATGGTTAAGTGGAGACTACATTTTTAAATCAACCATCACCACTGGTGGTCTGAATGCCAACTCACATCTTTTTTTTTTTTTTGAATACCAAGTATAAATTTTCTTTTATTATTGGTATTTTAGGGTCTTTCCAGTAACAGGGAAAACTAGCGGAAGCTCCTATTAGAAAACGACCCAGAAATATCAATCGTTTTATCCAAATTATGACTAGCATCCCAACGTGTTCTAATCTTTGGACATGACCAAAAAATATGGTACAGAAAACCAATTTGGCTACAACCTCTCCAACATGCAATAGAGCAGGGGTAGGCAACCTTCGGCACTCCAGATGTTGTGGACTCTACCCCCATAATGCTCTTACACCCATAATGCTGGCAAAGCATCATGGGAGGTGTAGTCCAAAACATCTGCAGTGCCGAAGGTTGCCTATGCCTGCAATAGAGGCTAGTAAGTTCATCTTAAATAATTGGGATGAGGTTAGGTACCATCTGTAGAAAATGTTATAATGGTTTTCCAGGTGAGTGACACATTAAAATGTGAAATTCAATATGAATTTGCTTAGAATTCACAACAATTCTTACTTTGGTAAATAACCATGTAAGTCTTTTTCACCCACTATTGAAGGCTAGAAATTAATTCTGAGATACAGTGTGCGTGGAGTCAGCATCATTCCATACAAAAACATGAACTAAAAGTAACCTCACTCTAGTCACTACTAGTTTTGGCTTTTTAATTAGCAACATTAGTTCAGTTTGGGTTAGATAAAGTATTATTGGAATGGTAGACATTATCCCCAACTCACATAATTAATTTTGAAATGAAACCAATAAACTAATTTTTTTTATGCGCTGGTTGATGCAAATCTTATGGAGTACATAAGTCATATATTTTTAAAATATGAAAGATTTTTAAATAAATAATGTTATTGTTATGTATAAGGATGGTACATCTGTACATATCAGTGTGTTTGTCACATCACATACCATCACCATGTAAAACAACCTGTTTATATATATTGTTTTCAGATCAGACCTATTACAAAAGAAAGATCACTTCATAAAAAGTGAATAAGGAGTTCATTGGAATCTCATTCCTAATCAGTTGGATATCAGAGACATTAGGTGAGTGACGGAAAGGGAACGCTTAGAAAGTATAAATTAAAAAAATCTATCATTCTTATCTGTACCATGAACTCCTAACTCTTAGTTAATGAGCGAGGCTTGTTTCACATTACGAGAATTAGCCCAGGATGCGCCATATTGATGGCATTTATTTCATTAAAGCTCTTGATGTCCCTGCAGTAATGAGTCCAGCTTATCTAGGCTATGACTGACACTGGAGATACAGTCTATAACCAAATAACTATTTTGGCATCACCGATCTAGTATGTATGGTATTACTCTCAAGGTTGTTTATTAAAGTGAGAAATTATGGGAATTAAAAATTAATTTCAAATTTAAGGCACAAATAGCAGAATTGGAAAGACTCTACAACTCAACTATGCTTCCAGTTCAACTAGTCTGGTAGACAATTTTAAAAAACTGTCAAATAAGTTTTATTAAAAATGTGAACAATTTAATAAATAACAATAAGCAATAATAATAACAGAAAGAAATGGGATAAAACAAACTTAGAAATATATTTAAAATTATAACAATCATCCAATTACATGTATGGTTAAGTGGAGACTACATTTATAAATCAACCATCACCACTGGTGGTCTGAATGCCAACTCACATCTTTTATTTTTTAATACCAAGTATAAATCTTCTTTTATTAATGGTATTTTAGGGTCTTTCCAGTAACAGGGAAAACTAGCGGAAGCTCCTATTAGAAAACGACCCAGAACTATCAATCGTTTTATCTAAATTATGACTAGCATCCCACCGTGTTCTAATCTTTGGACATGACCAAAAAATATGGTACAGAAAACCAATTTGGCCACAACCTCTCCAACATGCAATAGAGCAGGGGTAGGCAACCTTCGGCACTCCAGATGTTGTGGACTCTACCCCCATAATGCTGGCAACGCATCATGGGAGGTGTAGTCCAAAACATCTGCAGTGCCGAAGGTTGCCTATGCCTGCAATAGAGGCTAGTAAGTTCATCTTAAATAATTGAGATGAGGTTAGGTACCATCTGTAGAAAATTTTATAATGGTTTTCCAGGTGAGTGACACGTTAAAATGTGAAATTCAGTATGAATTTGCTTTGAATTCTCAACAATTCTTACTTTGGTAAATAACCATGTAAGTCTTTTTCACCCACTATTGAAGGCTAGAAATTAATTCTGAGATACAGTGTGTGTGGAGTCAGCATCATTCCATACAAAAACATGAACTAAAAGTAACCTAACCCTAGCCTTTGCTAGTTTTGTTTTTTAGTTAGCAACATTAGTTCGGTTTATAATACTACATAAAGTGGTATTGGAATGATAGACATTATCATTAGCGCGATTCATTAATTTTGAATTCAAATCAATTGTCAATGTTTTTTGCGCTGGTTAGTGTAAATCTTATGGAGTACAAAAGTAATATATTTTTTTAAATTAGTATTGATCTCTATTGAGGATTTTTAAAAGAAATCATTGTATTGATATGTATAAGGCTGGTACATCTGTACATATCATGGTGTTTGTGCCATTACTTACCATCACTTTGTAAAACAACCTGTTTATATTGTTTTTTGTTTTTTTTTTCAGATCAGAAAAGCTTGCTTGATCAAAAGTGAACATGGGGATCATTGGAATCTCCTTCCTAATTAGCTGGGTATCAGAGACATTAGGTGAGTGCGGAAAGGGGTACAGTTATATAGAATATTTGGAGATTTTACACTTTACTAAATCTGAAAAAGAGGACATTGACACATGAAAAGTCCAGAAATAGTTGGATCATATTACATATCCTATAGAGCAGAGATTTCTTTTTAACACTAATTGAATCAGCCAATTAGTAAGAACAGGTTTTAGTATCATAAGAATATAATTGCATATGAGATGTCGAACTAGTTTAGAGCAATGTATCAGGGTATTAGCACAATGGTAAATGGGACTAAAGGATGACAATTTACGTCCATGTCTAGAACACAGTATTACTGGCCATACGTATAATCTGGCCTGATTAAACTTTTACTAGAATAAATAAAACACAAACATGTAAGCTTCAGCAAATAGCCAGTGATGGTCTGATACCCAGTGAGTACCAAACAAAACGTTTTACTGTGTGCTGTATAGCTTTATATACTGATGATCCGACACCAGGATAACACCAATGGATCATGACGTAACATTCATATAGTCTATTTCACTGTGTTACAATTCCAATCAATTATTAGATATGAAAACCGAACAAGAGCATTTTGTAGATAAACTATATGAAACACGTTTGATTTATATATGTGTATATTTAAGAAACTCCCAGGCCTCTGAGGGAATGAGGAATAAACATACCACCCAGGAGGGGGGAGAAAATCAAATAAATATATATATTACCGTATATACTCGAGTATAAGCCGAGTTTTTCAGCACATTTTTTGACATTGACTCGAGTCAATGTCTGTATTATGGCAACTTACATTGCCATAATACAGACAGGGGGCTGGCAGCGAGCGCTTACCTCTCCTGCAGCTCCTGTCAGCTCCCTTCTCCTCCGCGCCGGTCCTTTCAGCACCTCGGTCAGCTCCCAGTGTAAATCTCGCGAGAGTAGCGGGGTCATAGTGCGGCTCTCGCGAGACTTACAGTGTGAGCTGATAGAGGAGCTGAATGGATCGGCGCGGAGGAGAAGGGAGCTGACAGGAGCTGCAGGAGAGGTAAGTAAACTCCCAGCCAGCCCTCCTCCTCCCCCCACTGAACTACCAATGCCACTGGACCACCAGGGAAGGAGAGCCCCCCTCCCTCCCTGCAAGGGGGGGACGGAAAAAAATATTAATAATAATAAAATTAATAAAATAATAAAATAAAATAAAAAATAATAATAATTAAAAAAAATAATATAACAAAAAAACTATTAACATTAAAATAATAATAATAAAAAATAATAAAAATGCCCACCCCCCACCAAGGCTCTGCATCACACACACACACTGCACTCATACACAAACACACACACACTGCACTCATACACACACTGCACTCACACACACACTGCACTCACACACACACACTGTAAATAAATATTAAATTAATGTAATTTTTTTAGGATCTAATTTTATTTAGAAATTTACCAGTAGCTGCTGCATTTCCCACCCTAGTCTTATACTCGAGTCAATACGTTTTCCCAGTTTTTGGGGGTAAAATTAGGGGCCTCGGCTTATATTCGGGTCGGCTTATACTCTAGTATATACGGTACAATTATCTAGAAGAATATGGATTTATTTATTATTTATGTAGTTACATAAAAAGTAAATTGGAGATTGACAGTTTTATCTAGATTGTTATTAAGACAATGCCATAGTGACAAAGGACTATTTTAACATCACTGATCTAGTGTGCATAGTATCAATTTCAGGGTTGTTCATTAAAGTGAGAAATTATGGGAATTAAAAATGAATTTCAAATTTAAGGCCTAACTAGCAGAATTGGAAAGACTCTACAACTCAGCCATGCTTCCAGTTCAACTATTCTGGTCTAAAATGTGAAATTTAGAATGAAATTGCTTTATAAGAAAAAGGAGAAAGACAATGACAATGGGAAAACCTTCATATTCTGACAATGAGGGGAAAAAAAGTAGAATCTAATAAAAATGCTAAGGAAGCCAAAAAAAATAATAATTCTTATCTGTACCATGAACGCCTAGTACGTAGTTAATAAGCGAGACCTGTTTCACATTACCAGAATTACTCCAATCTGCCATATTTATGGCATTGATTTCATTAAATCTCTTGATCACTAACCTAGTTAACATAGCATAGACACATCTAATACATGCCACAGGCACATCTAATCTATGGAATACTTACTTAATAATGTTCATAACTTTCTGTGATTGGGATACACAAGTTTTATTTTAATCTTTCTCCAAGCATAAGTTCTTTATTTTTTGTTTAAAACAGGCTTGACGGCAAACAAAAAGATTGAAGGTGATGGCTTTGTGGTAGCTCCTACTGAAAACAAGCGCCGCAAGAATGCAATATCCCTCATCCAAAATGCAAAGAGGATAATTAGAACTTTAAAAAAAAATATTACAAAAAAGCTTGAAATTTATGGAACAAAAAGTTTATCTGTTCAGATGAAGCCAAGAAAACGGCACAGCAGGTGCCAGAAGAAAACAAGTGATCCTCCGAAAGAAAAACCTACATCTGGTATTACCACACAGGACTCTTGTAGTGCTTTTAAAAATCAAGGGGCCAGCACTTTCAATACCTTGGAATCAGACACAACAAATCATCTCAGGAAATGTTCTATCCACGCTAAGAAGATACAGAAAGTAAAGAAATCTTTGAGCATCAAAAGTATAAAAAAGGAAATATTACATCATATTGCTGATATCTACAAAAAAGAAGTTCTACATCAGAGTGAAACATCTATACGGCAAGAAACATATCAGCTAATTGTGCCAGAAGTGGTTGAACCGACTGTGCCAGAAGTGGTTGAACCAACTGTGCCAGAAGTGGTTGAACCAACTGTGCCAGAAGTGGTTGAACCGACTGTGCCAGAAGTGGTTGAACCGACTGTGCCAGAAGTGGTTGAACCGACTGTGCCAGAAGTGGTTGAACCGACTGTGCCAGAAGTGGTTGAACCGACTGTGCCAGAAGAAGTGGGTGAACTGACTGTGCCACAAAAAGTAGATGAGCCAATTGTGCCAGCACAAGCATGTGAACAACCTGTGTCACAAGAAGCAGGTCTTAGCATCGTACCTGAGAAGGAACAAGAACAACAGTCATATGTGCGTTGTCTTGATAAGAAGCAAGATGGGCAATGGCTGCCATGGCTCAATCTCACCCAAGAGCACAAGAACATGATAATCAACGATAAGTGGTTGGATGACACCATAATTGATGCTGCCCAGACTTTACTAGAAATGCAGTTCGATACCGATGGATTGCAGAGTTGTGTGTTAGCACAATTTGGCATGACGCCTGTGACCAGGGAGGCTGTTCAAATACATTATGATGTGAATCGTCACCACTGGTTCACAACAGCCTTCAAAAAAGGGATTGTTAAGGTTGCGGACAGTTTAAGAACATCATGCCTGTCTCCTTCAGCCATTAGAGAGATTAACCAATGCTACGGTAAGGTCATCAAGAAACCACTGAAATTAGTTCACATGGTAAAAGTGGACCAGCAACCAAACTATGACGATTGTGGTGTATTTGCAATTGCAAATGCTTTTGAGCTGTTGAGTGGTGGGAATGCCACATGCAAATACCAACATCAACAAATGAGGAAACATCTGATCTCTTGCTTGGAGAATGGAAAAATCACTGCGTTCCCAAAGAGATCTTAGGATTTTGAAAATAAATGATACAGGCAGAAACCTCAAAACATACGAATATAGACTTTAAATAATAAATACTGATATTCCTGATTGACCATTACTCTTATACCTCACCCATTTGCCAATCATTATACTGACTTTCTATACTCTTCAGCATCTAATTACAACTGCTAACACTAACCTAAAAGCTCTCACAAACTCCACTCCAAACTACATTTCTTCTTCTCTCAACAAATATACCTCTTATAACTCTCATTTCATTGTCCTCATCACTACCCTCGCCTCAATAGCCCAGCTCACTCGCTCCCCTGACACTGTTTTTCCACACACCCCTTTTACTAGCTTATTTCGACACAGACATCTTATCCATCCAGTGGCGTAGCGTGGGTTGTCAGCACCCGGGGCAAGGCAAGTAATTTGCGCCCCCTAACCCGTGGAGTGAGGGGGTGATTAGTGACAGAGTGAGGGAGGGAATGGGTGACACAGTTACAGAGGGAGGGTGTGACTAGTGACAGAGTGCGGCAGTGGGTGACTAGTGACAGAGGGAGGGGGTGACACAGTGACAGAGTGAGGGAGATGGTGACTAGTGACAGAGTGAGGGTGGTGGTGACTGTCACTAGTCACCCCATCCCTCCCTCTGTCACTAGTCACCCACTCCCTCTGTCACTGTGTCACCCATTCCCTCCCTCACTCTATGTCCCTCACGCTAGTCACCCCTTCCCCCCCTTACTCTGTCACTAGTCACCCCCTCCCTCCCTGTCACTAGTCACTCCCTCCTTAACTCTGTCACTAGTCATCCCCTCCCTCACTCTGTCACTAGAGTGAGTGGGTGACTAGTGACAGAGTGAGGGAGGGGATGACTAGTGACAGGGAGGGAGGGGATGACTAGTGACAGAGTGAGGGAGGGGGCGACTAGTGACAGAGGGAGGGGGCGACTAGTGACAGAGGGAGGGTGACTAGTGACTGAGGTGACAAGTGACACAGTGAGGGAGGGTGACTAGTGACACAGTGAGGGAGGGTGACTAGTGAAACAGTGAGGGAGGGTGACTAGTGACAGTGTGAGGGGGGTGACTAGTGACAGGGGGGGTGACTAGTGACAGGGGGGGTGACTAGTGACGGGGGATGAGTAGTGACACAGGGGGGTTGACTAGTGACACGTTGGGTGAGTAGTGACGGGGGGTGACTAGTGACACAGGGGGGTGACTAGTGACAAGGGGGGGTGACTAATGGCAGGGGGGTGACTAATGGCAGGGGGGTGACTAGTGACACAGGGGGGTGAGTAGTGACACAGGGGGGTGAGTAGTGACACAGGGGGGTGACTAGTGACACAGGGGGGGTGACTAGTGACACGGGGGGTGACTAGTGACACAGGGGGTGACTAGTGACACAGGGGGGTGACTAGTGACACAGGGGGGTGACTAGTGACACAGGGGGGTGACTAGTGACACAGGGGGGTGACTAGTGACACAGGGGGGTGACTAGTGACACAGGGGGGTGACTAGTGACACAGGGGGTGACTAGTGACACAGGGGGATGACTAGTGACACAGGGGGATGACTAGTGACACAGGGGGATGACTAGTGACACAGGGGGTGACTAGTGACACAGGGGGGTGACTAGTGACACAGGGGGGTGAGTAGTGACAGGGGGGTGAGTAGTGACAGGGGGGGGGGTTATTAGGGACACAGTAGGAGGGGGGAAGGGTGATAAGTGCCTACCTTTCTCTTGCTCCCTCTGGTCTCTCCCAGGCTGCTGCTCCTTCCCCTGCTGATCGGGCTCTGTGTGAGAGGAGTAAACAGGAAGTGATGTAACTTCCTGGCCCTCCTCTCCCATCACACAGAGCCGCGACGGACAGGAGAAGGAGACCTGGCAGAGAGGAGGTGAAGCTGCCAGGTCTCATTTGAGGATGGGGGGCGCGAGCGCACCCCCCAAGATGTTGCGCCCAGTGCGGCCGGCCCCCCCTGCACCCCCCACGCTACGCCTCTGTATCCATCAATCCATACCCCCTCTGACATACTGTTATTTCTCCTATGTGTCTTTACCTTTTCCTCACTGATTGCAAGCTCGTTTGAGCAGGGCCTTATTCACTTCTTTGTTACATTCTCTATTTAAATTACTTGTTGTCAAACATCCATACTTTATAATTAGATGCTGAAGAGTATAGAAAGTCAGTATAATGATTACAACTGCTAACACTAACCTACAAAGCTCTCACAAACTCCACTCCAAACTACATTTCCTCTTCTCTCAACAAATATACCTCTTATAACTCTCATTTCATTGTCCTCACCACTACCCTCGCCTCAATAGCCCAGCTCACTCGCTCCCCTGACACTGTTTTTCCACACACCACTTTTACTAGCTTATTTCTACACAGACATCTTATCCATCAATCCATACCCCCTCTGACATACTGTTATTTTTCCTATGTGTCTTTACCTTTTCCTCACTGATTGTAAGCTCGTTTGAGCAGGGCCTTATTCACTTCTTTGTTATATTCTCTATTTAAATTACTTGTTGTCAAACATCCATACTTTATAATTGTATATTACTAATAATAAATATGAAATAATAAATATATATATATTTATATATTTTTTTTATTTAATAAATGTTTCGATGTATTAAACAACCCAATCTGCAAAATTGTATCTGTTTTAGATTTGTAAATTTACAACATCTTATTTGTATGTATATATTTTTAACAAGCATCTACCACGATGATCATATCTAGAGTTATATATACACTCAGCGCTGTATTTAGTGCAAGGCTGACAAGGCATTTGCCTTGGGCAGTACTTTCAGGGGGGGGGGGGGGTGGCAAAAACCCTGGGGATGTCACCTCTTGATGTAGGCAGGCGGCGCGCACGCAGTGATGCCGGAGGCGGAATATGACCACTCCAGCATCACTGAGAGGCGCACGAGGAAGCTGAGCGGGAGTATGAGAGCTCCCTCGCTGCCTGCCTGAACTCTGCTCCTGTCTCCCCGACCACCTGCCAGCCCAGCCAGCAGCAGCCCCACTGGACCACAGGGAAAAAATCCCAAATGTAAGCAAAAAAAATTGTGTTAGTGTGTGTTTGTTAGAGGGTGTGTCTGTGTGTGTCTGTCACAGAGTGTATGTGTTTGTCATTGAGAGTATATATGTGTATGTACTCATATCTATGTGTGTCTATCAGTGTGTGTATGCGTGTGTCAGTGTGTATATCCGTGTCTGTCACTGAGAGTGTGTGTCTGACACGGAGTGTATATATGCCTGTCAGTGAATGTGTATTTGTCTTTGTCAGTGTGTATCTGTCAGTGAATATATGTGTGTCCCAGTGTGTGTGTGTGTGACACTGAGTGAGTGTGCATCTGTCAGTGAGTATGCATGTGTGTCTTGTCAGTTAGTGTATATGTGTGTCTTGTCAGTTAGTGTATATGTGTGTCTTGTCAGTTAGTGTATATGTGTGTCTTGTCAGTTAGTGTATATGTGTGTCTTGTCAGTTAGTGTATATGTGTGTCTTGTCAGTTAGTGTATATGTGTGTCTTGTCAGTTAGTGTATATGTGTGTCTTGTCAGTTAGTGTATATGTGTGTCTTGTCAGTTAGTGTATATGTGTGTCTTGTCAGTTAGTGTATATGTGTGTCTTGTCAGTTAGTGTATATGTGTGTCTTGTCAGTTAGTGTATATGTGTGTCTTGTCAGTTAGTGTATATGTGTGTCTTGTCAGTGTATATGTGTGTCTGTCAGTTAGTGTATATGTGTGTCTGTCAGTTAGTGTATATGTGTGTCTGTCAGTTAGTGTATATGTGTGTCTGTCAGTTAGTGTATATGTGTGTCTGTCAGTTAGTGTATATGTGTGTCTGTCAGTTAGTGTATATGTGTGTCTGTCTGAATGTGAGTATGTGTGTAACTGTGAATGAGTGAGTATGTATGCCTGTGAATGTGTATGTTTCCGTGAAAGTGTGTGTTGGTTAAACAGTGTGTGACAATGACTGAGTATATGTCAGTGCATGCATCAGAGTGGCCATGTGTCTGTCAGAAAGAGAAATTTAGAGAAGGGGGGGAGGGAGTCTGAGTTTTGTCATGCCTAGGGCAGCACAAAACCAGAATACACCAGTGTATACACTGGCATTGAACATGCTTCACTTCACGTCCCTGGTATTTTTCATTACCCAACTACTGGTAAACATTTGAATCTTATGTATAAACTCACTGGACAACCGGTGCACTCACAGACTTTCCAAGTGATCAATATTTATATAAAATGGTGAAAGATTTTCATAAACGACAGTAAATGGTAAGCAGTCTCATGGTCATGGCTTGTCCAAAGTTCAGGGAAGGCAGTAAAGTGTCAAAATCTGTAAGGGAAGGGAGTCATATATCCTGAAATCATGTACAAGTCATTTCTGGGTTCTAGCTTATGAGATATAGATGATGACATTGTTAGTAAAGGTGGAACAGCAGGCAAGATGTGTTACTAGTGCTTGGAATTGCTGGCCATACCAAAGTAATATTGTTATTATAGAAAGTCTGTAGTGCTGTTCAATAAGCTTAGTAATATCTCCGTAATTTCAACAAGACAAGATGGATGTCCAGGAACAGAAGGTGCTGAGGGCCATGCAGAAATGAGTTTACTGTAAAAAAAAAAAAAAAGATTACAGAGGGACAGAGAGAGATTGGAACAATACAGATTTGTAAATAGAAGTGATATTGAAAACGATAGGAGCTCCTTAATTTATATTAGTTATTATTGGGTATCAAGGTGAAGTAGGAGTATCTGTAAATAAGCAAATGTAAATTAGACACACGCCATAAATACGCAAAATCTGTGAACAAGACAGGTCAGGCATTTGAGTTTTGCTCTCTTGCAAAACTCCTGCCCTCCACACTTTCACTGGGACAGCAATGCTTGGCATCAGTATTACAAGCAGCTATGTGTAAGGACAAGAATCCAGGAGCATCATCTAGTCAGTCCCACAGTTATGCAATTCTGCTACACTTAAGGTCTTGTGTGTTTGTTTGCATTTCTTCAAATTTGAAAACCATTATATGCATGATATACACAACATAGGTGTTCTCCTTATACAGTTAGTATTCACAATCATTACATATTATGCATGCATATCTCAGTCAATGCTTTAAATGAGCACTCCACTGCCACATAGTAAAAAAATATATATATATATATAAATTACTATTTAGTAGATATACCTCCAGTGAACACATGCATGAATTTAGATTGAATTGGGATTGTATCTTAAGAAATCAGCACTTCTTTAAATTGGGGTTAAACTAGGGTACTCCTCATCCCTAAAGCACTACAGCAATTCCTTTAAGAATACCACTAATAATGGGTGGGTAATGGGTGGGTGGGTGTGTATTATGTATGATTTATTTATTTTACCAGTCCGACACTGTCTGTACTCTTTCAACCTAACTATTATCAACTTGTTTTCCCATGTCTGTCAGATATCAGGTCATCCCCCTTCATTATGCACCTTGTAATCCCCTCTCCCCTCCTTAAATGTATGAGAGGAACAAGCAGGGTGCCTGGCGTAATGGGGCTCCTATACTCAGCCAGATTATCTCTGTTAATCTCCCTCCCTTGCATAGGTCAGACATCAAGCGTGATTATAGCTCGTTTAGCAGTTGCCCCAGATATCAGCCAAGACTTGATTTAGGGTGAAACAAGCACTACTTTATTGAGACACACACAGAATTTTTACACATGTCCTTGTTTCGACAGTGAACAAGACTAAACCAATAACAGTAAGGACTTGTGAAATCAACCAATCACACTAAGACGTTACAATTTTAGACCTGTACTTTGGTTTCTAACTATCGTCCAATATCATTGCTCCCAGTATTGTCACAAATCTTAGAAAAATGCGCCTATATGCAACTATGTGTATTACTAACTGTGTGTATTACCAACTATCTGACCCCTGATCAATCAGGTTTTCGCCGGAATCACTCCACTACAACTGCCCTCTTAAAAGTTTGCAATGTCATCCAAACTGGCATGGAACAAGGAGACGGAACTGGAGCTATTTTCCTTGATTTTGCAAAGGCCTCTGACACAGTAGATCACGACATTCTACTGCACAAACTAAAAAAACTCAGGTATTGGTGATCATCCACTAACCTGGATTTGATCATGTGCATCAGATCGCTCACAATATGTGTCCATATCTAACAGCGACTCCCTCTCTCTCCTAGTCAGGTGTGGTGTACTCCAAGGTTCCATTCTCAGCCCCCTACTATTTACATTATTTATAAATTATCTGCCTAATGTCTGCAAATCCTCAAATGTACACATGTACGCAGACGACACAGCAAGCAAATCCGATCTACCGCAGCTTGAGGGTGTGCTCCAAGACCGGTTCACAGAGGTAGAAAAGTGGATCACAAAAAAATAAATAAAAAACTATTCCTTAACACTGACAAAGCTGTCACAACGATCTTTGGAACAGTAGCTAAATTACACAATTCCCATCTATGCATTAAAACAAATGGGACACTGACCGCAGTCCACTCTTTCAAATACTTGGGTATGTTGCTAGACCCCAATCTATCTTTTGGCCTCCACATAGAAAAGCGTGCATCTAAACTTTATCCAAAACTAGGTGCCCTGTACAGAAACAAATACTGCCTTAAATTAATTAAAATATTGTACAGCAAATGCTGATGCCAATATATAAAATATTTTATAAATAAAGAAAGAAAGACATTAAATTACAGCCAGTACCATGTTTAAAAGGAAGGATGGGGACAGACAATCACAAGGACTGTGGACAAATTGGAGGCTTGAGTGACGGATCAGGCATTTTAAAGAAACACTCCACTGCCCAAAAGGGCAAAGAAATGTACATTTTTCATGTATATATTCATTGAGTGCATGTCCCCTTTTTTCCCCAGAAGATACTTTCAATCTTTCATTGAGACGTTTATGAATTTTATCACATGACAGGAGGCTTCATATTTTGCATAATCTTTCTTTACTATCTCCATAGCAGCAAAGAAAAGAGTGACAAAACTTTTAACCAATCACAATGTAGAATAGGGTATAAGAGGTGTGACATATGACATAATTTCCTCTTTCTTTGCTGCTCTTTCACAAGTTAAGTACCGTATATACTCGAGTATAAGACGAGTTTTTCAGCACATTTTTTGTGCTGAAAAACACTCACTCGTCTTATACTCGAGTCAGTTGTCTGTATTATGGCAATTTTTATTGCCATAATACAGACAAGGACCGGGGGCTGTCAGGAAGCTGTAACTTACCTTCACCGCAGCTCCCGTCAGCTCCCTTCTCTCTCCTCCGTCCGTGCAGCTCCCAGGTCAGCTTCCTCTGCAACTCTCGCGAGAGCCGCGGGGTCAGAGCGTTGCCACGGGTTACCGTGGCAACGCTCCGCGCGGCCGCGAGAGTTGCAGAGGAAGCTGACCTGGGAGCTGCACGGACGGAGGAGAGAGAAGGAAGCTGACAGGAGCTGCGGTGAAGGTAAGTTACAGCTTCCTGACAGCCCCCCTCCTACAGCCCATCCACTGGACCACCAGGGAGTGAGAGCCCCCCTCCCTGGCCAGCTAACAAGCAGGGAGGGGGGACGAAAAAAATAATAATAATAATTAAAAAAAATAACAACAACATTAAAAAAAAAATATATCACAATAATAATTAAATAATAATAATTAATAAAATGCCCACCCCCACCAATGCTCTGCACTCACACACACACACACACACACACTGCACTCACACACACTGCATTCATACACACACTCATACACACACTGCACTGCATTCATTATATACACACACTGCATCCATACACACACTCATACACACACTGCACTGCATTCATTATATACACACACTGCATACACACTGCATTCATACATACACACATACACACACTGCATTCACACTGCCCTCATACACACACTGCACTGCATTCATTATATACACACTGCACTCATATACACACACTGCACTGCATTCATTATATACACACTGCACTCATACACACACACTGCACTCCATTCATTATATACACACTGCATACATACACACTGCATTCATTATATACACATTGCACTCATATACACACACTGCACTGCATTCATTATATACACACTGCATACACACTGCACTCATTATACACACACTGCACTCATACACACACTGCACTCATATACACACTGCACTCCATTCATTATATACACACTGCATTCATACACACACTGTATACACACACAGCATTCATATACACACTGCATTCATACACACACTGTAAATAAATATTAAATTAATATAATTTTTTTAGGATCTAATTTTATTTAGAAATTTACCAGTAGCTGCTGCATTTTCCACCCTAGTCTTATACTCGAGTCAATAAGTTTTCCCAGTTTTTTGGGGTAAAATTAGGGGCCTCGGCTTATATTCGGGTCGGCTTATACTCGAGTATATACGGTACAAAATTTTGTGTTCTCATTATTCAGCATATATACTTATTCTCTATCCTACATTTAGTTCTTTCACTGTGTCTTTATATATTTACCCTAGTATTTCTCTTACCCTATCTGTATACCCTGGAACCTTGCCTGGCTCCCTAGGTGTCTTTCACGGCTCCCCCGCCGTCTGTACTTTCCCTCCATATCTCTGTTTTCTGTCAACGTTTTTTTCTGTGCGCTCGCGCACAACAGTTTCGGTTGTTCTCTACCGAATGCTTTTATTCGGTAGTTTTGCGCATTCGCCATTTTGACGCGAATGCCCGCGGTCTTTTTCTGTGCGACCGCACATTGACTATTCGGTTCTTTTCTACCGAACGCTTCTCGTTCGGCAGTTTGATGTGATCGCCTTTTTAAGGCGTTTGCGACCATTTTACTATACGCACGTACGGCAGTTTAATTATACGAACGGCAAGCATCCAGTTTTGCCACCCAAACTGGGGGAGGTACTATCCTCCCCATACTAAGGCTGTCAGTCCGGCGGCCATCTTAAAAAGATAGACCCTGCCTGTTTTTTCTGCTCCAGCTATCCACTGCAAGCAATTGGAAATCCTTGTACCCTTTTTTTCACTCAGTGGGACCAAGTCAGGTTAGTGCCTTGCCTTGCACTTGTAGTTGGTTTTAGCCAGTTGGTCTGTACCTTATTCTGGCCGGGGTGAGCCCCCATTTTATGCTGCTAAACGGACCTGTTCATGCAGGATTCCGATTACCTGGGTGAGCCCAGTGAAACAGCCCTCTCCATCTTACTACGACCTACCAGTCTCTAGCCTCAGGTTATTCAGTCCTGATACCATACCACCCCGGTCCCCAGGCCTCTCCACTAATTGTGCCTAAGTGCCCTCACGCAATTTATCGGGTGAGCCCCGAATACTCATTCCATATAATGAGGAATCACAAACCTCAGACCTCCAGGCCATGATAACAGCAGCTGTGGCTGCAGCTATGGAACAGGCCGCTTCCAAGTCGCTCCCAAGAGACTCTGAAGTCCCCATGCCCATCTCTAAACGACTCCTCCAGAGAACGCTCCCAACGGCCTAAACGCCATTGGAAGGGAAATGTCACTCCACGCAAATCTAAAGGGAAAGCCCCTGCTGATCGCAGAAAAGCCACGGTTCATGCTTCCCACGACCTCACACAACTTTCCTCAGGTGAGGAAGACTTAGAACCCACTCACGCACTAGCTCTGCTGGATGAATGGCAGGCGGCAGCCTCCGACCAGGAGGACTCCGACAAGGATTCCGCAGCCAACTCTGACCCTTACTTCATAAGGGAACAGGGTCTGGGTGAGCCCCAAGACTCCATGGCGACATCCATGGATAACCCACAGGAGGGCACGGAGATTTTCCTTGACAATTCGGGCCTCCAAATGTTTGACCCAAGAAACATCCGGCATCCCCGTTCGGAAGAATGGTCACCACCCGAGCATTTGGCAAGGTTTATGCACTTCTGGCTCAGGAAATCTCTGGACAAAGAAGTGAGGAACCGGATGAGATCCGAATGCCCTCGGCCTAGCCTGCCAGACAAAGTGACGCACACCCCCGAGTTTGACCCGCTCATGACTACATTCATGTCCCGAGGGGGTCGGGACCCGTGCAAGGGCATAGAGCGCGGTTTTACAGGAGCGCAAGACAAACTGCTAGACGCCATTGGGCCACTAGCTAGAATCATGGATATGGCGGATTACGCCTATGAAAGGGCTGACACTTTTACCCCAGATACGGTGCGTGAATGGGCACGAGATACCCGGGAATGGGCACAAAGGTGCTTCTGTTTCCTAGGGAACACCAACGTAGCCCTCTCTTCGGAGAGGCGCCGAGCAGCACTTTACCGTATCGATGAAAAACTGGTCAAACTGGGGGACAAAGAATTAGGACCCTTGGCACAGGGTAAATTATTTGGAGAGGCCTTCCTTAAGGAATTAAATAAAAGGGTCAATATATTCACGTCCCTTAATAAAGCACAAACTTCAATGCGGAAAGTCTTCCGCAGTTCTCACACCCGTGGTGTTTTTGGAAGGGCTGGATGGCAGAGGGGCCGTGCCGCCAGCCGGTTTTGTCCATCCGGCCCCCGTACAACAAGGACTCAACCGTTCTACCCAGACTCATCTATCCGACACAGATTCCACCAATTCAGGGGATCTGATCATGGCCGAGGCAGCCGAGGACGCTCACGGGCAAGATTCTCCAACGGTAAGTCAGAGTCTTACTCTGCCTCTAACCTCCTGTCATATCGCAGGTCGTGTTTCTCTTTTTTTTCCCAGAACTGGACAGAACTATCTTCAGACGCGTGGATAATCCAAACGGTGCAGGGCTATTGAATAGAGTTCAACTCGACCCCGCTCCAGCTGTCCCCTCCACGTCCGATCCAGACTACACGGGCAGATGCCCGCCTCATAGACGCGGAACTCCGAGAACTTCGCTCCAAGGGTGCCATCCAACCAGCTCCGGATGCCACCGGTTTCTACAGCAATATCTTCCTGGTCAGGAAGAAAACCGGCAAATTTCGGCCCGCTATCAATCTCAGGGAGCTCAATTCTCATGTGGTATATCGACATTTCAAAATGGAAGGTATCCATCTTCTCCGGGACTTACTTCGACGCGACGACTGGTTCACTCGTCTGGACCTCAAGGACACAAACCTTTCTGGTACACAGAAGCAGCCGTCCCTACCTCAGTTTCTTCTGGCACGGGACCCCCTGGCAGTTCACCTGCCTCCCGTTTGGCCTCAGTTCAGCCCCGTGGTGCTTCACCAAGATTATGAAGCTGGTGGTGGCGAAGCTCAAACCCAAGGCATAAGATGCATCATCTACCTCGACGACATCCTGATCTTCGACGAGGATGCAGAGACTCTGCGGAGACACACGAATCACACACTACACCTTTTAAAGTGTCTAGGTTTCGTCGTCAACCGCCCCAAGTCCGCAATGACCCCGGCTCAATCAGTTCAATTCCTCGGATTCGTAATAGACTCCACATCATGCACTCTCCACCTCCCGGCTACCAAAATTATGGCAATCCGCCGGGAGATCCGGAAAGTCCTTCTTCGGACAACCATACCATTACTGGCACGGATCGTAGGCCTTCTCTCCGCATCCATCCAGGCCATTTTCCCTGGACCCCTGCACTACAAGGCCATGCAACGCCTCAAGGCAAGTTTCCTTCGCAGACAACCGACATACGACCAACCGGTTCCAATGTCGGCCGAAGTTCGGGAGGAGCTACACTGGGGGCTGAACTGCATGCAGGCTTGGAATGGCAGGGCCATATTCGGGAACCAGACAGACTTCGTGCTGGAATCGGATGCCAGTTGTTCAGGCTGGGGAGCAACAGATGGAACCATGTCCACAGGAGGAATCTGGACTTCCGAAGAGCTCTCGATGCACATAAATTGCCTGGAACTCTTGGCCGGGTCATTCGCCATTTTCAGCCTGGCAAAGGACCGATCCAACTGCTGCATCCTACTCCGCATGGACAACGTCTCAGCGGTAAGATACATCAACCGCCTTGGAGGCACTCGTTCTCAAACGAGATCTTCGATTACTGCCTACCACGCAACATCACCTTGCTGGCAGAGCACTTACCAGGAGACTCCAATACGACGGCGGATTGGTATTCACGCCACTGGCGGGACGCCTGCGATTGGCAACTAGACCCTCATATTTTCGCACTACTGGATGTACAGAGGGGTCCTCTCTCCATAGACCTATTCGCGTCCCATAACAATCGACAGACAGAGGCTTACTTCAGCTGGCTCCCAGACCCGGAGAGCCTCACAACGGACGCTTTCCTCCAACAATAGCCACGGGATGGTGCTTACGCATTCCCACCTTTCGCAATGATAACGAGGGTCCTTCACCGGATCCGTCTACAGGGAGTGAGAATAATTCTCATCACGCCGCTCTGGCAGAGCCAGCCATGGACCTTCTGGAACTTTCAATCAAAGATCCCCTCCTCCTACCAGATGCCCCAACCATCCTCAGGAACCCATTGGGCCTACCTCACCCACTAGTCCTGCAGGAACGCTTGCCCCTTGTGGCCTGGACTCTTTCCGGGGCTCCTGGAGAACCAAGGAATTATCGCAGGAAACTATGGACCTGCTATGGGATTCATGGGCACCAGGAACAAGGAGGTGCTACTTATCAGCATGGCACTCCTGGAAAAGTTGGTGTGTGGGACGGGACCTCAATCCCTTTACTGCACCTACTCACTCCATCATGAATTTCCTGACCTCACTTTTCACTGCTGGAAAATCATACCGGTCCATCAATGTGGTACAGTCAGCCATCTCAGCGGCCCATACTCCGACCCAGGGGACTCCGGTTGGTAAGGACCCGCTCATCTGCAGACTTCTCCGCGGCATGCGCCTGCGGCGCCCCCCGGAACCCAAATACTCTAGACTTTGGGACGTTGGCGTGGTCCTACAATTCTTACGAAATTGGCCTCCCAACGAGGAGCTGTCACTCCGCCAGCTTACCGCAAAATTCACCTTCCTGCTCTGTCTGGTTTCTTTTCGACGGGTATCTGACGTACGCGCCTTTGACGCCAACGCGTTTACCTTCTGTCCGGCGGGTGTTACCTTTCAGGTCTCACATCGCACTAAGGGCAACTCTCACTCGGTTTTCTACCCTTTCTTCCCTTCTGACCCTCAACTCTGCGTGGTCTCAACTCTCCGTCAATACGTGGAAGCCACCACGACGTTGCGGCAGTCTTCCACTCATCAATTTCTGATCTCTTACGTCCGCCCTTACGGTCCGGTTTCGGTTACTACACTGGCCAGATGGGTTAAATGGCTACTGTAGCGGAGTGTAATGTTAAAATCCCCGATCTCCGCTGGTTCCACAGGTAAATCCACAGTCAGCGCTGAAAAGTAAGGCAAGTTCCCAAATCCTCCCAATAACCGGACGAAACACAGTTTGGGAGTCAACTAACTGGCTTTATTCACAGCTGGCATATTTATACAGTTCCCCATGCAAGGGGTTTCCATACAGTAAATCCAGGGGATTTCTCCCATCATGCAATGTAACTTTCCCAACAGGCTGTGCTGCACGAGAAGGATACTCCCACTAAAATGGACGATTAAGTGAATTATCCCCTCGTGCAGCAGAACTGACAATCTGTATTAAAATACGGTTTTTACATTCTATTCGGCAGATTTAAATGACCGAACGTTCGGCAGGTAGCTGGGACCTGAGCGCATCTTTTGGGAGAATACCGCTCAGCTCCCAGCTGAACTGACCGAACGCCGCATAAAATACACTTAGCCATCGAGTTCGGTTTAAAACTACCGAACACCAATGGGGAATACAATGTGATGAGAGCGGAACTCCCGAACGCTCTGGAAGTCCAGCGGTGTTCGTATCATTGAGTAGCCGTTTTTAGTACCAGGCACTCGACGACCGAACACCGCTGGAGAGACAAAGGATCCAAGATGGCCGACCGCCGCATGGTCGGTAGTCGAACGACGGCCACCTAGGAGAGCCTTTAATTACCGATTGCAACATTGTTGCAATCGGTTAACGAGCGCCACACGACTTCTAAGTGTGTGGTCTACCTGGGGAGCCCGTGTTCGGTTGGCGAACGGCCCGAATGGCCGCAATTCGTCAAACGAAGGGTTTGTATGCTGGTAGCTTAGGGCTGCCAGCATGCGAACGGTCCTATAAAATACACACACAATATAGAAGATACAGTCCCCCCTTACAGCCTATGGACAACCTCTACATATCATAGTCCAGAAGTGGCTAGGTTTGCCACAGCTACTATCCCTTGCCGGTATTGACCAAACTTTTGGAGCACACTCCGTACGTGGGGCAGCGGCCTCTTCCGCTTATGTGGCAGGCGCGTCCCTTTCGGACATTTTACGAGCGGCGGACAGGACCAGAGAATCTACCTTTAGGACATTCTACTTTCGTCCTCTTGATAATCCAGCGTTTTCTCTTCTTTCACAGCATTGAAATTGCAAAATACGAAGCCTCCTGTCATGTGATAAAATTGAAGATTATGCTAGCTTTAGTGTACATATAATCTTAATTTTAATAATGACAGGAGGCGAGTATTTTCCCTCCCTGCTCTCTTTCGTTCTTCCCTCCCTATTATTTCACATCTACCTATAACACTTTGCTCTCTCATATTGTTGTATAAATACCTAACTTAGTAGCACTTGTTTAAATGCCTTATTTACATTCATTTGAATATCTATATATACGCCTTATGGGTGGGATATTTATTTTACACCATTAGTCGGGAGGACGTTTAGTTTATTATTATCATTTTACTAGAAGAGTAAGTTAAATTAAGGGACAGACACTCATTGTTTTAAACAATCATTTCTGGACTCTAACACACTTTATACTCTCGTTTCAGCTTAATCAGAAGTCACACGGAATCATTAAAGTCTCCATACAAGATGTCGTCATCATCGCATCATGGGCCTTATCATCAGGTCTTGGGAGACCATCGTTTGAAAACGGTATGCCTTCGTCTGCATTCTACCTGTTCCTGTTCAATTTATTCTGATTAGTTTCCAATTTCTCGTTCAATGGACTTTTTCAGTTGTTCTGTTATTTTTCTGCATTTATGACCTTGTGATGTCGCAATTTTAAAGAGGAAATGATGTCATATGTCACACCTCTTATACCCTATTCTACATTGTGATTGGTTAAACGTTTTGTCACTCTTTTCTTTGCTGCTATGGAGATAGTAAAGAAAGATTATGCAAAATACTCGTCTCCTGTCATTATTAAAATTAAGATTATCTGTACACTAAAGCTAGCATAATCTTCAATTGGTGCCCATATACATGTGTGCACCGGCTTATGCACACATGCACACAGGTCTGGAGAAGCTGGTCTGAGATCTGTGTGGGAGGAAGCACTTCCGTTAGTTCAAAGGAGCTACATGAAGTAGGCCTCAAACCTCAATCAAACAGCCAGGGGGGCATTTCTAAAAGTAGAGATTTCTCATAGAAACTAGGATGCTCCTCACCCATAAAGCACTTCAGCAAGCTAGGGTGTGGAGGGGTCCTTTAGACTAGTTTTAAAAGCCCTCTCCTGGAACAATAAGACAGGGCCCTAATTGAGTTTAAGGAAACATTCACAAAAAAAACATTTCAACCATGCAATATAGAAATTCAAAAATACAATATAGAAAGTCCCAATTATTTTAACCTGGATAGTTAGCCGTAGTATTTTCTAAGCCCAGTGTCACCAATAGAGGGTCTATAATCTCTAGGAAGGAGGCTGGCCTTCAATCCCCTCAAAGAGCCATCAGAACTGAGGCTTCTGTTATACCAGGATTGTGTACAGAGACATCTGTACTGAATATGGGCAAAACCTGCCAAAGTCAAAGTGGGAATACCCACAAACTGAAGTTAAGAATGACCAAGCTACGATCCTGTGGAACTACTAGATCCAGGTGGAGAAACAAGTACGTGCCAATCAGATATTATTATGGTGGAATAAAGAACTGAAGACCGCTGTGGGAGTGGATTTGGAACTACCTAGTGGCATCACATACCATCACCATGCAAAACAACCTGTGTATTTATATATATATATATATATATATATATATATATATATATATATATATATATCTTGGCTTTTTTAGATAAGACCTTTGTACAACCAAATTAAATCACAACGATGAAGTCACAGATCAACTTCCTGGCTTACTTTTTAACACTAATTGAGTAAGCCAATTAGTAAGAACCGGTTTCAGGATCATATATATTTGCAGATGAGATGTGGAACTAGTTTAGAGCAATGTATGAGGGTATTAGCACAATGGTAAACGGAACTGAAAATGCCCATTGATTCATGTGTCTAGAACACAGTATCTACTGCCCATAACTGCGGTGAAAAAAAGAACTGAAGAACTGCTGTGGTCGTGGAGGTGGATGTGGCACTACCCAGTGACTATAATGTCAAGAAGAAAGAGCAAGAGAAGGTAGACAATTAAAATAAGCTAGTTGTAAATGTACCACTAATATGTTTTTTATTACTCAGTACTAAAAGATTGGTTACATATCTTCCTCAAAAATCAGGAGGTTTGGGCTTTTTCATTTGATACACCACTGACATTCTGTTCATGAAACCCATGTGGAACAATGGTGTGCTTAGAAAAGTATACAGGAAGTGCTCACATGGAATAATCTCACTGGAAATGATCTGCCTTTATATCAATGATGTCTAATTGTCTTTGACCACTCTTGTATGTATTCCACAATTCAATTCTTAAATCTAACTCCGCTCAGGCAGGCTGACTCGTCTTTGGTTTAGCAGTGACTCCAAGACAGTCAATCTTCAGTTTCAGGTTCTTTTTTTTACAATTTTTTTTCAAATTTGCAGTTATGTCAGCTCTGAGCCTTCTTTAGACATTCTTTATATACCCAAATCTTCTTGCCTTGTGGATATAATATTTGCACAATTTCTATTGACTTTTTATTTTTTTATTTTGTATTTTTGGTGTGCAAAGATTAATACAGACCTGCCTGAGGTACCCCAACGGCATTCCTCAGGCTTTGTATCGTGGATTACAATAGGGTAGAAAGTAAGACGTGCACATTTTATATAACGAGATATTGACAACGTTAACTGTGTTAGGCTAGTAGACAAGAGTAAATCGGTGAGTATAAGCTAGAGCCTATGTAGCTAGACTGCGCTAGATAGTCTGGATTGATGCAGTAATTATACCTTTAGTTTAAATGCGTAGCTTTGGGTCCAGACAAGCTAGGAAAGCACTTTACTGCCCAAGGTGAAGGTGGAGCGTTGGTAAGAGGGCTTTAGACAGGTAAGCATATGATGTGAAACTAAATGCATGATAAATGAGGGCCTGTGAAAATTGCATATCAGAGACATAAAATAAAGCATTGCATCACTTCAGCATTGTGGTAAGTGCATTTCAATGCTTTTGGGATCCAGGTTGCGGGTTGACGGGCAACGGGTAACTTGCCAGTCCCTTAACACTGTGGGTGGGGAATCATCCGATGCCCTTGCGTGGGTGAAGGCTGTGGATTGTGTTCAGTCCCGTTGGGGGGCCAATGCCGCATCAGGGAGGTGGTGCACCCCTCTGGCCCTGAAGCCTAGTGAGAGCTGGTACCCGATTGTCACGAGCCTGGGAGCCATTAAGGTCCAGGGTCTTCCCTGTCGGGGCGGTGCTGTGGGTCTTGCAGTCAGCTTATTTCTGACGTTGTTTCTGCCATGTGGCCCTGCACCTGTGTGGCCGGTACGTGTGGGTTGCAGCCCTGGTTGCTCTCTGCCCGGGAGGGCATCTTGTAGAGATGGCTGAGGTAAGGGATCGTTGTGTGCCCTGAGATGGTGTCCCAGTCCCCCTCTCTGCGCGCACGAGGGCCCTTTCCGTCGGGATAGGGGTAGTCTGAGCTGGTTCAAAATAGGTCAGAAGTTTGTCCCAGAATCTGTCAAATATAATGTCGATAGAGCCTCTTACTGTGTTGCTTTGGTCTAACTTATCCTGCAGTTGCATGCCCGTTTCACTGAAGTTTGGGTCTGCTGTGGCCGCCATCTTGGAGACCACTGTGCCTGTGGATTTCGTGAGGCCTGTCGTGTCCTCTGTGGGACATATTGTGAGGGGTGCTCCTTCTGGGGGGGACCGGGATATCCCCCACCGGTCCATAGGGGGGGGTAGTGTGGCTTGTTCGCTTGTGGCACACAGCAGTGCGGGGAAAGCGGCCGTCCTTCCCCTCTGCCGTCTCTTTTCGGCCTCTTTTCAAAGCGTTTTTTATTGTTTCCATGAATCCATGAATTGGACAGGAGGAGTGAAATAAGAAAACATAAATACATGGATGATGAACTTTAGCAGAAGATGCCCTTCTGGTCTCACAGGACACACTAGGTGGCCCTGACCATACTGAAACCAACAGTTGCAATCTAGGTGCCTTAATGCTTCTTTCTACCTTGGAATAACACATTTGAGCATAAAATAAACCATCATTGTGTACTTTATACAGGGAGTGCAGAATTATTAGGCAAGTTGTATTTTTGAGGATTAATTTTATTATTGAACAACAACCATGTTCTCAATGAACCCAAAAAACTCATTAATATCAAAGCTGAATATTTTTGGAAGTAGTTTTTAGTTTGTTTTTAGTTTTAGCTATTTTGGGGGGATATCTGTGTGTGCAGGTGACTATTACTGTGCATAATTATTAGGCAACTTAACAAAAAACAAATATATACCCATTTCAATTGTTTATTTTTACCAGTGAAACCAATATAACATCTCAACATTCACAAATATACATTTCTGACATTCAAAAACAAAACAAAAACAAATCAGTGACCAATATAGCCACCTTTCTTTGCAAGGACACTCAAAAGCCTGCCATCCATGGATTCTGTCAGTGTTTTGATCTGTTCACCATCAACATTGCGTGCAGAAGCAACCACAGCCTCCCAGACACTGTTCAGAGAGGTGTACTGTTTTCCCTCCTTGTAAATCTCACATTTGATGATGGACCACAGGTTCTCAATGGGGTTCAGATCAGGTGAACAAGGAGGCCATGTCATCATGTTTTTCTTGAAGGATGCAGACTTCTTCCTGTACCACTGCTTGAAGAAGGTGTCTTCCAGAAACTGTCAGTAGGACTGGGAGTTGAGCTTGACTCCATCCTCAACCCGAAAAGGCCCCACAAGCTCATCTTTGATGATACCAGCCCAAACCAGTACTCCACCTCCACCTTGCTGGCGTCTGAGTCGGACTGGAGCTCTCTGCCCTTTACCAATCCAGCCACGGGCCCATCCATCTGGCCCATCAAGACTCACTCTCATTTCATCAGTCCATAAAACCTTAGAAAAATCAGTCTTGAGATATTTCTTGGCCCAGTCTTGACGTTTCAGCTTGTGTGTCTTGTTCAGTGGTGGTAGTCTTTCAGCCTTTCTTACCTTGGCCATGTCTCTGAGTATTGCACACCTTGTGCTTTTGGGCACTCCAGTGATGTTGCAGCTCTGAAATATGGCCAAACTGGTGGCAAGTGGCTTGGTTTTTCCACACGCTTCTTGCGACCCTGTTGACTATTTTGAATGAAACGCTTGATTGTTCGATGATCACGCTTCAGAAGCTTTGCAATTTTAAGAGTGCTGCATCCCTCTGCAAGATATCTCACTATTTTTTACTTTTCTGAGCCTGTCAAGTCCTTCTTTTGACCCATTTTGCCAAAGGAAAGGAAGTTGCCTAATAATTATGCACACCTGATATAGGGTGTTGATGTCATTAGACCACACCCCTTCTCATTACAGAGATGCACATCACCTAATATGCTTAATTGGTAGTAGGCTTTCGAGCCTATACAGCTTGGAGTAAGACAACATGCATAAAGAGGATGATGTGGTCAAAATACCAATTTGCCTAATAATTCTGCACTCCCTGTAGTGTGTAAACATTTTTGAGCTGTATTCATAATTTAGCTTTAAAGGGGAAATTTTTATTCATCCTTCTATATAGAGTACTGGGACACTAGATTCCACCAACCCCGGCTCTACATTCATTAGTGGAAATGTTAAAGTGACACTATAGCACCTGAAGAACTACAGCTACAGAAGTTGTTCTGGTAAGTATAGTCAGTCTCTGCAGGCTTTTTTATGTAACTATGCCTTTTAAGAGGAAAGGACACCTCCAGTTGCAGTCACTCAGACGGCCAGTAGAAGTGCTTCCTGGGTTGTGCAGCACTGAAGTTCAGCGTCTCCACTCTCTGAACGTCTCTCTGATTGGCCAGCGTGGCATTTTCCTGCTCATGTTCAATGGCCTCCCACTGCTTTTCTATGGGAAAGGATTGGATTGGCTGACATCATCAATTCTGATTACATCAGCCAGAGAGGCGGATTGTGGATGGGGCTAGCACCAGCAGACCACCTGCACAGCACTGGAACAAAAGGTACGGGTTCTACTTATTTAAGGAAGGCATGGGCTAAATAGAGTCTTTAACACTATATGGTCAAGAATACACGTTAAGGGCCTTTATTCATCTGATCGGCACATATATAAATATATAGAGATACGCAGATAGACAAATAAATATGTGTGATCCACTGAGAAGGAACATACCAGGGGGAAAGCAGAGCCGATCCTACTGTCACGATCGCCTGGGTGCAATAACATTTTTGCTGACTCCAGGTAGGCGTGGCTATATCGATAAGTCCTCTCCTTCATGAACATAACACTTCTAACCCCACCCATTTTTATGGAAACCACTCCAACTCTTTGGGCCCCCCCAACTTCATCAGGTATATATGTCATTCACTTCCTACAGTGCCAGCATTGCACCCAAAAAGCTTATCAGTGCCATCAATGTCCCCAGCTTACCAGTGCTGCACTTTTTTGCACTTTTTTTTAATTACGGAAAATAATGCATCTAATACATGCATCAAAACTAACCTTTCCCCTCTCTATCCCATGCTAATCCTGTGGAAATAAGTGTATGGCAGCCAATCCAGGGGGCATGATGTCACACAGCAAGATTCCATAGGAATACTATAAGCACCAAAACAATGTTAGCTTAATGAAGTGACTTGTATGTATAGATCATGCCACCACAGTGTTTTGGCTTGATTCTCTGCCAGTTAAAACACTTTGTTTATCCATCACTAGCCACACCTCCCCTACTTTGATTCACACAGTGTCCATGAAAAGAAAACAAAATAAATAATGCTCAAACTATTTACTTTAGAAGTTATCTCCTCCTCTGTTGACTGAACTTTAATCAGACACAGGAGGCTGTTGCATGCTCTAGCTGAACGCTCTCAATACAGTTGCATTGGGTCAAAGCTTCTCTTTGAGGAGATGCTGATTAGTTCAGCAAGGCGATTTCCACACATGCACATTCTCTATGGGGAAGCATTGAATTGCCTGAAATCATCAGGATTGATGATCTCAGCCAGAGGAGGTGGGGCAACTGCTGTGAGACCGGTGCACTGGGGGAAGAAAGGAAAGTATAATGCTTTTTTTTTTTTTTTTTTAAATTAACTAATTATTATAACACTATGATGTTAGAAATTCATATTTTCATTCCTAAAGCTAAAGTGTTCCTTTAAGACAATTTGATAGGAAGTAGCAATAATCCAAAGCTTGTGACACCTTATTAAGATGGTTTGCTCTCATGACCATTCCTTGCTTTAATCTGTAAACATTACTACGTAGGTTTCTAAGAATCAACTTTTATGGCCTGGATTGTGTGGACCAAGGATAAAGTCACTGTTAGGCCTGTTATCTGTTCGGTTGTGTCAAGAAAAATGACAAAGGGTTAAACATTCAAGCCATCTAGGGTCATAACCAACAATATTAGACGTGCAAATAAATATACTGAAGTCTAAAAACAAATTGGAAATGGCAAAGTATATAGTATATTGTAGTATAAATCTCATTAAAGCAATATATTATTGCTATAAAAATCAAAACATTCCAGTTTCACAGGCTCCAGCAGAGGCATAAATAACAGACTAGCTACATACATTATTAAAACTTATGAAATTTCTCCATGTGTTTGCTTTGCTATAATATCATAAAAATGCACTTACATTTTTATTACAAAGCTTGTATTGTTTATAGGCTCCGATGCACATGATGGCTGTGGCTCCCCGTTGAGCAGGAGGTTTATCTTGGAGAAGTTGGAGGGTTGTAGAGCCACGGCTGGAAGTATCAGGAAACAAACTCTGTGATATTGGCATAGTGTGAGAATTGGAAGATGTTCGCTGCCGATTTGTTGGAGGCTCTGCTACCGGTGACACCACTGGAATTCCACTTTCTTCTGTATAAACGTTATCCTGATGAGTTGATGGGAATCCGGAAAAACGCCTATGATTTGCATTCTGCTCATAGGATGGTTGCCTCAAAGATTGACGCTGTCTCTTTGCTCTCCCTCTTGGAACTTCTTGACCAGTGTCACTTTGTAATGGTAAAATATAAGGAACTTTACCATACCCGTATGATCCTGGACTGATGGGCGTTCTGGTTCTGTTTCTAGATTGAAATTAACAGTGAATTAAAATGTATACATAATTTCTTTTACAATTGATTATATTGTTTTTAATTAAAATACAATTTTTAATAAAAAAAAACCCCGATGGTTAGATTTGCTGTTCTTGATCTTAGTGAAATTCCCCAATGAACGTATATTAATTTTTTTTTTTTAATCACACAAAACAATATTAAGCATAAGTTTGAAGGCCTCTATGAAACTTAAGTGAGTTAGTGAATAAGTTGACCCCCCCCCCCTTCAGCCACTTACCTTTCTCCAGTGCCGGGATCCCTCGGCGTTGGTGACCTCTCCTCCCTCTGCCAACATCAGCCCTGAATGTGCATGCGCGCGCGCATTCAACAGGCCATAGGAAAGCATTACTTTCCTATGGACGTCCAGCGTCTTCTCACTGTGATTTTCTCCGTAAGAATCACGGAAGCGCCTCTAGCGGCTGTCAGTGAGACAGCCACTAGAGACTGGATTAACCCTCAGTGAAACATAGCAGTTTCTTTGAAACTGCTATGTTTTCAGCTGCCGGGTTAAAACTAGAGGGACCTGGCACCCAGACCACTTCATTGAGTTGAAGTGGTCTGGGTGCCTATAGTGGTCCTTTAACCTAAGTCATCTCTATTTACCTAAAGTAAAGATGTTCCATCATCAGTATTGTACTTTAAACCCTCAGATAACACTTCAAAACTCACTATCATCACGTTTAATTAAAACAAAACAAAGATCATCATCCTTTGAAGGAGGCTAATATTTACCAACATACAATCATGGGAAAAAGAAAGCAAACAGGTACTTGTAAAAAGGAGATAAACACTTCTAAAATAAGTTAACATCTAGCTGAAAAATATATTTTTGTTCCATGCTGGCTGAATCACAACCATGGGAGGTGTGGCTAGGGCTGGATGGACAGAAACAAAAGTGATTTAATTCCTAAAAAATAATTAAGCAGTGAGACTTCAGAGGCATGATCTATACACCAAAAATGTGTTATCTATAGTGTCCTTCTAAGTGAGGATTGTAGGGATCTGCCAATTTCACTGTGTATCCCCTGCATGGGAGTCATGTCCTGACTGTATGTTAGTGTGAGTAACTGACTCATTATGATTTGTTTGTAGTGTCTGCAGCTAATTAGTTATGTGAAAGGATGGTCCATACTTTCCCTTGTGTATAATTTAGAAAGTAAGTATACATTGTGAGGTGTGAAACTAAGGGGGTATTTGGGACATGCTAATATTAAAATATTTTCTTTTTTCTTTTTTTTTTTCTTTAAAGAGATCTGCCTTAAAGGACCACTATAGTGCAAGGAAAACAAACTTGTTTTCCTGGCACTATGGGGTTATTAGGTGTCCCCCACCCTCATGGCCCCCCTCCCATTGAGCTGAATTGGTTAAAACCCCTTCACCCACTTAAAGGACCACTCTAGGCACCCAGACCACTTCAGCTTAATGAAGTGGTCTGGGTGCCAGGTCCAGCTAGGGTTAACTAATTTTTTTTTTATAAACATAGCAGTTTCAGAGAAACTGCTATGTTTATCAATTAGTTAAGCCTTCCCCTATTTCCTCTAGTGGCTGTCTCACTGACAGCCGCTAGAGGCGCTTGCGTGATTCTCACTGTGAAAATCACAGTGAGAGCACGCAAGCGTCCATAGGAAAGCATTATGAATGCTTTCCTATGTGACCGGCTGAATGCGCGCGCAGCTCTTGCCGCGCGTGCGCATTCCGCCTGACGGGGAGGAACGGAGGCGGAGAGGAGGAGGAGAGCTCCCCGCCCAGCGCTGGAAAAAGGTAAGTTTTAACCCTTTTCCCCTTTCCAGAGCCGGGCGGGAGGGGGTCCCTGAGGGTGGGGGCACCCTCAGGGCACTCTAGTGCCAGGAAAACGAGTATGCTTTCCTGGCACTAGAGTGGTCCTTTAACTTTCTCCAGCACCGGGCTCCCTTGGCGCTGGGAACTCTCCTCCTCCTGCTGACGTCAGCGCCGAATTTGCATGCGTGGCAAAAGCCCCGCGCACATTCTAACCGCCCACAGGAAAGCATTACTCAATGCTTTCCTATGGACGTCCAGCATCTTCTCACTGGGTGCCTATAGTGGTCCTTTATTAACATGACATTTAAAAAAAAAATGACAGATCCACATTAAGCCTGGCTTTAAGTGGACAGCAAGTGCTAACTTAAGTGGCACAAGTGTACCAGCAGAAAAGGGTTGCGACATTGAGATCATGTTCAGAAAAAGTTATGAATTGAATACCAAAGCTGAATGGGGATCAGACCCTTAGTGAATTGTCTCAAATGTTCTTAAGCTTAGTGAAATTCCCCAACGAATATATATTTATAGGAAGAAAAAAAAAAAATCACACATGATAAAACTACAAACACAAAATATTTTAAAACATGTCTAAGTGAGACACTGTGATTACTTATAAAACTGTTCTCTTCACACAGGGCTAAAATGTAAACATGCTGCCTTAGTGGGCGAAGAGAAATGTTCGTACTATTATAATCCTTCACATAAATCTATGTGCAGATGGTTAATATAGTATACAACTATGCTTCTGTACAGTAATGTTATTTATGGTTTCAGACATGCAGCTGTGTCCACTACCTGGGAGGTTGTAAAGACTACAATATAAGGTGGTATGTTTGTTATCGTGGTGCATGCCAGTTTTACCACATAACCGATCGCTAATGTGTTTTCACAGGTTTTCTCATAATAATGAAGTATTAGCTAATACAGTACATAAGAAGTTGTTGGCAGAAGGGCTCATTAAGTATTTCCTTCTAAGCCCTGTTACATGCATAACTTGCTAAGCAAAGCAAATTCATGTTATAGAAGCAGCTGTCACTTTCACAGCTATACAGCTGCTGGGTTAGTGCTGCATTGTAATAATAACTGAGGTAGGCCATAATTATTGTAAGTGTCTTTTTCCCCAGTGACGGGCCGAAAGATATATTATTTGTTGTAATACAGATAGGGTGGAAACAAATGGTAACCCAAATACAGAGTATAAGAAAACGTAGCACTCTTGCGCTAATATGAAATAAAAAAAAAGGTAAATAAACATGCACACCTCCACGGCCTTGACATATGCATAGTCGCCGTTCCGGCACATGCGTAACAAACCAAAGAACCAAAATACTCGGACACCTTTATTTGGGAAAATTATCACAGCTTTAATAATATATAAATCAAGTTAAAATAATTTAACGTCATTGTCACATATTAACATAACATATCCCCCCTCCTTTAACAATACTAACCCAGACAATGATCCACAACACAATAAGTAAAAACACCAGGTCCGGAGCTACAGACGAGCTGGAACCTACAAATACTCTTCCAAACCGAACTGTTCTTAGCGAACCAAACTATTTTACATCAAGACAAACAACCTACACCCCAAATTCTCTATCCATCCCTCGCCAGAGCTCAGAGCTCGACACCTTGAGCTACCGGAGCGCCCCCACCAAAAAACGCCCTTTGCAAACCTTCCTGAAACCCTAACAACATGAAATCCGTACCCACCTCTGACAGATGCACCCCATCTTGCTTGTAATAACCCGCAAACCTATGCCTTACAACCACCTCCCCAAGCGCCTAACATAAGTCGCCATGAATTTATTCACCTTCTCCCTACATTTCACCAATGCCTAGTGTGGAGCCACTGCAATTGCGGTACCATCTCTGACCATATGACTACCATGTCAACCTATCCACCTCCTTCTTCATCCCAGTGAGCAAAGCCCTCTGTGACACCAGACCTAATGCATTCCTCCCGGCATGAAACAAAACAATGTTAGGCACTAATCCTCTTGAATAGCTCTAAGCACACCCCTTGCCAAATAAAACCAAACTACTCAAACTGCACCATCGAGTGAGGAAAGCCCAGCTGTATGACTTGATGATAAACTGCAGCTCTCCATTGTGCCCACTACATATACGAGTGTCCCATCACAGACGCAATCCAACATGCGGAAGAAAACACGTTACCAACAGAGAACAAATATAACCATTTCAATCAAACTTAAACTAAATGCTTGGGCCTCACATATGACCTGAATCTTACCGATTCCCACCTCCCGATCTTCTTGACCAGTTAATCCCCCAAACCTAACCAAGCTGCCCCTGTTGCAGCCTCAATCCTGAACGAATGTGTCACGAACTGTAAAGCCCAACTGCCCCAAGGCCAACCAAAAAAAAAACCTAAAGAATTGAAATTTGGACAACGCCGAACCAACAGCATGCAACAAAAATGGACCTCCCATCATGGAACCTGCTGGCTGGAAAGCCACTGTACATGCTGCTTTACCTGGCACCGAAAAAAAACGTGACCGCGGCACCCTTCCTGAATACGTCCGTTTTGGAACGGTGGACATGTAGCACCACCCGATTCTGCCACAGTTCCGCATCCAAACTCTGTAACCCGCCTCCGCCCAAGCGGTTACTGCTCACCAACTCACTTATCCTAAACGCTATGGAAAACAGCAAAACCTCGTACTCCGGAAAAAAAAACCTCTGGAAGCACACCGAGTAAACCTTGCAGAATTTTGAAGGATAACGGCCTGTGCGAATCCCGCGATGACCTGCCTTTCCGAAACCCCTTGATAGCCTGATGCACTAGGAAATGTTTGGTTAAATCTTCCCACCCATTAAGCTTAAATAAAAACTCCAAGGCAGTCATGTTGCACCCTATGGCAGACTGAGATGCCCCCGAAGCAAATAACCTGCAAATGAACCATAACAACGTGTCGAACCGAGCCGCAACCAAGACCTGACCTTTCGCACACACCATTGCAGCATCCCATTGTTGCCGAACCTTCACATAGGCCGCCCATGTGGATGGCGCCAACTAACCCCCTTATGAGACGACAAGCAATAGGGCCTGAGCTGCCACTCTTCTGCCGGACAAGGCACTCCCTACTTCTAAGCGCTCGGAGCCACTGCTCAAAACCGTTCCCACCGAAAGAGCGAATCAGCCACCACGTTCAACAACCCAGGCACTTGAAGTGCCCTAAACACAACATTAAATCGCATGCAAGAGAGAGCGAAGCGGCGAAGGAGCCAAATAACAGGGATAGAAGAAGCAGATAAACCATTAACAGCATCAACCACCGACATGTTGTCGGTAAAGAAGAAAACATTCTTGTCCCTCAGCTGCTGCCCCCACAATGCCAGCGCCACTATTAAAGGAAATAATTACAGAAACGCCTTCCACTGGTCATGGTTCGGAACACCAATGCCCCGCAAAACAAGCCCCAAACCCGATGCTCCCCGACGCGTCCATAAATAATTCCAAGTCTGGCGAAGATGCTGCGGGCTCCCGGAAATATACCTGCCCATTAAATTCCCATTGAAAGACCTGCCCACATCCAAATCAGCTTTCATGGATGCCGACACCTGATTGAAGTGATGCAGTGACGCTACCCTGCTGGTTGCCCTGTAAACGTAAAGTTGAGCTGGCCCACCAATGACTGAAGTGCCCGCAAAGTAGCTCCACGGACCTCCGCCTACGCCTGCCACAGTGCCCTCAACTTGTCCTCAGGCAACCAATATTCTCCCTGAATCGAATCAATCTCCTAGCCCAGGAAGGACAAGCAAGTAGTCTGCCCCACCCTCTTGTCGCCCGCCAGCGATATTCAGTAGACATTCGCAACCCATTCCAAAGTTTTCAACCCTATGCGGCACACCTCCGAACCTGCACAAAGGAAATAATCTAGGTAATGGACCACAAATCTAGTGCCTGCCTCGTATTTGACCACCGACTCCAGAAGCGTACTGAAATTTTCTAAGTACGCACATGAGATGGAACAACACATCGGGAAACACAGATCAACAAACTACTGCCCCTTGAAAAAACAGCTTCGTAAATGATGACAGTCGGGGTGGATGTGCAATTGTCGAAAAGCCTTTTCCACGTCTGCCTTGGCCATCAAGGCCCCCATGCCCGCACGCCGAACCAACTTGACCACTTCGTCGAATGATGCATTCGACACACAGTAGAGGGCCTTTGTCAATATCATCACTCACCGAAGTTCCATATGGATACGATAAATTATGAATAATGCGGTACTTACCGGGCTCCTTTTTTGGCACGACCCTCCACAGTGAAACCCACAAATCACTCAACGGGGGCACCATGAACGGCCCTGGCATCCTCCCTAACTGCACCTCCTTAAATAGCTTCTCCCGCACCGCATCTGGGAAGTCCCCCACTGACTTCAGATTCCGCAGATTACAAACCCCCTCCCAATGCCGAAACGGAATCCCAAACCCCCTATTGAACCCATCCCTTAACAAAACAGCATCCTCTTGGTTACCGTAGCTGTTTAGCCGCGGCAACATTTCGCCGACCTTCACCAGCTATCACCCCGGCGGCAGCGGGTGCCCCCAAACCACCCGTTGTTCCTCCCATGGGGGAGGACTTACCCTTCTTGAAACAGCAGTTGTAACCAGGCGCACCTCCACACTCGGAGCACTCGTTCACGGCCCAAACCAACCTCCTGTTCACGGCCAGAACATTCTCCCGATCCAGCCCTCGCCTGTTTGCGGCCCAAACGTTCGCTTGTTCCCTTACGTGCCTGTTTGCTGCCCGAACATACGCCAAACTCCATGTTCACCTGTTCCCGGCCCGAACACTCCTCTCCTTTGCGGCCCGAATGTGCAGCCTCAGCCTCGTTTCCATGGATACGCACAGACCGTGCGGGCGCATGGTGACGCCGGCAACGACCTCCCAAACTCCCACCACTCGCAGCAGCCTCCAGCCTCCGTTCCAGTGACGGACTCACCCTATTCCTCCCGGTGGAGCCAGCGCTGGGTCTCAAGCGTTGCGGCGGTCGGGTATTCCTGTGGACCCAGAAGCAGAAGGCCCAGATGGGACCAGGGCCTCTCCCAGACGCTCCCGGAACAAGGAAAGACATCTCTGCTGTACAGCAGCATGGAAACCAGCCAGCCATTCCACTATTCTTCAACAACAGTACTTGCAAGATACAAGACAGAGACACCACACAGCCTGCACAAAACAGGTAAGTGAGGATTAATTAAGATGGTCACTTATCTAAAATGGACACTATATATACTCTTCTAACGCAAAACCCAACCTCCAGTTATTCTAGCCAGTCCCCTTACATTACACCCCTCCTATGCCTGTCTCCTAGCGATGTCAAGACCCATTCCCACTAGCTGCGCTGCTCCATGGGCTACATTGTATGTGTCCAGGGAAACGTCATTGTGTCTTGAGGCCTTGTGTGCTCTCATGCATGTGGTCAGTACATGTACATGTGTCCATATGCACGGAACAGTGGGGGTTACATTAATATGCTCTGGCTTGTATGGACAGGAAGGCATGCTGGGTAAATTAAACTATGAAAACAGTTTAGAAAATGTAAAATCGCATAACCTATAGCTAACTTTCAGATACTTGTAAGGGTAGGCTACTATCTTTTTATATGTGACAGTTTCACTTTAAATAGTAACAGAGAAAAAAGCAACAAGATGTAAATGAAAAAGTAGGAGAACGATCATAAGATGAACTGCTCCCTCCCCACAATTGAATACACTGCCCACTCCTCCTTATTCAATACACTGCCCTCCCCCATATTAATACACTGCCCCCCTCCCCAATGTAATACACTGCCCCTTGCCCCCCTCCCCAATGTAATACACTGCCCCTTTCTCCCCACAATATAATACACTGCCCCTTCCTCCTCCCAATGTAATACACTGACCCCCCTCCTCCTAATGTAATACACTGCCATCCTCTCCTCCCAATGTAATACACTGCCCCCCCTCCTGCCAATTTAATATACTGCCCCCCTCCTCCCAATTTAATACACTGCCCCCCCTCCTCCCAATTTAATACACTGCCCCCCTCCTCCCAATTTAATACACTGCCCCCCCTCCTCCCAATTTAATACACTGCCCCCCCTCCTCCCAATTTAATACACTGCCCCCCCTCCTCCCAATTTAATACACTGCCCCCCCTCCTCCCAATTTAATACACTGCCCCCCTCCTCCCAATTTAATACACTGCCCCCCCTCCTCCCAATTTAATACACTGCCCCCCCTCCTCCCAATTTAATACACTGCCCCCCCTCCTCCCAATTTAATACACTGCCCCCCCTCCTCCCAATTTAATGCACTGCCCCCCCCTCCTCCCAATTTAATACACTGCCCCCCCTCCTCCCAATTTAATACACTGCCCCCCCTCCTCCCAATTTAATACACTGCCCCCCCTCCTCCCAATTTAATACACTGCCCCCCTCCTCCCAATTTAATACACTGCCCCCCTCCTCCCAATTTAATACACTGCCCCCCTCCTCCCAATTTAATACACTGCCCCCCTCCTCCCAATTTAATACACTGCCCCCCTCCTCCCAATTTAATACACTGCCCCCCTCCTCCCAATTTAATACACTGCCCCCTCCTCCCAATTTAATACACTGCCCCCCCTCCTCCCAATTTAATACACTGCCCCCCCTCCTCCCAATTTAATACACTGCCCCCCCTCCTCCCAATTTAATACACTGCCCCCTCCTCCCAATTTAATACACTGCCCCCCTCCTCCCAATTTAATACACTGCCCCCCTCCTCCCAATTTAAATACACTGCCCCCCTCCTCCCAATTTAATACACTGCCCCCCTCCTCCCAATTTAATACACTGCCCCCTCTCCTCCCAATTTAATACACTGCCCCCTCCTCCCACTTTAATACACTGCCCCCTCCTCCCACTTTAACACACTGCCCCCCCTCCTCCCACTTTAATACACTGCCCCCTCCTTCCACTTTATTACAGTGCCCCTCTCATCCCACTTTAATACACTACCCACCCAATTTAATACACTGCCCCTTACTCCCCACAATTTAAAACACTGCCCCCCATCCTCCCACTTTAATACACTGCCCCCCATCCTCCCGCTTTAATACACTGCCCCCCATCCTCCCACTTTAATACACTGCCCCCCATCCTCCCACTTTAATACACTGCCCCCCAATTTAATACACTGCCACTTACTCCCCACAATTTAAAACACTGCCCCCATCCTCCCAATTTAAAACACTGCCCCTTTCTCCACGATTTAGTGACAGGGAAGTGACAGTTGGCCTTTAGTTTTATACAGACCAAAAAGAACATTCTAAATAATGCATTAAGGGAACACTGTAGGCACCCAGACCAGTCAAGCTCATTGAAGTAGTCTGGGTGCAGTGTCCCAGGTGCCTTAACCCTGCAAGGGTAATTATTGCAGTGTTTTTTTTTTGGTTTTTTTTTAAATGCAAAATTTGGCTCTATGTGTTAACTCCACCTCTAGTGTCTGTCTACTAGACAGCCATTAGAGGGACTTCCAGGTGGTTAGGTGACTTTTGGTCCTGATATGCATGAGGACATCCAGCATCATGTAAAACCCCGTAGGAAAGCATTATACATGTTTTTCTATGGGGGAAATACTAATGTGAGCACAGCCATTGCAGAGCCTGAACCAGCGCGGAGAGACATCAGGTAAGTGACCTGGCGGGGGCTGCGACAGAGGGGGGGGGGGGGGGGGGCATTATAGTTTCCCTTTAAGCAAATGGGGACAATTTTATACTATAGTGATTTTATAATATGACAGACTAAAGCATAGCAGTAAAGGAGGTTTGTTGTGTCCTGCCAGTAAGTTTACAATATTTTGATTTAATTCTCTTGTTTTAATTTAAAATCCAGCTTAGAAAAAGTGCCTTTTAAGACCTTAAAGTACATAACTACCTTGAGGGTTAGACACATAACATTCCTGCGGCATGATAAATCTGGGACGCTACTTGAAAATAACCAACAATGATATGGTTGTGACCTGGGTCACACTGCCTAGCCACAAATACCACAATGTAATATGCATGCAGTTGTGTTATGATTAACTTAACTAAATATGTCTGTTACTACAGCAAACTCCAGGTCACTTGGTTTGAGGCTTTTTGATATGGAAATCCACACAAACCATTATTTGATTTTCCAAGTTATTATCGCTTTGTGGAATGAAAGTTAAAGTGAAATATTTAGGACCACAAAGACACACACAACATACCCACTCATAAATTTACACAATGTAGAAAACCATTACGAGAAAGCTTAAAATATCAAATGAAGTAAATAAATACTAAAAACTCTCACAGTTGCTTAATTAGAAGCAGTGATTTTGCATGTGCCTTTAGATTTACTTTATGATGGACCGCCACTAGCTTGACGCAGGTCCTCTCGGGCGGGCACAAGAATACTTATCGCCTATCCCCTAACACACAATACAACCACTTCACCCCGTACAGCCTCTACGTACACCAAGAACAGCCCCTACCTACACTGAGACCCCTTAACCCCTACAACCAGGGCCGGCCTTAGGCCTTCAGGCGCCCTGTGCGAAAAATATTCACAGCGCCCCTCCATGGTCACATGCCCTCGTTCATCTTGTAAAAAGTGCTAAGCCTCCATTACATAGGTGTTACGTATTAATGTGATTTCTGGGCATATCATGCATATACACGTATATTAATACATTTGTAAATGTTATAGGCGTAATAACACATATAATAATATTAATAATACACCCATATTAATATACATGTATATTTAAATATTACTCTCAGAAATCATGTTAAATTCTACTTATTATGGTACACACAATTTCTGGTATTTTTAACCTCTTAAGGACACATGATGATTTCCTTTTATTCCAGAAGTTTGGTCCTTAAGGGGTTAAAGAGCAGAACACACACACACACACACACACACACACACACACACACACACACACACACATATATATATATATATATATATATATATATATATATATATATATATATATATATATATATACTAGAAGAATTCCTCCCACATACTAATTTCTAACAAGAGTGTCCTGTCACCCTGAAGTTGCCATGCCATTATGTTGTGTGTGGAATAGGGATGCAGTGTGTGTAGGGAAAGTAGTGTGTGTGTGTGTTTGTGTGTTAGAGTGTGTGTAGTTTACACAGTAAGGGTGGGATAGTGATGATTTGTGGGTAGGAGGGGGTGACATAAGGCTTTAAATTAGGAGGTGGGAGAGCAATTTTAGGTTTTATTTTCTTAAATTAATTGATGATTCCCCCTTTCTGCCCCCCTCCCTCTTGCATACCTTTGGGCAGGGATGGGAGAATACCGATTACCTGGTGGTCCAGCGGTCTCTGCCAGCTCTTGAAGTTCTGCACCTTGCAGAACAGGAGCCCTCCTCTCGCGAGCTCCGCGTTGATAGTATGAGAACGTTGCCGCGGCAACACTCCGAATGCCGAGCTCGCGAGAGGAGGGCAGAATCAAAGCGCTCACTGCTCGCTCCCACCTCCTCACCGGCGCTCACTGCACGCTCCTCATCGGCCAATACCAAAGCAGAGTGCACTCTGTAAGGGCCGGCCAGGGCGCAATCTTTCACCCACCAGGGCGCCCTGAGGTAGGGCAGGACCTGGTTGTGCGAGCTGTGTCGGTTGCCCGGCGCCCCTGTTGGCATGGCGCCCTGTGCGGCCGCACAGTTCGCACACCCCTAAGGCCGGCCCTGCCTACAACCCATATCCCCTCCTGCAATGACTACAGCCCCTATCCCCATACACCCAAAACCTCTGCTGAACCCACTACAGCCCCTATCCCCTTACACACAATACAACCACTACACCCCCTACCCCTCCCCTACACCCAGTACAGCTCCAACCTACACTGAGAACAGCCCCTACCTACAACGGGAACAGCCCCTACCCCTCCCCCCCTACAACCTACCCCCCCTGCAATGACTACAGCCGTTATCCCCACTACAGCCCCTATCCTCATACACCCAAAACCTCTGCTGCACCAACTACAGCCCCTATCCCCTCCCCTACACCCAGTACAGCTCCAACCTACACTGAGAACAGCCCCTACCTACAACGGGAACAGCCCCTACCCCTCCCCCCCCCTACAACCTATCCCCACTGCAATGACTACAGCCGTTATCCCCACTACAGCCCCTATCCTCATACACCCAAAACCTCTGCTGCACCAACTACAGACCCTATCCCCTCCTGGAAAAAATACTGACCATATGCTCCCCTGCACGCACTACAGTCCATATTACTCAGGTATAACCTGCAGTTTCTATCCCCCCACACACTATTACCCCTATCCTCCTCACACACTTACAGCATTTTAACTGCAGCCTCTATACCCCTACACAGAGATTCAGCTACTATCATGTATACACACACTACAGTCTCAGTATTCTCCACACATATACTACAGCACCTATCACACACACATACTACAGCACAAACAGCCCTCTCAACAACCGCATCCATGCACGCAACCTCACAAGCAGCCAACCTCTATGCACATAACTCTATAAGCAGCATCGCCACACATGCAATACCTCACGCAACGTCAATATACACACACATCACAAGCAGCAACCACACACATGAAAAACTACATGCAGCATTCCTACACACACAATTCAAAAGCAGCATCCCCACACATGCAATACCAGATATAGCTTCTGGGTGTAGCTTAAGCAAAGTCCCCTTCCTGTGTCTAGGAAAGATTTACACCCTTTCTGAACATCTTGTGATGTAGACATGAGCGGGAATTTAACAGCCTGAGCTAGTGTGGAAAGATGAATGCGATGCTGTAAACATAATTTCAAGGAACACTCAGATGGGTGTGATTGGAAGAAAAAAAAAGTATAGTGAAGCTGGGAGAGGAGGTTAAAAACAAAACAAAACTGATGCGGCCATGACAGTGACGCTTTAACGAGCAGCGTTGGCTTTGGAAAGGTTGGGGTGGGGGGACGGGAATACTTATGCAACAAATAAATATATTATTCTTGTTTACTTATGTATCCACTATCCAAGTTTTAGGTATATTGTGTTAATTACATGACAAAACAACATAAAATCCATTTTAATTCCAGGTGGAAACATCCAATAGGGCAAATTTGTATGCAAGTCAATGTTCATACATTCATACATCTACACAAACATGTGTTTAAAATAAGAAAATGGAAAGAAATTATTTTAAAATGGACAAAAATCACAAAAATAGTCACATCTAAGAAAGAAGGTTGCTGATGCAATGAAATTTAGTTGAAACATTACCCAATGCAGCTGTGCAAATCCAATCTAGTAACACACGAGGACTATACACATGGTGACCTTCATCATTCCCAAAGCCAAAAAACGTAAAAGAAAATCTATCCCAGGAAAAAACAATTAACAAAAAAATGATACATTTCATCGTCTCATCTCACAAACCAGGGCAAATCCTTTCATAGGATGACGTGATTGGAACATCTTTAAGGGGAGATGATGGATGGATGGATGGATGAATGAACGGATAGATAGACATTATGTGCTATATAACTATACTGCTCAACTCTTCTGGCACTTTAATACTCAAATGTTTTATGCTGTAACCATTGTTTTGTATTATCAATATGTTCTTGGGGTTGTGTTTTGCAGGTGCACAAGCTACGAAAGGGGGTTAAAGAAAAAACAAATTACAGCAAGGAGTTTTGTACTTTAATTAGGTCTGATATAGGAAGCATTCTATCCCTTCCCAATTAAATGGCCTTGGAACTTTACCAGACGTGGAAGATGTCCAAGGATACTTTATTATCCCTCCGACACACTGTATGTTTCCACTATATCTACAGTAATGACTAGGAAACCCCTCAATAATGTTGACACAGAATAGCAATACAATGATCGTAATCTTTTGAAGGGCTGCCAATGCATGTTTAAATTCAGTTTTTTTTTTTTTTTTGTATTATCCATTTTCTAATTGTTTGGGCCACTCTATGAATCATTTGTAGAGCTTAGATCTGGAAGAAAGTGCTGATTTGCCATGTTGGATAATGTGTTATGTCATCTCTCCTGCTGAATTCACACAAGCTCAGCTGTTGCTGTTCTTCTTAAGTGAATATGCTATGGGACAGTAATGCTTATTACTACGGCTTTATTTTTCTTCCCCTGCTGTGTAAAAGATTGGATGTGTCCCTGTGTTTCTTCAAAACATATAATAAAATGTGTGAATTTACATTTATTGTCTCATTGTTCTTATTACCATGGCAAAGTCAAGCAAGGGAAACAAGGAGGAAACATGAAACACAAAATATATTTGTATGGAAAAAGACAATCAGAAGAAACACTTTATTATTTAAACAAGGATTTTTTTTTTAGAGATGCTGCCATGTCACATTAAACTATCTCTGCATTTAATGTTGGACAGTTTAAAGGGCACTGTCACTATATATATATATATTTTCATACTCGCACTTCATTAAGATAAGAGTTTTTAAATCAGACCAAATGCCCTAACCAACATATACACTAACATGCCACTAACATAACAGCATAAAGTTATTGTGTTCCATTGCTGGCTAAAGTCCCCCAGACCATCTCAATGAAGCAGTCTGGGTACAGTGGTCATGTCTTTTTAATCCTGCAATGTAAAACATTGCCGTTTTTAGAAACAGCAATGTTTATATGGAAGGGTTAATTGCACCTCTATTTGCTGTCTTTCTGAGAGCCACTAGAGGTGCTTCTGCCTCTATAGCGGCGTTAAACTCGAATATTCAACCGGATGGTCTCATAGAGATCATCGGATTGGTGCAGTGCGGCATTTGCCATGCATGTGCACCAGCCTTTTAAGGTTTCCCAATGTTATCCTTAATCTCATCAATGGAATCTGAGTTACCGTGGCGAGACCAGTGCCCTCAAACTCTGAATTAGCTACATTAATTATGTCTTTCATATCTGAGAATTCACTTTCTACAAATGGATTGATAATCAACAACAGGTACAGCAGCGCAGCTCCTAATGTGCAGACATAAGGAGAACTATTTAAAAACACATCTGAAGAATCTTTCCACCAACTACTCTGTGAAGGCACTGCCTGTGTTGGTTCTCGTTGCCCAGGTCTTCTGGGTATGAAGACACTGATGCACTTACCCTAATCCTTCTTTTTGGCCGGTCCCACTGCAGTGTGAGCATCATCATCATCTGCTTGGACTCTCAGAAACACCACTAGACTATTCCATACACAAGAATGGTGTTCCATCATAGCAACCTCAGGTCCCTTGTGTCATGATTTACTTGAACTGTTTTCCCCCTTAGACTCCCAAGGAACTCATCGGCCTGCCATGTTGCAAATAAGGATCGGCACAGATCTACCATGTGCTAAACCTCATCTCTATGCTCTATAGCCACCAACTAGCCTAGTATGCAGAGCACAAAACCATTTCCAGAGTCTGTAAACAAAATATGTTTAGGCACTTGGCACATGTCCTTGGATAGTGTTGCTTGTTACAATATTTCTGGAGATTACAGTAGGATACTAGAATTGCTAGCATGTTTGTCAATGGGGTTAACAAGACTTCAAGTCACCGGAAAAATATCCTCCTAGCTCCTGATTCTGTGTCAGAGTAAGTAGGAAATCTGGTTACAAAAAGATTTTACTTCACACTAAGGCTGAGTGACGAATACTCACCTTAACTCTGACCATGCAGCACCTCTGGTCTTGCAGCTCATGGAACAGAACAGCTAGGGGAATGGGCCTGGACAGGGCATAGCAACCAATTTAAACTAATTACCATTTGGTAAGTGGGGGCGGGGCTTGTTAAGGGTATATATATATATACCTATAGTGTCCATTTTAACTAAACCTACACTTACTTGTTAGCGGTCAGTCCCACCCTCCCATTTGCTTTATAGTTGGGTGTTTTTTCCAGTTTATTCACAGTGGTGGGGAATGGCCAGGTTAAAGTGGGGGGCGGTAGAAGGAGTAGGAAGTGGGCATGGCTAGGTTTAGTGGGGATTAGTCGGAGTGACAGTTGTTTTTTAGGTTCAAGCTCGTTGGTGGCTCCGAACCTGGGGGTGTAGGGGTGTCTCGGTACAACCCTACAGTTTAATCAGTTGGAAATGGGGCCGTTTGGACAGCCGTGTTACGTGTTGTCTGTTATTTATTATGTTATTATTTGTGTTGGGTCATTGCCAGGGGTATTTTATGTATGGAGAGATGTTGGTTTTAAATGTTATTAAGGATTTGTTGGCAATGACCCTATTTTGTTATAAAGCTTATCATCTGCGTGAGATGGGTGCAGAAAGACAGGAAACAGAATGTGATTTGAAGTGACTCCATCATCCATAACATGACAGAGCCCTGCTTTTTTTATTTAAATAACTTTATTTATTGGGCTAGCTAAATTGCAATTACAGATAATATAAAAATAATTGCTTCACATCTGGTTCTAACTGAACTACACGGAGTGCCCACGCGGACATTCAATATGTGCCTGAACCACACCTGGCATCCTATATGATTTGTCCTGACAGCATAGCATTTTGGGACAGATCAAAGAACGTGTTAGCGTTTGTGAGTGGATGTAGACATTCATCTACCACACTGTATTATGTGCAGATTAAAATGAGGCTCTCGTATGTTATTGTTATGGATTGAAATTAATGTAGGTAAAACATTATAACTATACGCAATTTTCTAAAAGTGCTACTTATTTAAAAATGATGTGTTGGGTTTTTTTTTTGCATCTTTAAATTCTTTAAATTTTCTGGAATGTTGCAAAATGGAAGCCTCACTCAGAGTGCCGTTTTTGTTACGGAAGTTTTTCTATTACAAAAGCTTGGAAGTCCAAACAGGCGCACACGATTGTTAATTTTTTTTTAAATTCAGTTGAATATGACAGCACTAGACCATTTCACAACAGAAAAATAAAAATGGCGCAAATTAAATATATACGTTTTGTGTTCTGCAGAAGACTGCACTTAAATTGTTTTTAAAAAAAGTTCACATCTCTGACTATTGGGTAATGTGTAATTATCTTGTGTAAGAACATTAGTAATTTAAGGGGTTTACAATGGTCAGCTCAGTACTGGATATTGCAATCAATCTGGACTTAATTATCATTGATTAATACTAGATTGGGCACATTAACCCACAAATGGATCAAAGAATATGGTTTAATCAAAAACAGCTTGATTCGACTATTGTAATGATTTCACCGTTTTCATATTTAATTAATGCTGAGGAAAATGCTGGGAAAAAGAAGAAGAATTTCAGGGTTTCATGAGCATATTATAATAAATTATAACTCCATCAATGTGCCAACACGGAGTTGTCTCAGCGAGCATTACTGTCTGTGTCTCCTATACCTGTAATAGTCATAGGTGACCAGCACATCATTATCAAGTACCGATGTTAACAATCATAGTTCTGCAATACGTAGCCCAAGTCATTTAATGAGGTAATGCGGTCATTAAATCCAATACAGTAATGTCATACACACTGTGCATGTATTCCCATTTAATTCCAAATGCAAGGTCAAGAGACAAAAACATTCAAAGATGATGAGTATTATAGCCTTTATGATGTAGAGCGGAAGTAATTCAAAACATGTTTGGAAGGACAGAGGGCCAATTAGGGTTGCCAGACTGTCATTTTTTCTGGGTCACTAATTTCTGTGTTCAAACTCATGAGCACTCATAGAGAATTCAATTAATTATGGCAAGGGGTCACTTTATTTACCACCAACTTTCGTCCATGCTGTTAGGATTTTGCAGGGAGGCTGGTGATAGGCTGAATCAGCCAACGCATTCACCATACCACTAATCACCAATTGAGAGTAATAGTACATGCCAGTTTACTCAATAAAACCAGTGATAGGCTGAGAGTGTCACTTTCTCAATCGATCACTGGCTAACCAGCAAAACCTTCCTCCTATTGTGGAGCACAGAGGAACAAAGTCAGAAGGCAGGTATAGCTGGTGTGGGAGACCAACCTTTAGGCTATACTGGGTGAGAATGTTACTTTAACCATTTTTATTGATGCCCCATTTTCATTTAAAGGAACACTCGACAAATCCCAGGTGCCAGGTCACCATGGCGACTAGGAATTTTGTCCTGGGATCTGGGATTTGTGAGCTTGTTCCCTCTGACTGAACGTACTGTAGGCGTGCAGCGAGGGAGCTGTGATCTCCCTGCACCCTTGTGCACCGCTTAGCGATACCGGGACCAGAATATGATGTCACTCCAGCCCTGGTATCACTAAGCAGCAGGCAAGGAAGCAGAGCAGGAAGATCACAGCTCCCTCGTCGCCCACATCCACTCTCCTACAGCCGGTTACTCACTGGACCCCAGGAAAAGCCAAACCACTTCAGTTCTGCCAAAGGTAAGGAGGCTGGTGAACTTAAAATTAATTAAAACAAATAATAATTTGTTAGTGTGTGTATGTGTCTGTCATCGTATGTTTGTCAGTGTAGGTGTGTGAAAATATTCACCAGTACTGGTGATAAGAGTAGAGTTAGACTATGCACCATTTTGGCTGGCAAGGAAACAAACATAAGACAGGCGTATCAGAAGGCATGGCGTAAAACAATGTGCTCAGCAATGTCCCTACCACCCCCGACAGCAACTCTAGTCAGGTTCCCTCCTGAGCTTCCTTCATATACAAGGTGTGTCAGGAAAAAGTCCACCCATTGTTCATCATTTTGCATTATGCTTGAACATACCTCCGTGCAAACTATAGGATGGTTCATAAGGCTTTCTGGGGACAATGCAATGAGTGCATGCATGTTTGGCATGTGATCTGAAGGTTTAGTACATTATTATATAGGTTAAGTACATTATTAGAATAGTATTATTATATAGTAACGTGTGTACTGGATACTCATAATGATGGGGCAGGTGTGGGTGATGTAAGTGAACTGAATGACAAAACGGTCTTCTTGATCAGACATCTAGTGAAATATTTAAAACATTTCCTGCAGAACATGTAGCCAAAACTGAGAGAAAGATCCATATCTAAAGTATAGTTACAGATGTATGACTTCACATAGTGAATGTAAGTTAAAGGAACACTATAGGGTTAGGAACACAAACGTGTATTCCGGAGCCTAGAGTGTTAAAACTACCATTTAGGTGGCTTGCCCCCCCTTAACCTCCTTAAAAGGTAATAAAACTCACCTTATAACCAGCACCGCGCGAGTCTGCCCACATTGGCCCCGCCCCTGATCCACCTTGCGAACATAATCATAATTTCCTATGGGAAAGCATTGGACTGGCTGAAATTGGCCAGGAGGCAGGGCAGGGCCAAATCCCAGCTTGGCCAATCATCACCTCCTGTGGGTGAACATTAAATTAAACACATAATTTATGAGTGTGTGAGAGTGAGTATGTGTGCCTGCCGGTCTGTCAGTGAGTGTGTTTGTGTGCGCCTTCCTATCAGTAAGTGCAGGGCCGGATTAACATAGGGGCTGATTGAGATGCAGCTCCAGGCCCAGGCCCATGGAATAGGCCCATTGATTTAAGAATTTTTTTTTTATTTTTTTTTTTTACACACACTCCTCTTAGGTTTGCCAGGTATTTCTCATGTATTTCTTATAGTTGCCAGGTATTTCTCCTAAGTATTTCTCAGGTATTTGAGGCTGCCTAGCCGGTGCTGATATTGCAGTTATACCGGCAACACAAATGTCTGTCTCAGTAAACAGAGATTATTCTGCAATACCAGCGCCGGCCGCTGTTTGTGTGGAGAGAGGCAGGGATGAGAAGTTACAGCATCTCCCTCCCTGCCTCTCTCTACTCACTGATCTGCGGGAAGCAGCTCTGCACAGAGAGTCCAGACAGCAGGCTCCGAGCCTGCGAGACATGGGGACGGTGAGAAGGTGCTGCTCTCTAGCACCGAAACGTACGTTGGGCGTTTTTCTTCTCATATTATATATATGAGCACTGGGCACTGGTGGATGTAGCACCATGATTATCACTTGATTTAATTTATTTACTTTCTCTCTATCTTTCCTATGCCTGTCTAGCTAGATTTACAGGGAGAGAGGCTTTTTAATGTAAACGATCAGTCTGTTTTTGACTGTTTATTACCATTATATACCAATTTCTATCTCCCTCTCTATCTGAGTTAGCTCTATCTTGAGTTTTTGCTATACTAATTATGGACATTTCCTAGGAGGTATTTATGGCTGGGACCTAGCCAATTGATACTCATACCCTTATAGCGAATTATAATAAAGCTGATAACCAGGGCTGAGACATGATGTTATATGGCGTAATTATATCCCTACCTATACCCCCTTTGGTTGGCATGGAATTCTAGTACCACCTGTATATGCTTCATTTAATTATTATTATTTTTTCTGTTTATGGGTCTCAAAGTTACAATCACAGCTTTGCAAGCCAGGATTGTTGCATTACACTCTATCGCTATAGATATTTCCAGATATGTGGCTAGTCTCAAGAACACACTGAGACTGACTACATTTTGTATCTGTTGTTGGACATTGGGAGACATGGGGACACTGAGACACAATGGCCCCATGTCTCCCAGTGGCCCTAGTCTCTCAGTGTCCCCATGTCTCCCAGTGTCTCTCAGTGTCCTTAGTGTTTGTGTCCCTAGTCTCCCAGAGTCCCGTAGTCTCCCAGAGTCCCCTATTTTCTCAGTTTCCCTATTTATCTCAGTGTCCCCATGTCTCTCCCAGTGTCTCAGTGTCCCGATGTCTCACAGTGTCCCAATGTCTCTAAGAGTCCTAGTGACATTGGGACACTGGGAGACATGGGGACACAGACTCTAAGGGACACTGGGAGACATGGGGATACAAACACTAGGGGACACTGGGCGACATTTCGGACACTGAGACACTAGGGGTCACTGAGAGACATGGGGACACTGAGAGACAATAGGGGACACTGAGAGACATGGGGACATGGGGGGACTTTGAGACCCTCCCAGTCAGTGTCCCTAGTATTTCCGTATCCCCATGTCTCCCAGTGTCCCTGGTGTTTCTCAATGTCCGTAGTGTGCCTGTGTCCCTAGTGTCTCTGTGTTTTCTAGTCTCCCAAAGCCCCCTAGTCTCCCAGTGTCTCAATGTCCCAATGTTTCCCAGTGTCCCCTAGTATAAAATAAAAAATATCAGGCACTCACTGTTATAGATTTAAGCAGGATTATTGGACAACGCAACGTTTCGACCAGTACCCAGGTCTTTATCAAGTCTCCAGTGACACCTATGTATCACAGTGTCCCCTACTTATTAGAGTGTCTCAGTGCCCCATGTCTCCCAGTGTCCATAGTCTCTCAGAATCCCCTAGTCTCTCAGTGTCCCCATGTCTCACAGTGCCCCCATGTCTCACAGTGCCCCCAAGTGTCTGTGTCCCCTAGTATAGAAGAAAAAAAATCTAAGGCACTTACTGTGTTAGATTTAAGCAGATTTATTGGACACCGCAATGTTTTGACCTGTACCCAGGTCTTTATCAAGTCTCCAGTGTCCCCTATGTATCACAGTGTCTCAGTGCCCCATGTCTCCCATGTCCCCTCGTGTCCCGAAGTCAACCAGTGTCCCCATTTCTCCATGTCTCCCAGTGTCCCAAACAGTCTGTGTCCCCAGGTCTCTCAGTGTTCCCTAGTCTCTCAGTGTTCCCTAGTATCTCAGTGTCCACATGTCTCCCAGTGTCCCAATGTCTCTCAATGTCCCCTAGTGTCCTAGTGACATGGGGACACTGGGAAACATGGGGACACAGACACTAAGGGACTGGGAGACATGGGGACACAGACATGCCCCCTGTTTGCGTATGTTCGCCCCTTTCGGCAGATTTGTGTCAGTGGCCCACCCTTTTACCCCATCCATAGACTTCCTGCTTTACTGGACACTGCTGTTAGGGGGTATGTGTTTACTTGAAGATGAAAGCGTGAGATTAGCATAGGGTGTGTGTTTTCTCATAGCTGCATCCAATGAGTTTCCCTCTAGCACCATCTACATCAGATACATGACGCTTAGGAGGTAGGACTGTTTTAGTGTTTTTTGTGAATAAGATTTTGTAATTAGGCCCATCATAATAGTCAGCACCAGGCCCACTGGGCTCTTAATATGGCCCTGAGTAATTGTGTGCCTGTCAGTGTGTGTCAACTCAAGTGTGTGTGTTTGACAGTGAGTATGTGTGAGTATTGGTACTTTACTGTGCATTTTATTGTGTTTTAGTCCATCCCAAACAACAAAAATGTGCCAGGCTTTTAACATAGCCTTTGCAATCACATTCCTAGCTCAATTAATACATTTAATTCAGAATATACATCTGTGTGATCAGACGTGTGTGTGTGTGTGTGTGTGTATCACACACACATGTATATTCTGTGCGCACAGCAGAACTATTGGATTTGACTGAATCAATAGATCTGAAGAAAAAAATGTATTTGGTTTGATCTAATTTTTATATTTATATATATTTTTTTTTAACCATATTTACAAAATGTAAACAAATGTAATGCAACAATTAAAATCTGCTAACAGACATCCAAGTGTTCCTATTGTTTTGTCTCCAAATGTCTTTATAGATAGGTGTATACAAAAAAAGCATTACAAAAAAAAGTATCTATACAATTCTCTGGGATTACTCAAAACTGCAGAACTACATGAAGAACAAAGTTAGAATACTAATGAGCTAATTAGAAAGGTTTACTTTTTGTGTTCGCTCTTTCAAGATCACATGTCAATTAGGAACAGCTGATATAAATACCCTAGAACTTCATGTAAGACTTAAAGTCTTACCAACTAGTGCCAGGTCACCACTGATATTAATATTAATCTCTGCAGAATGTTTTATGGTAGCCTCCTTTGTGTTTCGGCTTCCTAATTCATTAGCAAATCCTTTGGCATTTATTTCAACTTCTACTTGAATTCTGCTGCCACATATACACACATATACATATATGCATACAGTCTTTATTTTAGAAGGGATTACCACAATCTTCTTCCTGTATATATTGTTACAGTTGTGGTTGGTGAAATAACTGTAGATAACTAATACATATTTATCAAGAAGCTTTAAAGCCCGGTTTATTAAATCAAGAAAGGAATCTGCCCTCAAATTAATTTTATGTATCTGTACGATTATAATTTTTCAGCTATGCTGTCCATTTAATATGTTTCTAACATATCAATCATATATAGATGTTTGACATTCCTCGTCTTGTATAGAAACCCGGGGCAGTTAAAACCGTGCCTGATTTCTTGGTGTGTCAGCAAACGTTTTATATTACTAGACAAATCACAAATACAATTTACTGTTACCGTGCTTGTTCCCAGATGTAATTTAAAGAGCATCACATTTCATTATCGGAGTCACCACTTGCCCTAAAAATGGACTTTTAATGGTAACTAACAAAACCATTGAGCAAACCCGAGCCTAAGGAACAGAGAATGTTTTAGTGGTAACGTGATTACTATACCTTCCACCTGCCCACCTAATAAAAACACTAGAACGCTTTCAAATGAAATAATGTCTTGAAGAAAAAAAAATTATAGTATTACTCCATACAGTCAGTAGAACAGCTTCTTTAAAAAAATGGATTTAGCCTCTTGCAGTAATTTTTTTTAATAATATTACACATACTACAAAAAAATAAAAAGGAATAATACACAGTTCAAGTCCTACATAAGAGCATAGCAGGGTTGGAGATGGGGCGAGTGGGGGGTGGGGTGGGGGGGCATGTACCATGGCGCTTGTCCACGCAGAAACCAGGGGGGATCTTGAGCATCACTACCGATAGGTGTCTCCAAGGCCAGTGGGGAGTCTCCCATAGAATTACTAAGAGGCTCCAAATGTGTTACTTCTACAAAAGGTTAACCATCCAGTGCAAAGGTTTGTAAAGGGTTAATGAGCATGGACACAGTAGAATAGCCTGGCATTTGGATAGTAAGAGCTAATCCCTATTGGCACGTGAATGGATACTGTTATTAGCTACAAACTGTTTAGTACTGTGTGAGAATAGCGTATGTAACAAAGAGGTATTGTATTGTGGCATTGTATTTGGGTAGGTCCCCCCATATTACCATCTAGACCAGTTAAAAAGTAATCTATGGGAATGTATTCAGTAGTAAAAAGAGGATTGTGATTTAGGAAAACAGATTCAATATTATTCCAGCAGATACACTTGTTATTCTTAAAATATAGTAAAATGGATTTATGTATTTTTAGAGCATGTTGACTTGGGCCTTGTTTCCATTGTTGTTGCATCTTTTTTACTGGCCAGCCACTTCTAGCTAGAAGGCATGTCGCTACAGTTAACAAGTAGAGGCTGTTTACTAACTGCAAGCTTTGAACAGGGAGTTACCACCAGCTGCTATAACCGAGTCAATTTCTATCTTGAAGCCCAAAGCGCAGCTAAGCGAAAAAAGGCCTTGACAGGGGTTAGGAGGCGGGCATAGGAGGAAGCAAGGAAGGAATGGAGTTATGGGTAAGTAGGCTTGGCTATTTAAATAGGCAGCCATTTTAAATCATTCACTTTTAATTACTACCTTGTCGAGTTTGTGTACACTCCTGTGTCCACAGATTTGGCTTGGTGGGTCTGTTGTTTTTCTCTCCTTCTGCAGAGTCGATGGATGACATGGAGAAGCTGTTGGAGGGGATCCGGTCGGCGGCTCAAGGACGTGGCGTGGACTGGCTGCGGGCCCAACTTGGACCGGCCTTGGCGGGAGCTGCGAATCCTGAGGGCGGCGTAGGTCGGCCTCTGCGGGGCAGCTGAGCCCGGGCGTGGGGTCCAGTGGGGACGGAGCTGGTAGCCTCCCGGCGCGCTACCGGGACATCGGAGGAGCTGTAGCCGGTGGCTGCCCGGGAGCTGGAGATAGACGCGGTGCAGGGGGAGTGTCGGCTGCCATTAGCAAAGCTGCAGAGGCTAAAAGGGGTGGTGGCAGCAGTGGCACAGGCCCGCAAGGTTCCCCTGCGACAGCTGCAGTCGTTGATCGGGATGCTGAATTTTGCGTGCAGGGTGATCCCAATGGGTAGGGTGTTTAGCCGTAGTTTATCAGCAGCGACGGCGGGGGTGCGATCCCTGCGTCACTTCATACGGGTATCGTCAGCCATGAGGGCCGACTTGGCCATATGGGATGCCTTCCTGCGGGATTTCAATGGGACAGTGTTTTTTAGGCAAGAGGGCGTGTCATCGGCGGAACTGGAACTGTTCACCAACGCGTCTGGTAGCGTAGGCTTCGGGGCCTACTTTGGGGGTAGTTGGTGTGCGGAACGGTGGCCGGGGGAGTGGCGAACAAGCCCCCTCATGCGTAACCTGGCTTTCTTGGAACTGTTCCCGGTGGTCGTGGCATTGGCGCTGTGGGGGGATAGGCTGCAGGACCGGAAGGTGGTCTTTTTCTCGGACAACATGGCCGTGGTGCACGCAGTGAATAATCAATCGGCGGCGTCGAAACCCGTGGTCAGGTTGCTACGGCGTTTCTTTTTTTTGTGCATAAGCAAATAACATCCGCTTATGAGGTACCCCAAAGGCAATCCTCTAGCGTTTCATATGCAGGTTCTACATTGGGTTACATGAGAGACATGCAAATTTTTGTCATTTTTTAAGTCACATAATGTGTTACAACTGCGTAAACATAGATATTAACAAGTCTAACCATGGCACGAGTATCTGCACAATTTTATCCCCTAACAGGTTAATAGTCACAAGCTTAAGTTAACGGCCAGGTGCTTCCAGATGATTTAGTATATATGCAGGGAAGATTGCGTTGTCCCAGGCTAGTAGCGGCTCAGACATTTATATTCACAAGGTAAAGTAAAGCGATTATTCAGTTGCAGATTATTTAAATACAAGCTAGTACTAGGCTATGGCATCTGAATGCTGAATAAGGTCAAAATAAACAGGCTTCACAATGCTTGGTCTTAGTGGCGCTCAGGTATGTGATTGGCAAGAATAATACTAGGCTACGAAAGGTCTTATGCCTGTCTTAGTGGGTTGGATTGCGTGAGTTTCAACATAAAAAGATAAAACTAATGCACAGCTAATTCGAAGCCATAATAGAAGTGGGTCATTAGGTAGTAATAACAGGATTGATAACCCATTTAACTAGGCTGCCCTAGCGCTCATTGCCGAACTTAAAAAAAAGGTATTGCCTAAACAAACATGCATATTTATACAGTATTGACTTGTGGGCAAGATCTAGGTGGCAAAGTTCTCCGGCAGCGGGATCAGGCACAGGGCAGACATGCCGCTTGTAGGGAGGTAGTCCAACGTGCGGGCATTTTCGTCGGTTGTCTGTGCTTGATTTGCAAGGTACTGGCTCAGCCTATGCCCCGGTTCGGTCTCAGGCTTAGGGGGTGGTGCATGGATAGGAGGCAGAGTTCGAGCAATTCCTCCCCACAGCCCCGAGCCGTCGTGAAGGCCTGCGCTTCTGGGCTTCGTACCTGGTCACTCACGTGGGAGGCCGAGGTCTTCCCCTGCAGGGGCCTACTTTGGATCCCGGTGGGTGATCACCGCCTGCGGCGTCGGATCTTCAGCGGTGATGGCCGGTGCCCCGGGTGAATCCTCCTGTGCTGGCAGGCTGTTTGTGCCTCAGAAGGGGATCTGGGATGGAGGTGCAGCCATTGCAGTGCGTTTAAGGTGGGCCCAGTGGAATGCTGATGCTCTTCTTTTTCGGCCCAATATCTGTGCTGTAGGCATCCCTTTGGTCTGCTCAATGTGGTCAGCCGGCACTTCTCTGGGGCAGGTGTCTGTAGAAGTCGGATGGCGTTGGATGGCTGCCTCTGCAGCAGGCTCCATCTTACTGGTAGGTCGCACATGTGGCAGGCGTGCGGCAGCCATCTTGAGGGATGCCGCCGGAGAGTGTGCCGTTGCAGATTGCTGGCTTGAGGCCCTGCACGGCGTTTCGTTTTGCTGTGCATGTCGCTAAATGTTGTTTTTCACGCGCACCATGTGCCTGGGTTCATGAACGATGTGGCTGACGCTCTGTCTCGTTGTCTCGCTCTGTCTTTTCAGTGGTCCCGATTCCGGACATGGTGCCTGAAGCGCAGGAAGTGGGGCAGGCATGCCCGGACGAGATTTGGCGGCTAGGTGCGTCCTGCTTGGGGGACTTGTGAAGGCTTCGCTGGCGCCGGCCACGTGGGCCGCATGCAGCAAGGTCTGGGAATCTTGGGAACGGTCATGGGACGGGTTGGACCGCACGCCGGCGGGGGAATCACTCACGGATGCGTTCCTCTGGTACACCTGTCAATTTCTGGCGAAGGGGGCGACAGGTTGACAGGTCCATGGCGGCGATGGCTTTCTGGTTTAAGCTACACAGGAAAGAGGATCTTACTAAGGCCTTTGTCATCAGTAAGGCACTGAAGGGGTATCGGCGGGGCCACAGGCTTCCTGACACTAGGCGCCCCGTATTGGTGCGAGTGTTGGGGACCTGGTTGGATTGTTGCCTGAAATTTGTTTCGACAGGTTCGAAACATCGTTGTTCCAGGCGGCGTTTCTTTTGGCCTTTTTCTGAGCTTTTCGGTTGGGGGAGTTGGTGAGTGCCACGCGGGCAGTGGCCGGGGGCGTACAGGTGTCGGGGGTCCGAGTGCTGGAGGGGAAAGTGGTTGTACACCTGGCAAGATCCAAGACGGACATGAAGGGCATGGGCCGGGATGTGACACTGCGGGCCCTGCCGGGCTCCGCTCTGTGCCCGATGGCCGCGGTGGCGGGGTACCTGGCACGGAGGCCGGGGGTTGGGGGATCGCTACTGGTACACGCGGATGGGTCTTCCCTCTCCAGGTTCCAATTCACCGAGATTTTTCGGTCAGGCCTGGGGAAGCTGGGACTGAGGGCGGATAAGTTTGGTACACACTCCTTTCGCATTGGGGCGGCCACGGAGGCAACACGGTTGGATCTGGGGGATGACATAGTGAAGCGAATTGGGAGATGGGAGTCGGTACGGTTCCGTTCGTATGTGCGCTTGGGTTTATTGGATTAGTATGGCGGGGGGGCCTTTGAGGATCCCGGGGGGCTGGATACGAAAGGGGGTTTTTACGATCTGTTTTTCTTCTCTTCCCCAGGCCGTGTCGCATGAACGGGCCATTCATTTGTCTTCTGGGCCGAAAGGAGGGCTGCAGCTCGAGCTCAGGGCCACCAGCTGGGCTTTCATAGGGACCCGTTGGCAGTGCAATGGTTTGGGTACAGGGGTTTTTGTTGGGGGGAGGTCTGCGGGGTGGTGGCACGCGGGCAAAGGCCAGACCTGCTGGTACTCCATGCGGGGGGCAACGACTTAGGCCTCACACCGCAGCGGCGGCTGGTGAAGTGGATGAAGCAGGACCTTAACAGTTTAAGGGACCTGCTTCCTGGGGTGATGTTGGTCTGGTCGGAAATTGTCCCGAGGAGGCGATGACGGCACGCTAGGGACCCGGAGGCTATTGACAGGTGTAGGAAGAAAGTGAATAGCTTGATGGCAAGCTTCGTGCGGAAACTTGGGGGCGTGCTGGTACGGCACAGCGAGTTGGAAGGCGGGTTGCCGGGGTACTACTGCTCGGATGGTGTCCATCTCTCGGCAGTTGGTTGGGATCTGTTGACCCTGGGCTGGCAAGACGGAATAACCAGGGCACTTTTTCTTCGGGGTGGCGGAGCTCAGACAGCTTAAGGAGTCACGGTCTGAGCTTGTGGCGGGATAGGGAGCTGAAGGAGAAGAAAGAGGCTAGGATGAACGTCATGGAGACGTAAAACTGTGGTCATTAGTGGTTGGTAGGTTCCGAGTCCTGTCGGTGGCTCAGAACCTGGTGGGGCAGGGGTATCCGGGTATACCCCTGCCATGGTTAATTTATGTTTGGCACTTTGGTAAGTTGGTATGTTGGAATATGTTATATATATATATATGTGTATGTTATTTATATGGGGGTCATTGCCTTTTATATCAACAAAAGGATTTGGATGCGAGGGAGGAGTATGGGGGGCAATGACCCATGTTTATTGTTAAATTATTATTAGGTTTATTAATATTGTAATTAATAAATTGTTATTATTCAGGATTGTTTTAAATAAAGCTGTGGACAAAGTTTCCCATATACCTGCGTGTCAGTGAGTTATTGGGTTAGGTATGTGGGGGGTTGTCCTGGAATCCGACTGCCCATATGGCGACCATACACCGGTCAAGTGATTAGATTGGTGTGCACAGCAGAACTATTCGATTTGACTGAATCCTATCTGAAGAAAAAAAAAGTATTTGGTTTGATCGAATTTTGCTGATGTGGCAGTTCATTTCAGACAAAATATAAACCATTTCAACTATTCGGCCGAACCGAAAAATGTACCTTCCAGCTTTCAGTGTACTGCCAAAAATACATTAAACACAATATATATATATATAAACAAACCAATATAAAAGGAATAGAGGACCTTGCCCATGAGCATTTATAGCCCTTATAGACAAAGTACTAAGCTAGCTGGCTTGTGAGTTTACAATCTAAATACTATGAATGAGAATTAAAATGGAAAACTCCAATGTAAAGGAAGCTGAAACCAGGGTTGGAAGTGCTGAAAAGGGCAGATGTTGTGGTGGAATCTCGGTAAAAATAAATTTAGTAGGCCGAGATTACCACGTGGCATGTGTACGTGCATATGCTGACGTATCGATCAGTTGGTTGCACGAGGCAAGATACGATCAGTAGTGTACGGAGCATGTGCAAGAATACAGGATGTAGTATTCCCCTCCTCCATTGTGCTGGACAAGCCATGCGGTCAAGCAGGAAGTTAATTCTTATTTGTATTGATTGGTCAAGAGAATGTGCGGGTGGAGCTTAATATGGGAGGAGTTATGTGCCTATATAAGGAGCCTGCACTATTGTCCGGGGCTCAGAACTTGTGGTATTTTGGTGACGCTAGTCCCTCTGAGTCCCGATCGGTGATCCAATAAAGAATCTCTTCCTTCCTGAAGAAACCTGTGTCCATCTCTCTGTGCTTTGCTTCCGTCAGTTTCTCCGGTATCATTTGGTGCATTGGCCGGGAAGCTCATCGTTCAACGGTAGCTGAGAGGCAGAGGCGTGAGACGGTCTATCTTTGCCCACGTTCTCTACGGCTGCACCCCTGAACTTCTGCGTGGACCTCCCTTCGTCTCGGCGCCACTGGTCTGTTGTCCAGGAGATCATCGGCCTCTACGTGAGAAGTGCTGGGGTGTCCCCGTCGATGAGTGTGAACTCAGGTTCAGGAACGAGGAGGTAAGACAACTGCTGTTTTAGACGGCAGACCCACTAGGGGTATACCGATTGTGCGGTAGGCCCAAAGGGGTTTAAATCTGTGTATCTGCCCCCTCTGTCGGAGGGAAGGAGCGAAGGCGCACCGCTCGATCGAACGCTCTTTAGTCAGACCGTTTGATTTTGTTAGTCAGGCGGGGCTCTGGTGTAAATAGCCCTAGCCGGACACCGGTGTCTTGTCTAGACTAGCGTTCTAGGGTGTATATTTTGTTCGCTAGGTCGGAGGGACCGGGAGACTAAGCGGCGTCTGTGTAAATTCGGTTCGCTAGCTCTCAACCTATCTTGGCTAAGTGGGAAGGCGTGTAAATTTGGAACCCACTAGACTTTTGATAGTTATCGACTAAGAGGCGTCTGTGTAAATTCGGTCCTCTAGCTCGCTATATGTGGTGCTTGGGCAGTGTGGCTAACCAAAACGGGTGTATATAGTTTTAGGTAGTCCATCAAGGTACTGGCCAATAGTTTAGTTGGGAATTGTAAATGTGTTAAAGATTGTTTAGTAAAGTGTATATCTTGTTAGATAGCGCGAGCTCAGCCGTCTAGCGAGAGTGTTAATAGTGTGTTGCTGTATTATAGTGCACGGTACCATAACCCTGTATATTTACTGACACTGTATATAAGTACTAATCATTGTCGTCCATTGCATGTTTAACACCATAACCACTAATAATTGTATTGTGACCTTAACTTGTGCTTTGACCTATGCTAACCGTACTGTAACCGCTATTTGTAAAAGACGATGTTACTGGGGTGTGTTATAGACGGGTAATTCATATATAGAGAATTATAGCGTGGGTGACTGTATAGTTACGCCAAAGGGCATAATATTGATTATTTAGTGACTGGTGTAACAGCTGTGTGTGTACGGGAATTCCCTGAGTGTTTATTGTGTTATTGTATACGTTTCACTTGGTAACTGTACCACGTGGTGCTGTTGCCAGAGGAAACGGGTGTGACTGTTGAATAGTACGCGTGCATAGTATTCGTTGTCAACGACGTTCCATTGATAAGTATGGGCGCGTCGCAGTCAACGATTCCGGATCCCTTAGGTTGTATGGTGAAGAATTTTAAAAAGGGATTCAAGACATGTGATTTTGGGGTTAAAATGTCTCCTGTACGTTTGGTCACTTTGTGTACTAGGGAGTGGCCTACTTTGGTTGCGGCATGGCCGCCACGTGGCAGTTTGGATCCAACTCTGGTACAGCGCTTACACGTGGCTGTATCGGGTAGGCCTGAACTTTACAGGCAGTTTCCTTATATTGATTGTTGGAGACAGGCCGTAAATGACTCGCCAAAATGGCTCCAGACATGCCACGAGGAGCAATGTCGCCTCATGGTAGCTAGGACTTGTTTGTCCACTAGGACTGGTGTTAAGCCCATTTTGGACACGCCCCCTGAGTCCGAGATCCCTTTGCCGCCCCCTTACTTTCCGTTAAGAGGAAGTGACGCAAATGCGGGAAGTCCTGCAACCCTTCCCTCATTGTCCTCATCCACTTCCGCTTCCTCCTCCAGTACAGAATCCACCCCCCCTCGTACTAAATCTCCCCTTCCGGAATCAGAACCAACCCCCATTAAATCCGAATATCCTGATTTGGCGCCACTTCAGACTTCCGGTCAAGCTTCATCTAGCTCGACTCGAAGTGTTTTATTTACAACCTTTTCCCAAAACCAAGCTCCCACATCCCCATACCCTATTTCTCCCCGACTGGAACCTATGACTGACGCCCCTCCACGTAGCCCCATACAGACCCGACAATTGACCGGTGCCCAACAATTAAAACACTATCAGATGCCTCTTCGTCTGAATCCTGGGTCAGCCTATATCGATGCCGCAGGCCAAATGGCACATGCTGACCCGGTCTTTGTATATGTCCCGTTCACGACAACCGATCTCTTAAATTGGAAGACCCACAATTCCTCGTATACTGAGAAACCACAAGCTATGACTGATCTGTTCACCTCAATAGTACAGACACATAACCCGACATGGGCTGATTGCCAGCAGTTATTAATGACTTTGTTCAACAATGAGGAAAGGACAAGAATTAATCAAGCAGCCATTAAAGCACTAGAGGATAAAGCCCGTACTTTAAACCAAGCCAATCCATCAGCATGGGCCGCAACACATTATCCCAACACCGATCCCGATTGGAATGTAAATGGTGCTGATATGGTTCAACTCAGAGCCTATAGAGACGCTATAATTGCTGGCATGAAAGCCGGAGGAAAGAAAGCTATTAATATGTCGAAGACAGTTGAGGTGATTCAGAAAAGTGATGAAGCGCCCAGTGTCTTTTATGACCGATTATTGGAGGCATACCGCTTGTATACCCCCTTTAATCCGGAAGACGCAGATAATTCCCGAATGGTGAACTCCGCCTTTGTCAGCCAAGCTTACGGAGATATTAAGCGCAAGCTACAAAAGTTAGAAGGGTTTGCAGGTATGTCTATCACCCAACTAATGGAGGTAGCGAATAAGGTATACATGAATAGGGAAACAGAAAGTAAGAAAGAGGAAGAGCGCAAGATGCGTAGAAAGGCAGACATGCTAGCGGTAGCGATCGCAGGCGTAGATAGACGGGGCCCAGATAGAGGCGATAGTAAGTGGAATGAGGAACCTCTAAGTAGAAATCAGTGCGCATACTGTAAGGAAGAAGGGCATTGGAGAAATGAGTGTCCTCGAAGAGAACAGTGTGAGAGAGACAGACCTAGGACAGGTTATGGAAACTTTAGAGGCAGAGCGAGAGGTAGAGGAGGCCCCGGAGGGAGTAATGGTAATAGAGGGAGCAATGGGAACAGAGGAAGTGTTAGGGAAGATAGGTATTTCCCAGCAGCGCAAAGGTCCCGCGATAGAGAAGGCAGGGACTTTGTAGGATTGGCTGACACGGTTATGGAGGACTATTGATACCGACCGGGCTCCATCCCCCTTGGTCGAGCGGAGCCTATGGTCGATGTATCAATAGGGGGAAAAAGGAGTGCGTTCATGATCGACACTGGTGCTGAACATTCAGTGGTGACTAATCTAGTTGCTCCTCCATCTGGAAGGACTATTACTGTAATAGGAGCAACTGGAAGAAGTGCTGAAAAACCGGTTCTTAAAAGTCGACTCTGTACATTGGGAGGCCACGTAGTAAAACATCAATTCCTTTATATGCCTGAATGTCCAGTCCAATTGCTGGGACGTGATATGCTATCAAAATTACAAGCGCAGATTACGTTCCTACCAAATGGAATAACATCCTTAAAGTTTAATGGACCTTCAGGTATTATGACATTATCCGTACCAAAGGAAGAAGAGTGGCGACTTTATACAGCGTTGACTAGCCAAAACCCTAGGAGTGATGAGTCATTATTTAACATACCAGGAGTTTGGGCAGAGAACAACCCACCAGGACTGGCCCGCAATATTCCACCTATAAAAATTGAACTAAAACTTGGGGTTTATCCAGTAAGCCTAAGACAATACCACATCCCGCAGAAGGCTAAGAAGAACATCCAATCCTATCTGGATAAGTTCATACGGTATGGTATCCTAAAATTCTGTACTTCCCCCTGGAACACCCCATTGCTGCCTGTTCAAAAGCCCGGTACAGATGAGTATCGACCTGTGCAGGACTTGAGAGCAGTCAATGATGCGGTTGTTAGTATACATCCAGTTGTACCCAATCCATATAACCTGCTTGCTTTAATTCCGGGCGGGGCTACTTATTTTACAGTCTTAGACCTCAAAGATGCCTTCTTTTGCCTCCGAATTGCCGCAGAAAGTCAATGTATTTTCGCTTTCCAATGGGAGAACGCTGTAACGGGCTCAAAACGCCAAATGACTTGGACAAGACTGCCCCAAGGGTTTAAAAATTCACCTACCCTATTTGGTTCAGCTCTAAGTCAAGATCTACTGGATTTCGAGTCCATCCCAGGAGAGTGTGTATTGTTACAATATGTAGATGACTTGTTGATAGCAGCAGTTACAAAAGAAATCTGTCAGCAAGCAACGCACGATCTACTACACATTCTCTGGAAGGCAGGATACAAGGTGTCTAGAAAGAAGGCTCAGTTGTGTTTGCCAACTGTCAAATATCTGGGATTCCATATCTCTGAAGGTCAAAGAATTATGGGGCCAGAGAGAAAAGAAGCGGTGTGCCAAATACCGATACCCAAGAATAGAAGACAAGTGCGAGAATTCTTGGGGGCAGCAGGCTTCTGTAGGATATGGATTCCCAGCTACGCGATACTGGCAAAACCTCTGTACGCAGCTATCAAAGGTACAGAGCACGACCCCTTCTTATGGACCCAAGAACAGCAAACGGCATTTGAAGATGTGAAGAAGGCTTTGATGAGCGCCCCAGCATTAGGTCTACCTGATCACACACGACCATTCTACCTGTATGTACATGAGCAAAGAAGAATGGCTGTGGGAGTATTGACACAGTACTTGGGATCATGGCAAAGACCTGTTGCCTACATGTCTAAGCAACTGGATGCAGTGGCCAGCGGACTTCCACCTTGTCTAAGAGCCGTAGCTGCAGCCGCCCTGCTAGTAGCTGAAGCCGATAAACTCACTCTGGGTCAAGAACTTTATGTACGAGTCCCACATGCAGTACAGACGTTGTTGGATTACAAAGGAAATCATTGGTTTAGTAACAGCCGTATGACCAAGTATCAAGCAATGTTGTGTGAAAACCCAAGAGTGCATTTAGAGACTGTAAATACCTTAAATCCAGCTACCCTTTTGCCACAACCTACTGAAAGTCAACATGATTGTTTGGAAGTAATGGATGAAGTATTTTCAAGTAGACCAGATCTTCGTGACTTTCCCATCCAGAACCCCGATGTTCAATATTACACCGACGGCAGTAGTTATGTGAAAGAAGGGATCCGCTATGCAGGATATGCAGTAACAACAATAGACAAGGTGATAGAAGCTCGGCCACTGGCGAAAGGAACATCAGCACAAAAGGCAGAATTGATAGCACTGACACGAGCGTTACAATTGGCTGAAGGTTTAAGAGTGAACATCTACACGGACTCCAAGTATGCGTTTTTAACCACTCATGCCCACGGAGCTTTGTATAAAGAAAGAGGACTACTGAATTCAGAAGGCAAAGAAATCAAGTACGCAGCTGAAATCCTACAACTATTGGAAGCAGTGTGGGAGCCGAAAGAAGTCGGTATCATACATTGTCGAGCGCATCTGAGAGGAGATGGTGATGTAACCAAGGGAAATCGGATGGCAGATAGTGCAGCTAAGCGTGCTGCTGAATCAGGAAGACAGGAGTATGTGGGGCATATAGCTGCTCTTATACCAACTCCACTGTCCCAATGGACTCCAGTTTATACAGCTCAAGAAGAGGAGTGGTTAAAGACTGAACCAGGAAAGTATTTGGAGAACAAGTGGTATCAGCTAGAAGATGGAAGAATAGTCATACCAGCATCACTAGCGGTAGAAATTGTCCAAAATTATCACAACGGGACACATTCTGGGAGAGACAGCACAGAAGAATCTCTCAGAAAACATTTCTACATACCAAGATTGTCCAACTTGACTCAGGCCATTGTACGAAGATGTGTAACGTGTGCTAAAAATAATGCAAGACAAGGACCAGTAAAGCCACCAGGAGTCCAGTTTATGGGGGGACTCCCCATGTCCGATTTACAAATTGACTTTACAGTGATGCCTAAATCGGGTGGACATCGTTACCTGCTGGTAATTGTTTGCACCTATTCAGGCTGGGTAGAAGCATGTCCTACTCGTACAGAGAAAGCAGGAGAAGTTGTGAGATTCCTGCTACGAGAAATAATACCCCGATATGGACTACCCTGTTCTATAGGATCGGACAATGGTCCAGCTTTTGTTCATCAGTGCCTACAACAACTGACTCATATGCTTGGTATAAAGTGGAGGCTTCATACTGCATATAGACCCCAGAGTTCTGGTAAGGTAGAGAGAATGAATAGAACTATTAAGAATCAGTTGGCTAAAATGTGTCAGGAAACCCAACTTAAGTGGAAAGTTCTCTTACCCATAGCTTTATTGCGAATCCGCAGTACCCCTACCAGAAGGATGGGCCTCTCTCCTTTTGAAATCATGTATGGGCGACCACCTCCCGTACTTGGTAACTTAAGGGGGGATTTGAGTCAGTTGGGAGAAGGAATTACCCGGCAGCAGGTTGTAGAGTTGGGTAAGACTATGGAGGAGGTACAGAAATGGGTACAAGATAGATTACCTGTGAATATTTATCCCCCAGTTCATAGTTACCACCCAGGAGACCAAGTGTGGATTAAAGAGTGGAATAATGTACCGTTAGGGCCCAAGTGGAGAGGTCCTTATGTTGTTCTTTTGTCTACCCCTACAGCAATAAAAGTAGCCGAAGTGACTCCGTGGATACATCACTCCAGGGTTAAACCAGCAGCAGTCGATTCTTGGCAAGTTACAGCAGATCCAGAGAATCCCTGCAAGATCCGGTTAAAACGCACTACTCAGTCGGAGTAACGAGGAACTTTTGTGGATTACAAATTTTATTGTTACAGGGATTTGGTGAAGTGAGTGTTTTAGACGGCCATAATAAAGCCTGTCCTCTCACCGACATATAGTGTATAAGCCAGGGAAAGTCTCGAAGGGACTCCTGTGAAGACGAGCAGAACTCCATTCCCTGCAGCCCTTACATCCTGGAAGCTGAGGTGCCTTCGCACGGACGAAGACTGAGGATGACGGCGAAAGATGTGTTGATGATAGTGTTTATTTATGTGTATTTTTATATTCAGGAAGGTAGAGGTACCGACACTCCTAGCTGTGAGGTATGCATTAAGACTACGAGAACAGGTAACCATATTTCCCAAACCCTAATTTGGCATTCACAATATGAGTGTAAAGGAGATGTATCGAGATGTAGATACCTAAATATAGACTATAGTGTGTGCCATTTAGGAGTAGGAGAACCTAAGTGCTTCAGTCCGGAGTATCAACCCCGTACAATTTGGTTGACTCTCAGGAATGGAGATCCTCAGGGGACCCTAATTAATAAGACAGTGTTAGAATCCGTACATTCTTCGGGTGTTCTGCTATTTGATGCGTGTAAAGCGATATCAAGTGGTAGAAAGCCGTGGAATGTATGTGGGGATCTTAGATGGGAGAGGACGTATGGGTCTAATGATAAATATATTTGTCCCAGTAGTAAAAATAAATATGTGAGTCCTAGATGCCCAAATAAAGACTATAACTTTTGCCCATATTGGTCTTGTGTGGGGTGGGCGACTTGGGGACAGACAGTAGACAAAGACATGATAGTGACTAAGTTGCCTACCAGCCCATATTGTAAGTCTATGGAATGTAATCCCATCCATATACTTATAAATAACCCCGACAAGTTCTTAGACAAATATGGTAATTTATTTGGGTTTCAAATATACGGGACGGGTTTAGATCCTGGGACAGTATTGTTTATAGGGATAGAGACTGATACGGTATCCTCCCAAACTCATCAAGTATACCATTCCTTTTATGAAGAGATGAGTATAGATAATAAGATCCCCCATAATGCTAAAAACCTGTTCATTGACTTAGCTGAAAGTATTGCCGGTAGTCTTAATGTTACCAACTGCTATGTGTGTGGAGGTACTAACATGGGAGACCAATGGCCTTGGGAAGCAAAGGAGGTAATGTCCGGTTCTGAGACAGTTGACCAATTAATATCTACACAAGCCGATTATCATATGAGTGTTAGAGGTAAATCTGAGTGGAGATTAAAGACCTCCATCATAGGTTATGTTTGCATAGCAAGGAAAGGAATAATGTATAATACTTCTGTAGGAGAATTAACTTGTCTAGGGCAAAAAGCTTATGATGATGATACAAAGAATACAACTTGGTGGTCGGCTTCAAATGTCTCAGAACCATCTAACCCGTTTGCTAGATACGCCAATTTAAAGGATGTGTGGTTTGATTTATCCATCACATCTACCTGGAGAGCCCCAGCAAATTTGTACTGGATCTGTGGTAAGAAAGCCTATTCGGAGTTGCCACAGGACTGGGAAGGGGCATGTGTGTTGGGTATGCTCAAACCATCCTTCTTCTTGTTACCGATTGAAACAGGTGAGACTTTAGGTGTTAAAGTGTATGATGTGAATCATAGGAAGAAAAGGGGACCCATAGAGATAGGCGCCTGGGAAGATGATGAATGGCCTCCCCAGCGTATCATAGATTATTATGGGCCAGCCACGTGGGCAGAAGATGGTACCTTTGGTTATAGAACTCCTATTTATATGCTCAACCGTATTATAAGATTACAGGCGGTGGTTGAGATTATTACTAACGAAACATCACAAGCGCTCAATCTTCTAGCGAAGCATAATACCAGGATGAGGACAGCAGTCTACCAAAATAGATTAGCCTTGGATTACCTTTTGGCAGTAGAGGGAGGTGTATGTGGGAAGTTTAACCTGAGCAATTGCTGTCTTCAAATAGATGACGAAGGGCAAGCAATAGCTGAGCTTACTAGCCATATGGTTAAACTAGCGCATGTGCCTACTCAGGTATGGAAAGGGTATAATCCAAGCAGTTGGTTTGGTAGCTGGTATGAGTGGTTTGGAGGGCTTAAGGCAGTGGTAGGTGGAGTCCTACTGATTTTAATGTTGTGTCTACTCCTGCCGTGTCTTATACCTTTAGTAGTTAGGTCTGTGCAAAGCCTGATAGAAAATATAGCAGAGAGGAAGGCTGCTGCACAGATAATGGCAATTTATAAGTATAAGGCTCTAGATCAGGGAGAACCAATGCAGGAAGATGAGTGTTGAAGATTCACATCATAAGTTAAGTCTGGTCTGGTTCAAGGTAACTTGCGGTGTATGCAAACTAAGGTTAAGTGATGCCTCAAGTAATTGTGAAATATCAAGAGGCATCAAAGGGGGGAATGTGGTGGAATCTCGGTAAAAATAAATTTAGTAGGCCGAGATTACCACGTGGCATGTGTACGTGCATATGCCGACGTATCGATCAGTTGGTTGCACGAGGCAAGATACGATCAGTAGTGTACGGAGCATGTGCAAGAATACAGGATGTAGTATTCCCCTCCTCCATTGTGCTGGACAAGCCATGCGGTCAAGCAGTAAGTTAATTCTTATTTGTATTGATTGGTCAAGAGAATGTGCGGGTGGAGCTTAATATGGGAGGAGTTATGTGCCTATATAAGGAGCCTGCACTATTGTCCGGGGCTCAGAACTTGTGGTATTTTGGTGACGCTAGTCCCTCTGAGTCCCGATCGGTGATCCAATAAAGAATCTCTTCCTTCCTGAAGAAACCTGTGTCCATCTCTCTGTGCTTTGCTTCCGTCAGTTTCTCCGGTATCAATGTTGCTTGGAGTTGATTGCATAGGTGCCAGCAGTCCTGAATTCGCAGGGACAATCCTGCATTTTGGGGTACTGTCCCAGCAAAATTAGGTCAGAGAGACCCCTCCCACATTTTGAAATCTGACAGCAGCCCTCAAAATGCAGGATGGAACTAGGAACTAGGACCATTCATGGAGCGCTTTAGCAGTGCCCTGAGCATGGTCTGCAAGAGGGGGCAGGCTGCCAGTCAGCCTAGCCACCCTCTTTAGGGAATAAACACCCTGAACATAGACAAACGCAGCAGAGCAGAGAATCCCTTAAATCTATGTTCGGGAAAATTTACCCAAACGTAGACACTTGCACCAGAGCAGGGAATCCCTATAATCTATGTTCAAGTGGAAAATTACCCGAACATAGACCAGCTCTCTAACATGGGGAATTTCCTTGAATCCCGAAGCTAGATAGCTAGTCGTAAGTGCGAGCCGTCATAAAAAAGGTAGGTTGTTAAGTGAGGACCACCTGTACACTAAATATAGTTTCATACCACACTGCACAGGACTGGGTTTGTATTTTAATTAAATGATACATTATTTTGGCAATAGGCTCTCTTGTGCCTGTTGTGAAAACATTTCTTTGACTACACAACTAACATAACAAGTAGTTCCTTTGCGTTTCAGAATAAATTAGTCTTTGTGAAGTAACAGAATATCAGGCAGGAAAGGGGTGGCAAGTGGACTCTTAACATAAAAGTAAAACATTTGCCTTACAGATAAAAAAAAGGCTCTATAAGTAAGGAACCCTCCAAACTCAATGCCAAACAAGAGTCATAATCACCTCTGATTCACATTCTTATCTCTCAAGCAGAATGATTATCCATCTGATTGCCTCATGTAGCACAGTCTTTTCCTAAATTACATCCTGTCAGTGGGTGTTGAGAAAAAGCTAAGTAGTCCAACTGAAGTGATAACATGAAAGCTTTGCTAATGAGTAAACTCTCCACTTAATTCCAGAGATTAGCTACACAGGACACACATCTGACTATTTGTCCAACTGAGCAGAAAATACCTCTCTGCGGTTTGCTGGGCATGAGCAGACGACATTTTAAATAGTTAAATTTACGTGATAATAACTGGGACACCACGTTTTGAAGCATTAATCAGTGTTCCGAGTGGATAAACTAGGAGGCCAAAAGCTGAGAAGTTGTTCCCCACACAGGAAAGCCAAATCTGCCAAAGATTACAGAGTAGCAGACCTCCAGCATTATTACCACCATTATAAATTTGCTTGAAGTATGCAAGAGGCAGCCTGGGCCCAGTGAACGAGTCCGCAGCCAGAAGTCACTCACTTGCCAATACATTTATATCAGAAAGCGGAGAATAATACTATTCACTTAGAGTGAGCATCTTTAATATTTAACTTTTATAGAACATAACCCGGAGCTATATTTCAATAGGCGGGTGGTTATGTCATTAACGTTACAGCAGACTGGGATTCAGAACAAGAAAATAAAGTGTTTCTCAGCATAAGCTAATTAATGGAGGCTAACAAGAAAAACGAGCATGGCTTTATGATAATCTCAAAAAAACACCTGCTGGAATTTGTCTTGGCAAAATCCATAACTAAACGGCTGGCCAAGTTGAAACACAAATATAGTTGAAATGGCAGAAAGTATGTAAAACCTTTTGAAGTTCCCTTTCTTCTTTTATTCTTTGAAAACAGTTCTAAAGTGGTATATATTACAGTTAAATATATAAAACAGTATATATATATAAATATACACACACACTCTGGTGTATATATTAAACTGTAATAAATAGTAAATATCTAGTTTAATCTTAAAGTATTAAACAATACTTTCTCTAAAAGAAAAAAACGTAATCTTCTCTGAGAACACCTTTGTACTCGGTATACTGGTCTTTTATTGATATTTACTGGTTTTTTTTTGTTTTTTTGGGGGGGGTAGGGGGTTTAAATTGTGCAGATTCTGTTTGAAGACAGAAATTTGACTATGAAACAGGCAGGAATTGACTCTGGAATCAAATCTATTAAAGGAGCACTACGGGTACCAAAACTACTGCATTCCATTAAAGGGACTCTCCAGTGCCAGGAAATCAAATCCGTTTTCCTGGCAGTGCAGGACCCATCAGTAACCCTCACCCTCCCACCCCCCATCCCATGTTGCTGAAGGGGTTAAAACCCCTTCAGTAACTTACCTGAATCCAGTGCCGATATCCCTGGGCACTGGGTCAGGCTCCGCCCAGGCTCCTCCCCAGTGGCGTACATACCGGGGTCACCAGGGGGCCCGGCCGCCCTGCGACCCGGTATGTATGTCACTGGGCCAGCCTCTTCTCCTGGGGGGCCCAGGAGCCGGCCACCTCCGGGCCCCCCGAGGCTGGCCCTGCTGTCATCCGGCTGGCCGGTCCTGCGGGCGCGCGAGGGAGCACTGTCTCCTGGGTGCTTCCTCTTCAGCTCCCTCGCGCACCGCACTGATACCGGAGCCGGAAGATGACGGCATCTTCCGGCTCCGGCATCAGTACGCGGCGCGCGAGGGAGCTGAAGAGGAAGCACTCAGGAGACAGTGCTCCCTCGCGCGCCCGCCAGCCTGCCTGCCCACCGGGTGACCGGCCCCCCAGGAGCCCAGCAGCACCACTGGACCCCAGGGAATCCCCTCAGCTCTCCCACAGGTAAGGAGGCTGGGGGGATTTAAAAAAAATGTGTTTGTGAGTGTTAGTGTTAGTGAGTGTGTGTTAGAGTGTGAGTGTATGTTAGTGTGTGTTTGTGAGTGTATGTTAGTGTTTGTGAGTGTGAGTGTATGTTAGTGAGTGTGTGTTAGTGAGTGTATGTTAGTGTTAGTGTATGTTAGTGTTAGCGAGTGTGTGTTTGTGAGTGTGAGTGTATGTTAGTGTTAGCGAGTGTGTGTTTGTGAGTGTGAGTGTATGTTAGTGTTAGCGAGTGTGTGTTTGTGAGTGTGAGTGTATGTTAGTGTGTGTGAGTGTATGTTAGTGTGTGTGAGTGTATGTTAGTGTGTGTGAGTGTATGTTAGTGTGTGTGAGTGTGTGTTAGTGTGTGAGTGTGAGTTAGTGTGTGAGTGTGAGTTAGTGTGTGTGAGTGTATGTTAGTGTGTGTTTGTGAGTGTGAGTGTATGTTAGTGTGTGTGAGTGTATGTTAGTGTGTGTGAGTGTATGTTAGTGTGTGTTTGTATGTTAGTGTGTGAGTGTGTGTTAGTGAGTGTGTTAGTGTGTGTGAGTGTTAGTGTGTGAGTGTGAGTGTATGTTAGTGTGTGTGAGTGTGTGTTAGCGTGTGTGTGTTAGTCTTAGAGTGTGTGTGTGAGTGTATGTTAGTGTGTGTGTGTTTGTGTGCATCTGTTAGTGAGTGTGTATGTATGTCTGTCACTGAGTGTGTGTCTGTCAGTAAATGTGTGCGTCTGTTCATGAGAGTCTGTGTGTGTGTGTCTTAAGCACTTACCTTTCTCCAGCGCCGGACTCCCTTGGTGCTGGGAATCTCTCCGCCTCTCAGCTCCGAATACACATGCGTGGCAAGAGCCACGCGCGCATTCAAACCGCCCATAGGAAAGCATTATTCAATGCTTTCCTATGGACGTTCAGCGTCTTCTCACTGTGATTTTCACAGTGAGAATCGCAGAAAATCCTCTAGCGGCTGTCAATGAGACAGCCACTAGAGGCTGGATTAACCCTCAGTGAAACATAGCCATTTCTCTGAAACGGCTATGTTTTCAGCTGCAGGGTTAAAACTAGAGACCTGGCACCCAGACCACTTCATTGAGCTGATGTGATCTGGGTGTCTGTAGTGGTCCTTAAAGTGTATGTGTTTATGCATGCACTGGCGTACATACCGCGGTCACACAGGTCGCAGCCCTGCGACCCGGTGCCCGCCGCCATGTGTTGCGGCCCCTGCCCGCGCAGCGTAAGCGCGCGCGCGGGGGGGCCCACGGATCAGTTTTCGCACCGGGGCCCCATGGGTTGTGTGTACGCCACTGCTCCTCCCCCGCTGATGTCAGCCGGTGGGGGAGACCTAATGCGCATGCGTGGCAATGGCCATGCACGTGCATTAGACCTCCCCATAGGAAAGCATTATTCAATGCATTCCTATGGGGATTTCGGCGACGCTGGATGTCCTCATGCATAGCGTGAGGACATCCAGCATCGTTTAAAACACTTTTCATGTTTTAAGAACATAGAAGTCCCTCTAGTGGCTGTCTGATAGACAACCACTAGAGGAGGACTTAACCCTGCAACCGCTTGCAGGGTTAAGGGTGATGGGAGTTGGCACCCAGACCACTCCAATGGGCAGACGTAGTCTGGGTGCCTGGAGTTTCCCTTTAAGTGCATTCTTACCTTTAAGTATTAATTTGTTTTTTAATGGCTCCAGACACGGGTCTGTCTTCTTGTCTGGAACTGCTTGCCAAATGCAGAAGCATCTCTTTGAGCAGCATTGATAGCCTATCAGAAGCCACCCATAGCTTACGTATTTCCCGAGCAGTTTCAAAGAAGAAGCTGGACCAATTCTTGGGGGACTCCACTTCAGTGTTAAACTGTTTAAGAATGGTCCAACACTTGAAGGGAAGAAGGTGCCGATGGACTTGGACTTGAAATGAAGGGATTATGGTGTCACAAGTGTTGTTTAGTTTTAAGCAGCAATTCATTTACTGTGGTTTCACAAGAATATGGATGTAACGATAACATAAACAAAACAAACTGACACCAAGATATTTCTCTATAACAAGTGATAATTAGAATCTCCCTGTTACAGTGAATTCTACTTCTCAAACAATATTTTATATATATATATATATATATATATATATATATATATATATATATATATATTCAAAGAGGTAGCAGCACTCACGGAGTTTAAAAGTTCTATTCTTTATTTGGTCATTTAAAAATTGCGATCAATGTTTCAGTCCTCTAAATTGGACTTTCCTCAGAAGAAAAATAAATTAATAATTATGTCTAGCTAATAAACAATATAATATTGTGAAAAAAAATATACAAAGAGAAGCACATAGAAAAGAAAAAAAAATCACTTAAAAGGAACAATTGTAGTACACCCCAAAATCCTGCGTGTCTGTTTATATTTTAAAATCCAGTATTGACATTGTCATAATAATATTTAAAATTATTCACATTCAAGTACATGTACATGAAGCAATCAAAATAACATTCAGAAAACTAGCACCATACTAATGTCTGAGCTATTTTAGAATGTTTGCCCTGTATATAAACAAATTGGAGACCTTTTGCGAGATTCATTTATAAAGATGTGAATAAAAATGTATGTATTTATCATAATTCCCAAGTGTCTTTAAGTCTCTATGGCTTTATTATTGTTTCTTCTTTAAAGGGACACTTTATTCACCCAGACCACTTCAGCTCAATGAAGTGGTCTGGGTGCCAGGTCCCCCAGGTTTTAACCCTTCAGATGTAAACATAACAGTTTCAGAGAAACAGCCGCTAGAGGCGCTTCTGGGACGCTGGATGCGAAAATCGCATTCAGCGTGCAGAACTTCCATAGGAAAGCATTGAGAAATGCTTTCCTATAAACTGTTTAAATGCGCACAGCTCTTGCCGCGCATGCGCATTCCGCTCCACTCGGGAGCTGACGTCAACGGGGGAGGAGAGGTCACCAGTGCCAAGGGAGCCCGGTGCTGGATTAAGGTAAGCTGCTGAAGGGGTTTTAACAGTCCAAGAGAGGGGTCCAAAGGATGATATAGCATCAAGAAAACAAGGAGAGAGAGAGAGAGAGAGAGAGAGAGAGAGAGAGAGAGAGAGAGAGAGAGAGAGAGAGAGAGAGAGAGAGAAAGTGAGTGTGTGTCTTATACAGGTAAATATTTTGAATACAGCTTGTTAAGAGATATGACATCACTGGACCTGGACTCAGCATTAGCATCGAAGTATCTGCATATCTCTACTTGTTCTGAATACTCCTTGAAAACAATATCTGACCATTATTTTATCACCAATTGAAGAGTCCTTACATTTATTTTGGTTGCGTTAGGGCCAAGTGGCTAATCACATATATGGCAGTTATCATAAATTACAATTGTCATGTTATCTGCCTTTTATTTGAAGTATGTTTTCTTACTTGTGCCAGATCTCAATATCTAAATGTAGCCGTTTTGTTGTTTTCTGCCCATATTGTCAGCTTGTTGCTCTTCTGTGGGACTGATTTTACTGAAGGATTGTGGGTAAATTAGATTGGCAACTGAAACAGAATTTAGGTTTAAGCTCTGCCTAGTGTCAAGTTTTGTCAACTTTACTGTTACACATATGGAAAAGTAGTCCCAATTTTTTTTTATGCTTTTTATGAAAACTAGAGCACTCCAGAAAAATTAAAAATAAAAGAGTCAGACACAGGCAGCTATATAGAACCCAAATACTTAAAGGAGCACTATAGTGACAGGAATACAAACATATAATAGCACTTTTTAAGTGCCTCGCCCTCCTGTAACCAAGGCAAAAGGTGATTTTACTCACCTATTTTCCAGCGCCACGTGGGCAGGGCCGTCTTTAACGCGGGGCAAACGGGGCAGCTGCCCCGGGCCCTGTCCGTGCCGGGGGGCCCAAGACAGCTGCTCCGTTTGCCCTCTGCCCGCAAATTATGGGGGCCCATCGGGTGGCCCATGCTCTTAGGGCCACCCGGTGGGCCTGTGTCAGCAGGGGCCTGGTCGGGCGCTGTGGCGCTTTAACAGCGCGACCGGGCCCTTGCTTTTCGGCAGCCGACTGGGAGGAAGTGACAGCCGCCGCGTCACTTCCTCCCACAGAAACAGGAGCCGCGCGGGAGGAAGGAGCTGTTCCGGAGGGGGCCAGGCCGGGAGAGCTTAACAGCCAGCCCACTGGACCCCAGGGAAGCCACCCTCCAGGAAAAGGTAAGAAACTGGAGCGTGGTTATCAAATTTTGCATGAGTGTCTGAGAGTGTGTGTGTGTGTGTGTGTGTGTCAGTATATATGTATGTGTGTATGTGTTAGTGTGCCAGTATGTCTGTCAGTGTATCTGTATGTCTGTGTGTGTGAGTCGGTCAGTGTCTGTGTGGTTCAGTATGTATGTATGTATGTGTGCATGTCTGTCAGTGTATGTGTGTATGTCTGTCAGTGTGTCAGTATGTCTGTGTGTGTGTGTCTGTCAGTGTGTCAGTATGTCTGTGTGTGTGTGTGTGTGTGTGTGTCTGTCAGTGTGTCAGTATGTCTGTATGTGTGTTTCAGTATGTCTGTCTGTGTGTATGTGTGCCAGAATGTCTGTATGTCTATGTGTGAGTCTGTCAGTGTCCGTGTGGTTCTGTATGTCTGTGTTTGTCAATATGTCTGTCAGTGTATGTGTGTTTCAGTATCTCCATATGTCTGTGTGTATATGTGACAGTATGTCTTTCAGTGTATCTGTAGTCTGTGTGTGAGTCAGTCAGTGTCTGTGTGGTTCAGTATGTCTTTGTGTATGTGTGTTTCAGTATGGCTGTCTGTGTCAGTACGTCTGTCAGAATGTGTCTCTGTATCTGTATGTTGTCCATTTGTGTTTGTGTGTGTATCTGTATGTGTCAGTGTTTGTATCTGTATATCTGCATGTGTGTCAGGTTGTGTATCTGTGTGTCTGTATGTGTGTCAGTGTAGCTATATGAAGTCAGTGTGTGTACCTTTGTATCTGCATGTATGCCAGTGTTTGTATCTGTGTGTGTCAGTGTATCTATATGTAGTCTGTGTGTATCTGTATGTTCTTGTGTGTATCTATATGCGGTCAGTGTGTATCTGCGTGTGTGTGTCAGGTATTGTATTTGTGCATATCTATATGTAGTCAGGGGGGCCCAAGTAAATGCTTGCCCAGGGTCCAAACAAAATTAAAGATGGCCCTGCACGTGGGTCTGTCACGGCTGGCTCTGCCCTTTTGCTGAGATCATCAAAATTAATGTTATCCACCAATCCAATGCTTGCCCATAGGAAAGCATTCGGAGGCTATTGCACATGCGCAACAAAACACTGCATGGCACCAATCAGCATCTTCTCACAGTGATGCATTAAATAAATGCATTTCTATGGGGAATGTGAAGACACAATGTCAATGCTGCACGTTGTACAGCACTGCCCCACGAAGCAGCTCTAGTGGCTGTCTGAATGACTGCCAATAGAGGAGTCCCTAGACAGTAATGTAAACACTACCTTTTGACTGAAAAGGCAGTGTTTTACATCAAAATGCCTGCAGACACCAGAACAACTAAATTAAGATGTAGTTGCTCTGGTGACTATAGTGTCCCTTTAAAGTTTGTTTTTTGGCGACAGAGCTGCTTTAAATACTGGTACATTACTTAAATAACATTATTATTATTATTATTATTATTATTATTATTCAGACATGTTCTACAAAAGTGTATAACAGGCTAAATCAAGCATAACTGTTGTTTTAAAATGAAAGTCCCCCTCTACTTATTATACAGAAAGAAACATGTTGTTTTTCTTTAAATAATACATTGGTTTTGCCAGTAGGATTGATATTAATGCTTACTGAAAAGTGTAAGGAAAAAAGATGATTTATGACTAAGTATTCTAGCTACTTGGTTAAAATACCTGCAAGAAATAAACTGGCAGCTAACAGCAATACATTCCTTCCGTGGAACTATTGCCACAGTGGACATAACTGGAAACTGAAATGAGATGCTAGATGAAAAATTCTATTTTGATTGTAGCTTGGACTACGCTAATGAACTGGAGACCAAAACACCTTAAGTTACATACTTAAATTTCATTGATAAGTCATAAACCACACAGTAATTGTGCAGGAATGTTACAGGCTCGACAGGTTTTTAGGCTGTTACTAATACCAAAAACGTATTTTATCCTACATTATTTAATATATATAATAATAATCTGCAAAGGACAAAAATCTGCACAGGATCCCTAAAGAAATAATTGCTTTTCCAATCTAAATACTCTAAGCCCAGATCAAAGCCATAAATTCAGGAATTTGATTAAAGCGATACTATAGTGCTCAGAATACAAATCTGTATTCCTAGCACTATACTTCAGTCTCGCCCTGTCCCCCCCCCCCCCCCCCACCTCCTCCCCCCACCACCTTTAGGCACTGTTAGAGTTAATAAACCCTTACTGTACTTTATCCGATTCCCATACTTATCCGATTGCTTCAATGCTTTCCTATGGGGATTTCTCGGACTCTGGATGTCCTCTGGCAGAGTGAAAGTGCCTCTAGTGGCTGTCTGATTGACAGCCACAAGAAGCAGTGTTAGTCCTACAAGGAAAGCATTGCAGTTTCTCTAAAACTGCAATGATTTACTTTGCAGGACTAAAGGGGACAGGGACATTGCACCCATACCATTTTAATGTGCTGAAGTGGTCTTGGTGCATACAGTGGTCCCTTTAACATTGATAGCTGAGGGTATATTTATTTTCTGACACATAAATTAATTACTAAAGACAAAGTGGTCATTATATGGCCACCTAATTTTATTAGATAGCAAGCAAGAAAATTGCTGGACAGCATATTTAAATGATCAGATGATAATATGGTAATTATTACTATTTTAGGTAGCCAAGCAATTAAGTTATCGGTCACCCTCTGGAAATCAGAAGTATTATTCTCCTACTTTTTTTTTAAATACCTTTAATTTGCAAACAACTTGTCTAAAAGTAAGATTTGGTGTAATAATAAAGACTTATACATTTGGTGTAATAATAAAGACACAATATATAGCATACTGTGTTACATAAACCACAAGGACTGATGACCATATTGCTTTGGGCAACGTTTTTTTCTTTTTTAAAAATATTTAATAAAGTTAATCTGCATTTTTATCTGGATAATTCTGTTTATTGGCTGTAAATCAGAGCTGAATAGCAGTTGCATGCATCTGTGACAGACTCCGTTAGGTGTTGCTTTATTAATTATTTACATAGTGCCAACACATTTCACATGGCTTTATAATCATAGAGATGCACTGATTCTATACATCTCTATGAGGAGATGCGGATTGGACAGAGCTGCAAATGGCTCTGCCCCTGACCTGTCTCCTTGAGAGTCTCAGCCAATCCAATGGGAAAGCACTGTGATTGGCTCAGAACAACACTTCTGATTATGTCAGCCAAGCAGGCAGATCAGGGGCAAAGCCAGCAGCTGCAGACTTGAATAAAAGTTAGATTTTACTATATTTAGGCAGGTAAGGTTGGGCACATGGGGGGAGATGGTGGTTTTAACACTATAGGGACAGGAATATATGTTTGTATTCCTGACCCCATAGAGTTCCTTTAAAGAAACTACTTGAAGCCAGGTATGCTGTATATTGCGCAGCTCTCAGTAGAAAGCAGAGTACTGAACCGCAGACATTTTACTATTGGAAAATTAAAAGCTGCTATACATTTCCTATATATAAATTCTTTGCGCAGTGCCCCGTTTGGAATCCATGGAGATATTAAGATGGGCTTAAATACTTGGCCACTTCCTAAGCTTCAAGTACTAAACACATCTCTTGAATCTCTTTAAATAATCAGGCAGAAAAATTATCAAAAATACCACCTAATAGACATACACAGTGGCGTACATATTGGGGTCGCAGCTGCAACCGGGCCCGTCACTCCAGGGGGCCCGGCTGCCCTGCGGACTGCTGCGACCGGGTACGAGCCACCATGTTTTGCGGGTCCGGCCCACGTGGCAAACCGCTGCGGCCGCCATTCAAGCTGACTAGGCCCCCTGAAAATCCATACCCATCGGGTGGCCCTAACAGCATGGGCCACCCGATGGATATGGATTTTCAGGGGGCCCAGTCAGCGATACGGCGCTTTAACAACGCGACCGGGTCTCCTATGATGAGATCACACGCTGGGAGGAAGTGACTGCCCGGTCACTCCCAGCTATCAGAGAGCAGCGTGGGAGGAAGCAGAGGAGGGAGTCAGATTGTGAACTCTGACTCCAATCAACCTGAGCCACCACTGGACCCCAGGGAAAGTCACCCTCCTGCACCTAAAAGGTAGGAAACAGGAGGATGACTTAAACATTTGTATATGTGTGTGTGTGTTTGTTTGTATGTATGTATGAGTGTGTCTGTCTGTGTATGTCTGTGTGTATGTGTATGTGTCTGTATGCGTGTGTGTCTGTCTGTATGTGTGCCTGTCTGTTTGTATGTGTCTGTGTGCCTGTGTGTATGTGTGCCTGTCTGTTTGTATATATGTGTGTCTTGTCTGTGTCTGTATGTATCTGCTTGACTGTATGTGTCTATGTGTGTGTGTCTCTGTGTGTGTGTGTGTGTGTCTGTCGGGGGGGGGGGGGGGGAGGAAGAGGCAGGGGCCTATGGATAAGTTTTGCACCAGGGCTCCAATGATTGTGTGTACGCCACTGGACATGCAGTAAAGTTCCCAAGTCTGTCATTGTTCTGACCTTTTTTCTAAAATTTCCTACTTTAAAGTTGGGCAAACTTATTGAAGTTGACTAATGGACAGAGATGGTATTTGTTAAAACCTTTCAGAACACACGTACGTAAGCGCAACTTATTAAATAATTCCCAGAGTCACATTATACAAAGACTATCTTCACTACATTTGAATGCAGTGATGCAAAGACCTCTCTCTGATTTATATGGTCATGCTGTATTTAAGCAGTTTAACAATATTACATGCCAGACTCCAAATAGCACAGCTAAGTCATTAAATAGCTTTCTGTACTCCACTTGGGCTGTAGCTCTAATAAAGATCATTAAAACATACTTATCTTTATCATCTTCAGCAGAACAATTTTAGAATTAAAAGCACACAAGAGCTAGTGTTGATCTTTTAAAAGGAGCTGAGCTGTAAAGACTTAGAACGTTAGTAGCTATCTGGAATTTCACTGGCCGTTTGTTAGAAAAATGACCATGTTACTGTAGCTTTACCACATAGTGAATTGCAGACAAAAAAAAAGGGTTAAGAAGGTTAAAGTAAAGCAATATAAAACTTTATTACAGCAGAATAGCAGCAGCTTATTTTATCTTCTGAGCAATCACAGAGTTACTGAGACAGGTAAAAGCATTGAAACCATATGCAAGCATGTTTCTGGTGAGAAAGGGTTTTTTCTTCATCAGATGACATCCATGTCTGTGGTCCCCTTAAAGGGACACTATAGTCTTCCAGACCTCTACATCTCATTGAAGTGGTCTAGGTGCACTGTCCCTCTTAGTCCTGCAATGCACATCATTGAAACTGCAACGTTTATATTGCAGCACTAAGACTGCCTCTGGTGGCTGTCAATCAGACAGCCACTAGAGGCACTTCCTGGCTGCTAACGGACTCTAGGCTCACAGGACATACTTGAAAACGAGAGAAATCTCAATGTATCTTTCCTGGTAAAATATTTTATAAATAAAAAAAAAATTTTTTAAATGACGCTAGATGCCCTCATGCTCTGCAATACAACTTTGTATTCCTAACACTATAGAATCCCTTTAATGCGCCTACAGCTGCCTCTTCTCCAATAACAGCGAGCAAAATAATAACATGAAATGGCACCGACAATTGATCACAAAGGATTGCCTGGTTAAACAGACAATTGATCACAAAGGTTTGCCTGGTTAAAGGCAGCTCCCACCAAGTACATAAAAAGAACTCCTATGCAAATGTCTAGGCATTTTTAAGAAGTAAGGAAACACTATTCTAGGGAATTATAATCACATATATATATATATATATTTTTAAAAGTGTTTGAGATTATGCTTTAAAAACAAGTAGCAGAAAGCATCAAACCACACTTTATACACTTTCGGCTGATTTACTGAAGCAGGAATTGTTTGGAATCAACCAGGGAAATGTAAAATGTACACCAAACTTGCAGCACTAGAAAAATAGCTGAAGTAGGTTAATAAACCAGTTAAAGAACCTGTTAAAACCTCATGGTAACAAGTTCACTTCCCATCGAGTTCAATTTAGTCTTTGTTGTCCTTACAGTAAAATAATGATTAGTGAATGTCTAAATCGCATATCAATTCAACGAAAAGTAAAAACTTAAAGGACCCCTATAGTGGCAGGAAAACAAACTTGTTTTCCTGGCACTATAGGGTCATTAGTTTCCCCCCACGTTGGGCTGAAGGTTTTTTTTACCTTTCTCCAGCGCCGGGCTCCCTCGGCGCTGGTGACCTTTCCTTCTCCTGCAGACATCAGCTCCGAACGCGCATGCACAGCAAGAGCCGCGTGCACATTCAAACTGCCCATAGGAAAGCATTACTCAATGCTTTCCTAATGACGTCAGCGCCTGCTCACTGTGATTTTCTCCCTGACAGCCATTAGAGGCTGGATTAATCGTGTAAACATAGCAGTTTCTCTGAAACTGCTATGTTTTCAGCTGCAGGGTTAAAACTAGAGGGACCTGGCACCCAGACCACTTCATTGAGCTGAAGTGGTCTGGGTGCCTATAGTGGTCCTTTAAAAGAGCAAAACAAAAGGTTCTATTTATAAAGGTAATGAAAATGCAAACGGATAGCACCACGCATTACAATTAATGTATTAAGCACCCAACATATTGTTTGACTCTTCATAATCGTTAACCATTGTATATGTAACCAACTATAAAGACATTTAAGCACTTAGGAACAAGAGACGGAAACAGCCCAGCTCAAGTGTGCTTAGTCTTAAGAATACAGTTATGCTAACAATTATCTACAAACCAAGCATAAACCAAAATAAACTGCATTCCCAGAAATAACCCTAGTATGAGCAAAATCTTCATTTTAATGCTTTATAAAAACATATCTAATTGTTCTGAATCACATTTTCCAGATGGGTGACTGTCCCGTACAAGATCTTCACTAATGTTTATAAAACATACACAGCATTAAACGAATAGGCTCTATCAACAAGCCTCTGAAAATATATTCTACAATTTAGGATAATAAACAGAGGTAACAAGTATCTTCTGTGATATATTGAACATATAAATAAAGTGAAACCAAGCGTGATCAGATACTTTCTGCCTTCTCCAAACCATATATGCAAATCTTGGCTGGAAGAACAAACGCATTTTACGATTTCATCTAATATATTGCAGACACTAGTGGTGTGGGTGCAGCCTTTGTTCATGTTCTGGTTTCAAAACTATGACTTATCGGAAATCATCACTTTTTTTGGTACATTGATAGATGAGGTAACAGGGCAGCTAATCACAGATAACCTCGAAATTAAAGCGGCACGGTCATGCCGAACTTACCTTTCCATAATCGCTTCCTCTTCTCTCCCTCTCTCAGGATCTGTTATTCATTTCTTACTATCTAGTTTTCTTTTAAAATAAGACAATGTAAGGACTACTTTGTCTTATGTAGATTCATTTTCCCACAATTCTCACCTTTCCTCTGTGATTTCGTGATGCCTGCTTTCACTATTCCCGAATGTCCTGTCATTTAGACAGAACGCCGGCGAAACTACCGAATTCCGTCCTAACAGAATGAGAACAGTTTGTTCATTAATGTTAGAATGACATTCGGTACTTTTAGGTAGGTTTGAAATTTCAATCGAATGAATGAAATTCCGATCCGTGCTGCTACTACATCTTGCAGCCGCTTAGTAGATAGCTCACTAATTCCCACGGTGTTAGGAAGCTATCTACTAAAAGGCTGAAAGACCAAGATGGGTCTATCAGCCAACTTTACTAATACTAAGTAAAAATTACTTAGGATTAGTAATTAACTGCACCTATTAGCTATATTGCGAGTAGGGGCATGTCTAGTAAACAGTAAGCAAACTGTGGCTGCTCACTGTTGTAAAAAATAAATAAAGCCCCCCCCTCCCCCCAATAAAATGCCCCATGGTGGGGCATCTATTAATAAGCAGGAGGACATAGTTCCCCCCAAAGCCCCAACCCGTGCCCTGCAAGTGGGGGCTATTTAACTAAACTGGGGACATAGGATACCTCCCCCACCCAGATGACTAGGGGTCCCCAAGCCCCGAGTCACCCCCCACCCCCAAAAAAATTAAATAAAGCCCTATCTACCCGCTCACCCTAAAAATAGTGAGGGGGAGACAATAAAACTAAATACCATAGTATTTTAAAAAATACTTACAATTTGAGGTCTCCTTTTTTCTAAAACCTTCTTTTTTCAGCCCCCCAAAAGGCAAATAAAAATCCATAATACCCGTTGAACTTCTAAAATAAAATAAAAAATTGAGCGCAAAAACAAAAATATGCCCCCCCCCCAAAAAAAATTTCAACGCTAAAAGAGAATCAATCTTCACCCAGCGAGGGCACCAGCTGCTCACTGTTTAGCAGACATGCCCCTAGTCACGATATAGCAAGTAGGGGCATTCGGGAGATTTCAATCTAGTGTGGGCAGATGACGTGTCCCACAGGGCCATCATCTCCCCACACAAAGATGGCGGTGCCCAGGGCCTAGAGGGTCAATTAGATGTAGTGGAGTCCGGAGGGAGTAAAAAGAAAAAAACCTGGATTCAGCCATGACAGTGCCGCTTTAAAGCAAATGTTATCCTAACAATAGAGCACCTATAATGGTATACAACCCTGACATAGAAAACATCTACATGGCTGTAAATAACGGTCATTAAATTTAAGTGTTATTAAAAGTAATTACATTTGATTAAAGGGACACTATAGTCACTAGAACAACTACAGCTTATTGCAGTCGTTCTGGTGTCTATAGGCGGTCTCTGCAGGCATTTTCATGTAAATTCTGTTTTTTTCAGAGAAAAAGCAGTGTTTACATTGCTGCCTACGGACACCTCCAGTGGTAGTCAGACAGCGCTAGAGATGCTTCCTGGGTCATTGCTGCACAAGGTTAACTTTCCCTATAGAGATGCATTGATTTAATGCAAACCCATACAGCGCTGGAATAAAGGAGAATATTTATACTATTAAAGGGGGGTTGAACACCTAAATAGTGTTTTTAAAACTATAGGGTCAGGAATATACGTGTGTGTTACTTTAATGATGTATATGGCTTTTTTGAGTTATCTGGCTGAGCGGTCACGTTAGGTTAGGGTTTTTTTTTTGTAATCTGACCAATTGCTGCTCAACCTAACTTGCCTACTGCTGCAGGTACTAGTGTAGATGGACAGTCTTGACAGGCAAGCAGACAGATAAATAGGAAGACAGACATACAAACACAGAGATATTTAGACCGATAGATTAATCATTCGGATTGTTGCTTTTTCTCTTTATGTTTATGTTTATGTTTAGGATTTTTACTTATATTGAGACTATTTAATAATTCATTAATTCTTCATTACAATAGCAATTTATTAAAACTCCTGCTTACACAGTGCAGAGCTTATTTTGGGCTTTGTATTCTTTGTCGGACATGCTTGTAATACAATATGTGATGATGAACAGTGACCTAAATTGAATAGGACATAATATTCTTTGTTTGCTTTTGTTGCAAATTGCCCAAATCACTTAAACTGTCTTAATGACAGGTTCAATGGAATAACTATTTACTAGCAAGCGCAGCAACTTCAAGTTGAAGAAAATTGGACAGATCACATGACTTGCCAATACAATCAGATTAAACATCTGAATTTAATACAGGACATTTAAATAGAGAATTTTCATAGGTTTGTTTCATTAATATTTTGTAACTTTATGCCCGCGGAATTAAGATATTGGCAGACAAAATGCAGAGTTGTTTATTTTACCTTATATTTTGTCTAAACTTGACCCCCCCCCCCCCCCCGACTCATGTAAAGTTCCATCTGGCTTTTTTCTCACCAACACAGATCTGTTAACATTAAGTACACTTGAAGAAACATGGAAAAATCTGCTTAGCTGGGAGGGTTTGCTCTGTTTTGTTAACCCTGATGTCTGATGTTTTAAATACTTTTAGAATAATATGGGCTCAGGTCCATCGTGTTTTTCCTACAAAAAGCATTAAGGTGTATGTCAGGGTAGGCAACATCCGGCACTCCATATGTTGTGAACTACATCTCCAAAAATGCTGGCAAAGCATCAGGAGAGATGTAATCGTCAACATCTGGAGTGCCAAAGGTCGCCTACCCTTGGATATGATAGTGCTAGGAGCACTTTTATTGACTCCTCGCACAACAGAGCATGGTATTACATGGAATTTGTATTACTAAATCTGAAACAGAGAGCTATGCTAAAATTCACAGATTTCTCCTGCAGATTCTTTTTTTTCTTAAATATAATTCTGACCATTAACCCCTTAAGGACCAAACTTCTGGAATAAAAGGGAATCATGACATGTCACACATGTCATATGTCCTTAAGGGGTTAAACATTAATATGTATGTAACTTGTCCAAATTTTTGGAGTGACCACCAAGGCAGTCTCTCTCGTCTCTTCTTTCAACGAGCCTAAAGAACAGCTATATTCTTTCATTATTTTAAGATCCTGACCTTGTTCAATCACTGGGTGATTGAAATTTTGTAACCAAACAGATCTTCTCATATTTTGTGAGATAACATGGCCAGATATGGGAATTAAGCCAGGTTAAAGACTGAGTGTTCATTCTACACCATTTTTGAGACCAAGACATAACAAGAGTACATGAGAGCATTGTCAGTGGATTAATGTTCTGTATTGAGGAGTACATTCTCATATCATGTCAACCAATGCTTTGATATATTTTCTCAACGTGAAGGATAATACCGAGGACGCATGCAGACTGAACCACAGATTTAGAAAATAAATATGCTAATATGTTATTCTGAGAAAAATCCGAGCAGTAATATGGATACAGATTTATGAAGACATGAGAGGAATTTGAAAGAAAAAGAAAAAGAAAAAGAAAAAACACACATTATGATGGGGTTGGTTACCCAGGCTGTCTTGACCTGGAAAATGAGCAAAACCAGACATATGTTTAGTTGAGATATGTTCTGACAGCATCATATTTTTTTTTTTAACAAAGGTTTGTGCCAAAACATGTTTAAGATGTTTCGAAGTGTGCACCATTTGTTACAGTGGTGGAGCAGTATGGGAAATGTGGTGCATGGGCAGGGGTCAAGTCCTGGGTAAAAAAGTGCAGGAACTCACCCAAGACCCACTCCCCGCCCCCTTCCCCCCCACGCCCCCCTCACACCACAAAAAAAATGATATGCTTGTATGCAGGGGCTGAGTAAGGGCACGGGGCTGAGGAGGGGGACAGGAGCTGAGGCAGAGGGACAGGAGCTTAGGAGGGTTGGGGGGCATGGGCTGAGGTAAGGGATGGGGGCTGAGGAAAGGGACAGGACCTGAGGGGCTGAGGAAAGGGACAGGAACTGAGGGGCTGAGGAAAGGGACAGGAACTGAGGGGCTGAGGAAAGGGACAGGAACTGAGGGGCTGAGGAGGGGGACAGGGGCTGACGAAGGGGGCAGGGGCTGAGGAGGGGGGCAGGGGCTGAGAAGAGGGAAAGGGGCTGAGGAAGGGGGACAGGGGCTGAGGAAGGGGGACAGGGGCTGAGGAAAAGGGACAGGGGCTGAGGAAAAGGGACAGGGGCTGAGGAAAAGGGACAGGGGCTGAGGAAAAGGGACAGGGGCTGAGGAAGAGGGACAGGGGCTGAGGAAGAGGGACAGGGGCTTAGGAAGAGGGACAGGGGCTGAGGAAGAGGGACAGGGGCTGAGGAGGGGGGCAGGGGCTGAGGAGGGGGACAGGGGCTGAGGAGGGGGACAGGGGCTGAGGAGGGGGACAGGGGCTGAGGAGGGGGACAGGGGCTGAGGAGGGGGACAGGGGCTGAGGAGGGGGACAGGGGCTGAGGAGGGGGACAGGGGCTGATGCTCGTATGCAGGGGCTGAGTAAGAGCACTGGGCTGAGTAAGGTGGACAGGGGCTGAGGAGGGGGACAGGGGCTGAGGAGGGGGACAGGGGCTAAGGAGGGGGACAGGGGCTAAGTAAGGTGACAGTGCTGTGGAAAAGGGACAGGAGCTTAGGAGGAGGGGGGGCATGGGTTGAGGAAGGGGCCATGGGCTGAGTAAGGTGGCAGGGCTGAGGAAGAGGGACAGGAGCTTAGAAGGAGGGGGGCATGGGCTGAGGAAGGGGCCATGGGCTGAGGAAGGGGCCATGGGCTGAGGAGGGGCGCAGGGGCTGATGAAGGGAGCAGGGGCTGAGTAAGAAGACAGGGACTGAGGAGGGAGACAGGGACTGAGTAAGGGGACAGGGCTTGAGGAGGGGGACAGAGACTGAGGAAAGGAACAGGGACTGAGGAGGGGGGCAAGGACTGAGGAGGGAGACAGGGCTTGAGGAGGGGGGCAGGGACTGAGGAGGGAGACAGGGACTGAGTAAGGGGACAGGGCTTGAGGAGGGGGGCAGGGACTGAGGAGGGGGCAGGGACTGAGGAGGGGGCAGGGACTGAGGAGGGGGGCAGGGACTGAGGAGGGGGGCAGGGACTGAGGAGGGGGGCAGGGACTGAGGAGGGGGGCAGGGACTGAGGAGGGGGGCAGGGGCTGAGGAAGAGGGACAGGGGCTGAGGAAGAGGGACAGGGGCTTAGGAAGAGGGACAGGGGCTTAGGAAGAGGGACAGGGGCTGAGGAAGAGGGACAGGGGCTGAGGAGGGGGGCAGGGGCTGAGGAGGGGGACAGGGGCTGAGGAGGGGGACAGGGGCTGAGGAGGGGGACAGGGGCTGAGGAGGGGGACAGGGGCTGAGGAGGGGGACAGGGGCTGAGGAGGGGGACAGGGGCTGATGCTCGTATGCAGGGGCTGAGTAAGAGCACTGGGCTGAGTAAGGTGGACAGGGGCTGAGGAGGGGGACAGGGGCTGAGGAGGGGGACAGGGGCTAAGGAGGGGGACAGGGGCTAAGTAAGGTGACAGTGCTGTGGAAAAGGGACAGGAGCTTAGGAGGAGGGGGGGGCATGGGTTGAGGAAGGGGCCATGGGCTGAGTAAGGTGGCAGGGCTGAGGAAGAGGGACAGGAGCTTAGAAGGAGGGGGGCATGGGCTGAGGAAGGGGCCATGGGCTGAGGAAGGGGCCATGGGCTGAGGAGGGGCGCAGGGGCTGATGAAGGGAGCAGGGGCTGAGTAAGAAGACAGGGACTGAGGAGGGAGACAGGGACTGAGTAAGGGGACAGGGCTTGAGGAGGGGGACAGAGACTGAGGAAAGGAACAGGGACTGAGGAGGGGGGCAAGGACTGAGGAGGGAGACAGGGCTTGAGGAGGGGGGCAGGGACTGAGGAGGGAGACAGGGACTGAGTAAGGGGACAGGGCTTGAGGAGGGGGGCAGGGACTGAGGAGGGGGCAGGGACTGAGGAGGGGGCAGGGACTGAGGAGGGGGGCAGGGACTGAGGAGGGGGGCAGGGACTGAGGAGGGGGGCAGGGACTGAGGAGGGGGGCAGGCACTGAGGAGGGGGGCAGGCACTGAGTAAGGGGACATGACTTGAGGAGGGGGGCATGGACTGAGGAAAGGGACAGGGACTGAGGAGGGAGACAGGGACTGAGGAGGGAGACAGGGACTGAGGAGGGAGACAGGGCCTTAAATAGGGGGACAGGGACTCGAGAAAGGGACTTAGGAGGGGGACAGGGACTGAGGAGGGGGACAGGAACTGAGATGGGGACAGGGAATGAGGAGGGGGGACAGGGCCTTAAATAGGGGGACAGGGACTGAGGAGGGGGACAGGGACAGGCCTGAGGAAGGGGGACAGGGCCTTAAATAGGGGGACAGGGACTGAGGAGGGGGACAGGGACAGGCCTGAGGAAGGGGGGCAGGGCCTTAAATAGGGGGACAGGCCTGAGGAGGGGGACAGGGACTGAGGAGGGGGACAGGGACTGAGGAGGGGGACAGGGACTGGGGAAAGGGACTAAGGAGGGGGGCAGGAACTGAGGAGGGAGACAGGGACTGAGGAGGGGGACAGGGCCTTAAATAGGGGAACAGGGACTGGGGAGGGGGACAGGGACTGAGGAGGGAGGCAGGGACTGGGGAGGAGGGAGGCAGGGACTGGGGAGGAGGGAGGCAGGGACTGAGGAAAGGGATTAAAAAAAAAAAACTAAAGTGCCTTCCCCCCTCCCTGAGGCTTACCTTGGGCCAGGAGGGGTGGGACAGGATCTGGAACCTGCAGCCTGCAGCCTGTGGAGTAAGCCGGCCTCTCCTGATGATGTCAGGAGTAGGGGGCGTGACTTCCTCTGCTCCCCAGCGGTCCTGTGAGAAGAGCAGAGGAAGCCACGCCCCCTCCTACTGACATCATTAGGAGAGGCCGGATGACTCCACTGACTGCAGGGGGAGAGGGGAGTTTAAAAATCCGAGTCCCCAGTCAGAGGCAGGGGATTCGGATTTGTGCTCCCCCTGCTCTGGCAGCCGCTTGTGTCAGCCCTGGGTCCTGCAGGATTAGTAATGGGAATGGCTCCTGCTGTGGGAAAAGTGCAGGAACGCCGTTACCACGCGTTCCTGCAGGACTCGAGCCCTGTGCATGGGCATAGACAATGTCAAGGTTAATAATTCATTGTATAAGCCATGACCCAAGCAGGTCAGCTCCTAATCCACTTTAAAAGTTGGCAGGGTGGGAAAATACAAAATAACGGTGTTTTAAGACAAGTATATTTATAAGGCGGATACTTTTTTTTTTTTTTGGACTAGCCTGCTTCTCCCTTCACCGGTGATCAAGACTAATTCAGTGTACATCAAATTAAAATAATAATATATATGTTTCCTGTCCCACTACCAACACTTTACATGAACACTCCTCCAGCATTATCTTTCTGTTCTGTCATATGTATCAACATTTTATAATGCATTGCAATATGTTTGGGTACAGCTCCCTTTGGTATACTACAGAAAAAGGGGGTAACCCTTGGTAGAATAGAAAAAGGAAGAGGATGGGTAGTATACTGATGTAAGGGTATTAGAAACGTATAGGAGGTATTATGAATTATGATACCGATGAAGGCTGTCCCATCTCTGTGACATCAGATTCATTCACCAATTGCATACACTTTTCGCCAACCAATCATGAGCTTTTTGCTCTTTTTTAAACGAGTGCCTCACACCGACCGGTTCCCTTCTGACGAGCCTGGTCGGGTGAAACGCGCGCGTCAAGGGAATTACCTTGCGGCTTATCATACTTACCATTAAGTTTCCATGTCTGTACTCCACTTTCTGTACTTTTCTCACCTGGGGGGTTGGGTTTAGGTGCCCTCGAAGGTACGGGGGGATTATCTACGGATAATTTATCCAGCAGCTTTGCCTTTTTTATTAATCTTTTTTCGTCATCCTCTCTCTCCTCCCTGCTACCCTATGAATATTCTATACATGAGTGAGTTGTGTTGAATCCTGTGTTCGGGCAGCATATTTAGCCACATCCAGTACTCTAGCTATTGATCTGACATTTTTACGTTAACAAAGAGACCCTGCCGTTATAGTTATTCACTCCTGGTCTGCATACATGTGTTGAATCCTGTGTTCGGGCAGCATATTTAGCCACATCCAGTACTCTAGCTATTGATCTGACTTTTTTTACGTTAACAAAGAGACCCTGCCGTTATAGTTATTCACTTCTGGTCTGCATACATAACGAACGGACAGTATAACTGGCAGCATGCTCTGATACATGGTCTCTGTGTATATCCTATTACTACCCTATGAATATTCAATACATGAGTGAGTTGTGTTGAATCCTGTGTTCTGGCAGTATACTTAGCTACATCTAGTACTCTAGTTATCAATCTGACTTCTTTTACGTCCACACAGAGACCCTGCTGTTACAGCTATTCACTACTGGTCTGCATACATATGAACGGCCAGTGTAACTGGCAGCATGCTTTGATACATGGTCTCTGTGTATATCCTATTGATTAGGTTATGCGATAAACGCTACAGCACTTGGTGCTTTCACAGTGACTCACTGCGATCTTACACAAACAGCGAACTGACAGTGCGTTATATTGGCAATATTGTTTGATGTACTGTCACATCCTATGCCTATTTATTGAGCCTGCCGTTTTGCAGTGTTTTGGTGCTTCACTGAGACTTACTGCCAGCCTACACATATAGTGAACAGACAATGCACAACATTGACAATATTTTTTGTTAAGGGTTATATTATCTAGCTAGACGTCTGCAGACTTTGTATTTAGGTATTTCAATCATCAACATATATACATACGTTCTGCTGTTTTCCACACTTTCTCAAGTATTTTATCCCCTTTTTCAAACCCCCCAACCCCCATATCTCATGTTTATCAATTCTCTGTAACACAGACGTGTGTTTTTACAGATATTTATTGGAGTACAACTTTGGAACTTCTGAATTTCCAGTTATCAAGCCCCTTTTCTTTTAATCTACTCTATTGATTTTCAGGCCCTCTCACAGTATTTAGCTAGTGTGTGACACTCTGGGTGATTGCCAAGTTATTAGGCAATTTTTTACACATATATATATTTTTCTCTAATAAATTCTTTTTTATTTTTTGATTTTATTTCTCATTCTTTTCTCTGATTGGTACCTTCAGCCTTCATCAGTATCATAATTCATAATACCTCCTATACGTTTCTAATACCCTTACATCAGTATACTACCCATCCTCTTCCTTTTTCTATTGCAATATGTTTATTCTATCGATATACAAAGTACTATGTATAGACCTATGCTTTCCCATACTCGTTTGCATGTATGCTTATATATGTGATTGTGCATTATTTATATATATATATTTGTTTATATGAGTTCATGTGCATGTATGTATGTATGTATGTGTTTGTGTGTGTGTGTGTGTATGTATATGTGTATGCATATACGTGTGTGTGTATAAAGGGTATATATACATGCATACATGTATGTATGTATATGTGAATGGGTGTATGTGTACATATATGGTCTACATATGTGTAGGCACATTGGTATATGTGTAGGTACATGTATTGGTGCTTGTGCGTGGATGTTTGTGTAGGTAGATGTAGATTCATTGTTCTACTCGCTCAGTCATTTTGAATGTGATGGCCACACAATACAATGCTCACTCAATGGCAACTAGCGCCCCCACTGACTAGTACAGTGGAGTTGTTATTGTTCACGCAAGCGCATTCCACTCTCCCTGGCTGCCAGGTTACATTGATGCTGCGCAAACCATTCTCGTTATATTAACAATGGCTGGACCAGACAGATCTATATACATATTTACAAACACAAAAGAGATGAGGGAACAGTAACCGTTTGTGTAAAATCTAAGTCTGCCTTCTAGTGAATACTATAAACACTGTATTTTTTTCAACTAAAATGTCACTGAATGATCACTGAATATCAACCGTAGGGCACATAAACAGTCTTTGAAGATGATCCATTTTTAAGAATGCATGTTCACTACAAATCTATGGTTTATGTATTATAACAGCAGGTGAGTAATGTAGGAAAAATGTCTTGCAGTCCATTGGCTAATCAACGATGTACAGTAATTGCTACACTTTAATCATGCATGTCTGATTGACTGATCTTTATAAATAATTTATTTAAAAAAAAAAAAATGTATTTCCCAAACATTTTTACTGAAAATTGTTCTACATGGTAACCAACACATTCCTGTTCAATGTGTTGTTTGATAGACGTGTGTTTAGGTTTATAAATTGAACAAGTGAATTTGAATCACCTGTAACAGACAACAAACAGACGCCATACAGCTGCTCACGGCCAAGATAATTAGTGTCTATAGCTGTTACAGCTGTTTATGTAACCCGTTCTAGAACGGCAACCTACACGTAAGACGATACCTTACATTCCTGTTTAATGGCTTCAAGTCATAACAGCTATGAAACGGTTAATCCTGTAACTATCTTCAGACATATTCCAAACATTAGTAACCCCACTACAGTTTACATATAACATTTCTGAAATTCAACTTCTGTATTAATAAAAAGTAAATCAGAGCCATAAAAGGGTTTCTTTAAAGTCTAATATCAAAAGCTGAGAATTTGTACAGATAGCTATTAATGACGGACATTAATCCCCCAGAGAGGCTCAAATCCAAACTGTATATGTGTAAGCTACAGAGAACATTCTACTCCTCTGTTCCAAAATCAGCTACAATTACTCGGCCAGATGATTTAATGTTAATCATATCATAAAGCCAGGTTGCTCACCATACACGTCAATACTTCATGATTTTTTTTTTTGTACCACTAACTTACAGGCAAACACACTGGGTAGTGTTTCCTAGAATGCCCAATCGGCAACCATACACATCTGCCCAGATATTGAAGATGGGTTCACTTTGCCCCATCCCTTGGCCATCCTGGAAGTAAATACTTACCTTGTTTATCTCCATTCCTGTTCCTTGGGTGTAAATCCACAAACCCAGCTAACAGAAACATCTAAACAACTTAATTTCCACTAAACACTTCCCAACCACCGGCCCCTCCTATCACCCTCCCCGGTTCCTTTTTACTTTCTAGCCTGCTTCTTCAGCTGCATGATCTCTCACACAATTACCTCCTCATTCCCTTTACACATTACCGGTGGCTGCAATTATCCTTTAATTCTCTCTGAACATCACCTCCAATTTCCCCTGGCTACTTCTTGTCTCAGCTCCCTATTTTAACCTTTAGATTGTAAACTCATGGGCCATCCCTCTAGAGTGTAAGCTCATGGAGCAGGGCCCTCCACCCATCTGTTCCTGTACGTCCAGTTGTCTGGTTACAATTACATGTCTGTTAGTGCACCCATTGTACAGCGCTACGGAATCTGATGGCGCTATATAAATAATAAAATAATAATATAGACAAGTACTTTGTATAAAAGCTTCAGCGCCTGATCTCAGCTAATGACCAGGGTCCTCTTTACGTCTTTCTCACCAATTGTACAGCACAGCAGGATATTCTGTCACTTTATAAATACAGACAATAATAGTAATAATAAGAATTCTACCATACCTGCAATAAAAAATTTTTTTAAATAAAATCCCAACTACTTTGCCAATCCTTTCTGGCACACCTATCCACATGCCCTGAGTCCACACATCAGATTTATTTACCCAAGTCTACAAAGCAGACTTAGCAAGCATTAGATAACTTTATCCATTTAAATGAATGAACACCATACAACATATCTAGGTATTACAATACTAAATAATAAAAACACAAACTTTTTAATAAATAAAAAAAACAAAAAACGCTGGCATGTGAGGGCTGCACTTTAAGAGAAAGCATTCAATTATAGTGGATAGTAATGCATTAAGTCTTGGAAACGTTTTGATCACCAATGGATGAATAGCCTGCATATTTACGATTTACATATTTATCTACAAATATAGGTCTACTGTTTTTACAATAGCAGGAGTCCTTATATCCACTCTACATCCAGCTTGATACATTGTGATACATTGTGGATAAGACTGTATTGATCATCATCTATATCTTTCTTTTATCTATTTATTGGTGCATGATAAATACTTGGACTTGGATTTATATTCTATTTTGACTGTACCAATTTGGGATATTGAATTAATTAGATACTATTATATTGGCCAACTGTTTAGCGGACTGATCCCCATCTTGCTACTTTGGGTTTTTATTCTCATGTACGTATTTGTATCCTACTTATACCCACTCCTGGTCATCACATTATATTTTTCTCCTGTGCTTTTACTTGAATAAAGGTTGTTAATGCTTTACCCTTGATCAAGCCTTGGCTGGTGTTCGGGATTTTTAACTATAATCTCTCTAAACCTCCTATAACAGAGAAAGGAAATTGGCGGAAATCCTCAGTCTAAGTATAGGAGCTCCATCACACTAGCCTTTGTTATTCAAATTTCACATTCCCCTCAAACTATGGACTTTTCAGTGACTAAAAAATATATAATATTTTTATCACACGGCAGTATCTTTCTGGCCTTTGCAGTTGTTTACTAACAGGGTATGTTATTTCATTGTCAGTTTACCTGCACAGGCACACCACACTCAACACCTTCATAGTAACACAGCAATATTCTACACAAAAACATACCTGCATTCTCACACACACTGTGCCACTGTAAGTACTAACCTGCAATATACATGTTGGTTGTGATAGAATGTGTGCATTTATACCATGTAGCTTCATTTGTGTATTTCGTTTGTTGTGTTTTCCGTGTGGTAGAAAAACGATCTCTGAAGTCTGGCTATGAGTTAGGTTGTGATTTTAAGTCTGCATGCTTCAGGGTTTTTCTGTGTATCTGTGAGTGCAGTTGTGTTTTATAGTGAGTGCACAATCTCTGGCTGTTTGCAGACATTGTTCTAAAAATATTGAAATAAAATTCTGATCGCAACTCCGTATGATGACCCAAAATTATCACTACACAGGAGTAGGTCTAGGACAAAACCCAACTGCAACTGTTAACAATGGGCGACATATTGAAATCTAGAGGTACTCCTCAAAGTTGGGCTGGGAAATTCTAGTATTCAATTATTTTGAGGGCTGATTTTCATCTCTAGTCTGGGTCTGCATGTTGCATATTGATTCATCAGCTAATAAATCCATAACATTGCATTTACCTACACTGAATCTCAACAGCCATGTGTCTACCCAGTCATTTTACTCATCCAGTTATTTCTGTGGATATGCAATGTCATACTGTATTACATTATGGATTTATATGTTTTACAGATACAGGCATGTAATTTAAATTACAAGAACATTATTCAATGTATTAAATAGAAATGGCACAAGGACAGAATCCCACATATCAATGTTTTCCAATCTGTTCACTCTACTACTCTCTGCACTCTATCTTTAAGTAAGTTTTCCAAGAACAAGTCTGGTCAACTAGACCCATAACTTTGAATTTGTGCAGTAAAAATATATAATTTAATTAAATGCTTTAGCGAACTCCAAGTAGACCACAGACACACCCAAATCTACAGTATCTCTCTTCTGACTTTGTCACATAATACAATTAAGCTAGTTTGACATGATGTATCTTTCATGAAACCCATTTTGATTCTTGCTAATGCCATTGTTGTTCACAATGAATTCCTGAATATGATCCCTTAATAATCCTTCAAATAATTTTTGAGCCACGGGTGTAAAGCTACAGGTCTGTCATTTCAGGACTGAGATGTTGATCCTTTTATAAATACGGGCATCATATGTCACACTGCTTTACAACTAGCCTTTGCTACAATTCGTGAAAAGAGAGAATCCTGGCAGATTAAACACAATGGTTTAGCTATTTCACGACCAAGTACCAATGGGTGAACAACATTTGGCCCTGTGGCTATATTTAACTGATGTAGTACTTCAATATGTGGCATCCATTTAAAGCTTGCAATAAAGCTGTTTTAACATTTGTTTCCATAGTCATAGCCATTGGTTCTTCCTTGATATAATAAAAAACATTTAAAAGGTCTTTTCTGATCATCAATAACTTAACCAACCACCAACATTTTAATTCTAGAACAGTGTTCTTGATATATTTAGAAAAAAATTGGGATTCATCTTTCAATTTATCCAACTGCCATTTTGCAAATCCTGTTCCATATTTTTTTTCCCATACATGATGCTGTTGACCCAATTAATCATTGTTACTTGACTATGTTTGAACATTTTAAATGTCTAAAAATAGACACTCTCTACAAAAAAAAAAAATGGGCAGTATGAACAATGCAGATGCATTTGAAATACATTTCCCATGGTGCTAATCCATGCCTGTTATATAGGGGTATAGTATAAGAAGCACACGTCTATGAAAAATCTCAAACTTCTGCAATTTACACTAGATCATTTTAGGCTTTATGTTATGTATTACATTATTTGCTACTTTATATTGCTTTAAAGTATACTGCACTATTTCATCTTTTATCCAAGTTTGTAAATAGTACGATTTTGGATGATCAAGTTGGTGAATTTAGCCTAAAGAAGCATAGAAATAGTGTGTGTGTGTGTGTGTGTGTCTTATACATGTATAAATGCGGTTGGGTAAACAAAATAAATGCCATCAATTATGATCAAAATTAAATTTTCTACTGTTAGCCAGTCAAAAAAAAAAATTTATAATAGTGCCAATTATACTCAAGGGTAGGTTACTAGCCAGCTAAAGATGTCCCACACTAATTATTTAAAGTTCATGTATGCACACGCACCAAATACTGAACTTTATGTGAACTTCAACCATTTTAGAAGGAAATATCCAGACAAAATACTAATGCTAAATCTGAGATACATAAATCATGCAGATAAAGTTGAGATTATATCTCAGTGTGTGTATAGTTCACATGACAATTCAATTACAGAAAACTACTATCGCTATTTAAAACTTACAGTTTTAGACAAACACTCACACGTATGCACACGTTACTCCTTAGAAGTCACTTTCCTTTAGATTATATAAATGAACATGGGGCAGATGTAAAAGTGCTGACTAAAGAGGGACTTTAAACATCATAACCACTACAGTGTATTGTAATGGATATGAAGCTATGAGTCTATGGGTGACCATTTGTTTGTCAAGCTATTTTGGAATAGTTTAACAAAAACATTGTCTCTCCTCAATACCAGATGCCCGCATTGTCTTCAGCAGCATGATAATGCAGAAATTACTATTTGACATTATGACATGAGAATCCCCCCAAACTAGACAACAATGATAACCTAACGCTAGGAATAGGATAAATCCTGTACACATTTTAGATTAATCAGACATTTCTTTCACACCCCCAGACTACATTAATCAAATTAATGACAATAATATAACGGATTGCCACATAAAAACACATGCAAAAGAATGCAGTACCTCCTTTCTGGTCTTGAGGTCTGTCCGTTGGGTAATGGTCGTCCACCTCTTATTATTCCTCTGCCAAGATGAATTTGACTTAAATTCTCTGAAGCTGGAAGACTGTACCTTGGACTGTCTCCTTTTCTATGAAGAGGCACCGATGTTCTAATTGCGGACACAACATGGCCAGGGTATGGATTTAGAACAGTGTCATGGTTTACAGCATTTTGGAGGTTGACCGTTCTTTCCCCTGTAGCATACTGTTGACCTGGACCTTGGTAGACCCTTTCTTGGTAGCTGGCAGGAAGGCAGGGTCGGGTTTGTTCCATAACTCCTCCACTGCAGCTTCTAGAGCAAGCTGACCATGGTCCCCAGTTTCCCCATGTACCAGTAGGCCCAGCACTGATATTTTCATTAACATTACTTTCGTGGTCTATCCTTTGTGGGACCTAGAAACAATCATATATATAGCAGTAAGAAATCTGATCAAATGGGCATTTCATGCAAACAATAATGATTTAAATTATGTATACACTTTTTCGTTTTACACATAAACCAAAAAACTAAATTGCTTATTTTATGGTGACAATTAGGCATATTTATTTTTCTTATCAAACTGAAACATGCTAAAATACTTGAATGACATAATTGGACAGTATTCTATAAGATAATGAAATAAATAAATATAATACAAATACAAAAATACAAGTCCTGCGCTCCAACAACGACCGTAGTACACATCAGCCCCAATACATACAGTAAAAACCAAAGAAAAAAAGTCACTTGCACTCTTTCCCAAATCCCTATGTATATATAAACAAATGAAGGTTATTTAGTTACTCCAATGGCCATTAGAGGGAATGCCCATCTGCCACGCCAAGGCAAGCCTATCAGGTGGGTCCTACACTGACCATTCACTTAGCTTAGCCATTGGAGTAACTAAATAGCCTCCATTTGTTTAATTATACGTAGGGATTTGGGAAAGAGTGCAGGTAACTTTTCTTTACTAAATAAATATAAGAATAAATACAGCTTAAGTAATGAAAATACAAATACACACATTTAAGAAGAAAAACCCTCTTAAAATATTACATAGATGATTCTAATTTATATATGATCTATCAGGAAGCAAAGTGCTTGATTTCTAAAAAAAAAAAAATCTGCAATTAGAAGTCTGTATTTTAGCAGTAATTAAGATTACAGTTTTGGAAGGGCAAATACAGTGATAACATGATAATTACAGTACATAAATGTAATTATGTATCAAATATGTGTTACATTGCTGATGCTGTGCAACAAGAATAAAACGTGCATATTTTTCCCTGAGTAATTCAATTAAACATCAATTTATGATATATTATACAAGTAAATCAAATTCTATCCTTCAGCCTTCAGAGAGGAATGCACACAGAGTGTGAGACAGAAATTCAAAACAAAAATGTAATAGAAACAGTATGTGGAACTGTCGACTCCAAGGACACAGAAAATCTACAGATGAATGTGAGATCCTGCCAGTTTTCGCAGATTGGAGCTTTTTCATGCCTAAAACAGACATGACAGAATTAATATTCACTAACTGATCGAGCTCTATGCCTGCCCAGTAAATACTCACTTCAGACTAGCAGTGTAACCCATGATGGGTTCCGAAGAGGAACGGGAGTTTTAAGCCGTATGATGGAATTGTTGAATGATGATAAAAATAGAAAAAAAATAATACAAATTAAAAAAAAAAAAAAAGAAAAGAAAAAGGGGGAGGATCAGATCAGGCATAGTGTCATTTCAATTTTAATGTATTTTATTTCCCCCTACTCTGCATAGTTGTAAATGTCCCAATTCCCACACTTCTGAAGTCAGCCAATGTGTGCTGGCTCTGAGGAGGGTAATCTTGTGCGGAGATCTTGTGATGATATTTTGAGAGGCTCACACCAAAATATACAGCTGACGCATTGCTGTTCCTATATTTAGAGGCTAATTAAATTCTCTATCTAAGGGTGGTGGCTCAACAAATGTCTGAAACTCCAGCCAAAACCGAAGGCAGGAATTCAGAAGAAATAACTGAGAATACTACTTTTAACTAGTTAAAGGGAAGCCCACTGTGGTAAGAAAGGAGTGCAATGTACCATTAATTGGGTTAGTCACATGTCCGCCGTTATTTAAAGGACCACTACTGGCACCATAACAACTTCATAACAAATAAACTGTAACGGAACGAGGAGGTCCTGGGCACCTTCTTATCTTAAGGGGATGAACCGTCAGTGCCCTGATGTACCCCCATCAATGGTTTGACTTCTTACCTGGGTGCACCAGGCTCCACTCCCTGCCTCCACTACAACCTTTAGGCAACCCAAAAGCTCTCTGTATCATTGCAGGGCTTAGCTCATTGGCAGAGAGCGATCAGATACGTTGCTCCCTGCACTGCAGGGATTAGCTCACAAGAGCTATCGGAAGGTCCTAAGCAGGAGCTTCTGGCTTTCCTGGCTGCTGAAGGGATGGAGGAAGTGGGATATGGTGTACCCTAGGTAAGAAGTCAAACTATTCTAACAGTTTGATGACTAACATGGGTTGTTGGAGGGCTGTTAGGAACTCCTGGCACAAAAATCTATACCACATGCTGAAGTGTTACATTACTTGGAATTTTCCTTTAAAAGAAAATGACAACTGTTTATCATTTGATTGTGATAGCAATAAAGTTATTAACTAAAGTGTAAATCTCAATTGTAAGTCTAAAATAGCCAAACTGACCGACTTTCCTATGAGGAATCTCTAATATGGGCACGCATCCCATTGGTGTGACATCGCTGGAGGATGAGACACAGAGGAGTGGAAAAATGTTTTTTACCCATCATACACCGGGGTGGTAGGACACAGGAAAGGGACACTATAGTGTTAGGAATACCGTTTTGTATTCCTAACACTATAGTATTCCTCTAATTTAGGTTGACAAAGTGATCTGTGTATCTCACCGCTACAGTGCCCTCCACTAATATTGTCAGCCTTGGTAAATAAGAGAATAGAAGGTTGTAAAACATTATCTTTATTGTTTAACCATTTGTTAAAAAAAAAAAAATACACAAAAATGCACTGCTCTCATGTATATCAAACATCTGCAAACACAGCATGGGGTTATCAAAAAAAAAATACACAAAAATGTTGGATCGACTGTGGGCAAGTTCTAAATTATAAACCACTCACTCAGTGCTGTGTGGGCTGGGATTGTGTGCATACATTGGTAAGGAAGTCTCTCATAATGAGGCAAACACTTTTGCATGTAAAAACTAAAGATTTGAGTATGCAAAAAAAAATACAGCATATTAATGAAGGCAAAATCTACCAAATTCATTAAAGTTGTAAAAAAGTTCTAAAAACACATTTCAGCTTGCCCTTTACCCCAGTTAAAAATATTTGTAAAAAGCTCACATTTATTCCAGTGCTTGGCGGCTCAGTCTCGGCTGGCTCTGCCCACATCCCACCCCCTTGTCTGAGATAACCAAAATTGACGATCTCTGTCAATCCAATGCTTTCCAATAGGAAGGCATTGGGAGGCCATTGCGCATGCGTGGAAAAACACTACGCTGCGTCAATCAGCATCTCCTCATAGAGATGCATTGAATCACACTGTGCTGTACTGACACAGGAAGCACCTATAGTGGCCGTCTGAGTGAGTGCAAATACAGGTGTTCCTAGGCAGTAATATAAACACTGCCTTTTCTACGAAAAAGCAGCATTTACATGAAAAAGCCTGCAGGGACATATTATACGCACCAGAACAACTACATTAAGCTGTAGTTGTTCTGATGACTATAGTGTCCCTTTAAGTCATTAACAGTTAAACTAAATATAAATGAAAAAAAAACTGAAAAATGTGAGGTTTAACAGTGTCTTCAGCACTGCTCTGCGAGTCAAAGGGTTAAAAAAAAAAAAAAAGGTATCGAGCATACGTCCAGTCCCTTGACAGACACATACGTCTGTTTTCTACCCACAATACAAAACCTCTTGCAGAAAAGTGCATTCAACAGTAAGCAGACATTCTAACAACCCATAATTGTCTGTTAGGAATGTAGCAAAATGTTATTCATGCTTGCTTCACCTTTTTAATACACAATGAAGCCTCAGAATATAACCATTTGTAGCACGGGCCTGTCCGCAGAGTGCCAAAATCTAGGAAAACGTTTCCAGGTATCCATGAAAATGTCAAACTACAGCAGCTTACACATCAGTGCCACTGTCTCTAAAACTAAAAAAAAAAAAAAAATTCACTGTATCTTGTTTGGAAGGATATACTGTAATTGGTACACCTTCCTTTTTTCTCTCCATATTGTTGTTTTAATATTCATTTTTCAAATTTCTAAAAGGTAGTGAGTCTACTGAATGGTATAGCAGAGGCACCCAGAAAGAGCTCTTTGGCACATGCGTTAGTGACTTACAAATGGATAATGGCATATAGTGACAATAAGAGGCATAACTAAAATTACAGAAGGTATGCAGACTGGCCATGGTCACAGGGGGTAGGTACGCCACTGGTGACAATGGGGAATTTCCATTGGTGATATATACTGCCAATGGTGATTCCATATGGATGATATATACTGCCAAGGATGATTGCCCATGCATGATATATACTGCCAGTGGTGATTAGTGATGTCCCGAACGGTTCGCTGGTGAATAGTTCCTGGCGAACATAGCTTGTTCGCGTTCGCCACAGATGGCGAACATATGCGATGTTCGGTCCGCCCCTATTCGTCATCATTGAGTAAACTTTGACCCTGTACCTTACAGTCAGCAGACACATTACAGCCAATCAGCAGCAGACCCTACCCACCTCCCAGACAGCATACAATTTAGATTAATTCTGAAGCTGCATTTTTTATTTTATTTTTTGTGTTTGTGTTTATTATACATTATCCCCCATAGCCAGTAACCTGTGTTTATTATACATTACCCCCATAGCCAGTAACCTGTGTTTATTATACATTATCCCCCCATAGCCAGTAACCTGTGCTTATTATACATTATCCTCCCATAGCCAGTAACCTGTGTTTATTATACATTATCCCCCCATAGCCAGTAACCTGTGCTTATTATACATTATCCCCCCCATAGCCAGTAACCTGTGTTTATTATACATTATCCCCCCACAACCAGTAACCTGTGTTTATTATACATTATCCCCCCACAACCAGTAACCTTTGTTTATTATACATTATCGCCCCACAACCAGTAACCTGTGTTTATTATACATTAGCCCCCCATAGCCAGTAACCTGTGTTTATTATACATTATCCCTCCCATAGCCAGTAACCTGTGTTTATTATACATTATCCCCCCCATAGCCAGTAACCTGTGTTTATTATACATTACCCCGCCCCCATAGCCAGTAACCTGTGTTTATTATACATTACCCCGCCCCCATAGCCAGTAACCTGTGTTTATTATACATTATCCCCCATAGTCATTTATTGTTGGACCTAGGCAGCATGATGTCTTAGGCCGGCCCAGAGAGTGAGTGAGTGAGTGAATAATATAATATATATGTTCAGAAACATATTAGTAATATATGTAAATCGGGTTCATGCAAAGAGGGTGAAAAGGTATTAAAGAAAAACACACTTACTGCATCAAATTTACAAAGCCAAACTTTTAAAAGCTTTCCTCATTTCTTTCTCGGGATGAGGAATATATCGGTTGTAAACTGAGGATTTCCATCTGCCCAATCTTTTAATAATATGCACTGGAGTGTCCGTGTTGAAGGAGAACGAAGCTGCCCCTATTCTAAATGAAAGACCCGAGACATGGATACAACCCAATCTTAGGAGTAGTGTTCTGATGTAGAAGATGAATTTAGCCGTAGTCAGAGGGATTCAGTCAGAGTAGTGGTGAAATGTGTGTGGCATGACTGAGTGTTGGTAAGTAAGAGTCAAGTATTTTAACTGGGCACTAGTTCTAGGTGGGATAAAGTGGTATAGTGGATGGATGAGTAGTTTGGTTCGTTTTAGAGGTTTGTAGAGAAAGTATATAGTGATCATGATTTTTAGCGATATCCAATAATTTTAAGGTGGTCTCAAAAAAACAGAAAATGCTATATAAAATTTGTGGGAATATCGAATAGTCGTGTACAGTAAATCAGAGAGGGCTCAGAATATCAAACCATCGATCGGTAACCTGGATGAAGTAGGGGGTCTATCTATCTGTTTTATTAAATACGCGGTAATTTGCTTTTAATCGAATAGGACGTTAGGAAAGGTGTCTGATTGGGATAAGTGGTTGTGGCTGTATTTACCTTATCCTGGGAACGACCTGGCTCCTAAGCTTGAGCCGCGCGTGGCTGGATCACTCCTGCCTCCACACGAGCCGCATGCGGCTTGATCTCCTCTTCTGACTTAGCCGCGTGCACTGACCGCAGTGATCGGTCACGTGGCCCGCCTTGCACTAGGAGCACGGCTCGAGTCACGAGCTCGCTCTTAAAGGGGCAGTGGGAGCCAAAAGCGGATTCAGGCTCCCATTGGCCCACGTCATTCCAGCACCCCCACACACGAACGTTTTGGGGGCGTAGGCATGACGTGGGCCAATCACTGGTGTAACAGTAGTGTACATTAAAAAAAAAAACTAGAAATTTGACTGTGGAATAATAGCAGTTAGTTTCCTTCACACATGTGTGTTTCAGGGCCTGCCAGGGCACAGTGTCACACCAGTGCAACTCATATCTGGTGTAACAGTAGTGTACATTTAAAAAACAAATACAGGGGGCTTGTTGTCACCTTTCGAGGACCCTTGGTGTTGTACGTGGCTGGGTGGAGGAAGAGACCTTCAATGACATCAGTGAGGACAAGGAACGGGACATGGCTAGCTTGGTATCCAACCTTGTGCCAATGGGGAGTTTGCGGTTGTTTGCGGTGCGTTAAACGGGGAGTTTAGTCTGTCACTGTGAAGCGGGCGTAACCCTTACACTACCTGATCGATACAACATCATACCTGATGTTTTAAAGCACGTTATTCCAAACAATTTAGGAATGTTAGGTGATTTATGCCCTTTATGGATTAAAACCAGACTCTGCATCAACTATGTAATTTTCCATGGGAGTTTTGCCATGGATCCCCCTCCGGCATGCCACAGTCCAGGTGTTAGTCCCCTTGAAACAACTTTTCCATCACTATTGTGGCCAGAAAGAGTCCCTGTTGGTTTTAAAATTCGCCTGCCTATTGAAGCCTATGGCGGTTCGCCCGTTCGCGAACATTTGCGGAAGTTCGCGTTCGCCGTTCGCGTTCGCCGTTCACAAACGGAAAATTTTATGTTCGCGACATCACTAGTGGTGATAGCCCATGGATTATATTATTATTATTTTTATTATATTTCTATAGCACCAACAAATTCTGTAGCTCTTTACAATGGGTGGACGAACAGACATGTAATTGTAACCAGACAAGTTTGACGCACAGGAACAGAGGGATTGAGGGCCCTGCTCAATGAGCTTGCATGCTAGAGGGAGTGGGGTAAAGTGACACAAAAGGTAAGGGATGTGTAGGGAAGTAGCTTCGTAGAATAGTATTCACTGAAGACTTAGTGTGGGTTTTTTTCTTTGTTTTTGTTTTTTTACCAGGAGATGAATCAGTCGGGAGCCAGTTTAATTGATACACTTTTGTGAAAAAGTGAGTTTTTAATGATTTTTTGAAGGAGTGGAGACTGGGTGAGCATCTAACGGAAAAGGGAAGGGAGTTCCACAGGAACGGTGCAGCCCTAGAGAAATCTTGAATGCGAGCATCAGTGGTGGGAGTACGAACAGAGGATAGACATACAGTGAGGGGGGAAAGTATTTGATCCCCTGCTGATTTTGAATGTTTGTTCAAGGACAAAGAAATGATCAGGCTATAATTTTAATGGTAGGTGTATTTTTTAACAGTGAGAGACAGAATAACAAAAAAACTAAAAAATTCCGAAAATGCATGTCAAAAAAGTTATACATTAATTTGCATGTCAATGTGTGAAAGAAGTATTTGATCCCCTATCAATTAGCAAGATTTCAGGTGTCTCAGGTGTCTTTTATACAGATAATGAGCTGAGATTAGGAGCACTCTCTTAAAGGGAGTGCTCCTAATTTCAGCTTCTTACCTGTATAAAAGACACCTGTCCACAGAAGCAATCAGATTCCAAACTCTCCACCATGGCCACAACCAAAGAGCTGTCCAAGGATGTCAGGGACAGGATTGTAGACCTATACAAGCCTGGAATGGGCTACAAGACCATCGCCAAGCAGCTTGGTGAAAAGGTGACAACAGTTGGTGCGATTATTCGCAAATGGAAGAAACACAAAATAACGGTCAGTCTCCCTCGATCTGGTGCTCCATGCAAGATCTCACCTCGTGGAGTTTCAATGATCATGAGAACATTGAGGAATCAGCCCATAACTACACGGGAGGATCTTGTTAATGATCTCAAGGCAACTGGGACCATAGTCACCAAGAAAACAATTGATAACACACTACGCCGTGAAGGACTGAAATCCTGCAGCGCCCGCATGGTCCCCCTGTTTAAGAAAGCACATGTACAGGCCCATCTAAAGTTTGCCAATGAACATCTGAATGATTCAGAGGAGAACTAGGTGAAAGTGTTGTGGTCAGATGAGACCAAAATCGAGCTCTTTGGTATCAACTCAACTCGCCGTGTTTGGAGGAGGAGGAGGAATGCTGCCCCCAAGAACAGCATCCCCACCATCAAACATGGAGGTGTTTTTCTGCTGAGGGGACAACTGCACTGAATCAAAGGGATGATGGACGGGGCCATGTACCGTCAAATCTTGGGTGAGAACCTCCTTCCCTCAGCCAGGGCATTGAAAATGGGTCGTGGAGGGGTATTCCAGTATGACAATGACCCAAAATACACAGCCACGGCAACAAAGGAGTGGCTCAAGAAGAAGCACATTAAGGTCCTGGCCTAGCCAGTCTCCAGACCTTTATCCCATAGAAAATCTGTGGTGGGACCTGAAAGTTCGAGTTGACAAGAGGAGTGGAACAAAATCCCTCCTGAGATGTGTGCAAACCTGGTGGCCAACTGCAAGAAACGTTTGACCTCTGTAATTGCCAACAAGGGTTTTGACACCAAGTACTAAGTGTCATATACTTATTTCACTCATTGACATGCATATCAATTTATAACTTTTTTTACATGCATTTTGGGGGATTAAAAAAAAAATAATTATTTTGTCTCTCACAGTTAAAATACACCTACCATTAAAATTATAGAATGATCATTTCTTTGCCAGTGGGCAAATGTTCAGAATCAGCAGGGGATCAAATACTTTTTTCCCCTCACTCTAGGTCTTCAGCAGGACATAGGGGCCTAGACGGGACATACTTGTTTATTAGGGAATATAGCTAGGTGGCAGTAGCATTATGTAGAGATTTGAAATGTTAAGTCCTGCCAGAGCTTATCTATTTTTTATAGTATTCCTAATACATTATGTAACTCTTGCAGAAGTTAACTGGGTATAGCAGGACCAGGGTCTATGAGAGGACATCGTCTTCACAAATAAATGTATCGGATTATTACAAAAGCAAAAAATAAATAAAAAGGGCTGATTTAGAGTGTGCCATTGCTGCTGCCCAGGAATAGCGGGAGGTAACTGTTCTATTTGCTTTTGTATGCCACAACTATCGCTGCCGCCAACCCCATGTGCTCCCTATTAAGTGTTAAAAAGTGTGTAGGGGTTTGGAAAAATACACTTCTCTGTCTCATTAGAGATTTTACCTTATAGCTGAAGACAGCAAGGTGAATTGTTAGTGTAAGATTCACCTAAGAGGTCTGCCTTGACGGGACATGTGAGCTTGTCCTTTAGTTATGTAAATGTGCATAGCGATTTGGGATAGTGCGACGATAACCCCTTTTTTTTTGTTTTTGCTTTTGTTCTGTGCATATGTGCTGATGTATACTATAGTCATTGCTGCTAAATATTAGTGGTGGTAGTTTGAGTGTAGGGCTTAATTTTGTGTGTTTGAATCTGACTGTTTGACCACAACTATTGCCTAATAGATGATACATACATTTATTTTATCCACAGGCTTTGACGCGCCAGTTAAGTCACTGACAATCTCTCCATCTGACATATTCTGCCATCCACAACTACATTAGACTAATCGGGCAATTTCTTTTTTTGTTTTACCTTTCTGGACCTTGCAATGAATGAAATTAAGTAAAAATTCATGCCCTCACATGAAAAGTCATCAATAATGTTAACTGTTTATGCTGCTCAGCCTTAACCTTACGATAATTGTTTAAACCAGTGATACAATTATCTAATGATTAAATTCTGTAAAACAATTTCAGCAATCCCTCCCACTTTTTACACCCATGCTCATCATTGTATTTATTATTGCAACACACATATCATGTATTTCCTGGGCATTCCATAAAATGTCACCTCTATAGCACAGCTGGTTCTCATCGTAAACATTCCACACAATCACAAAACGATCCTTGCACTTGTGTCAAAAGCTCTAGAATTACCAGTCTGTGAGAGGAGTAATTACAAGTCCACTAATTAAAATGTACACTTATAAACAAAAAGCGACACCGGAAATATTCCCTGTGTTTTGTGATGTATGGACTGTTGGGCTGTGTATGAGTGTGTGAGTGTATGAGTGTGTGTATTGTGATGTATGGGCAGTTGGGCTGTGTATGAGTGTGTGAGTGTATGTATTGTGATGTATGGACTGTTGGGCTGTGTATGAGTGTATGTATTGTGATGTATGGACTATTGGGCTGTGTATGATTGTGTGAGTGTATGAGTGTATGTATTGTGATGTAGTATGGACTGTTGGGCTGTGTATGAGTGTGTGAGTGTATGAGTGTATGTATTGTGATGTATGGGCAGTTGGGATGTTGTTGGCTGTAAATTACGCACATCCTTTCTTTTGGTTCTTTACTTCCTGTTCCTGTTGGGAGTTGGTGGAATGTTCGAGGGATTTTAAACCCTGTGTAACAAGGCTGCAATATGAAGATGCTGTTATGTATGTATTAATAAAGTGAGTACTTCATTATACAGGAATTATTGGCTTATTTGTACAAAATATCACGTTTCATACTTCTTGATGTTTATTATATAACATATGCTATCATACGTAATCAAACTCAATGTGTTAATCCTTTATATGTATCTATATATTACACTACATTTCACATGCTCTTGCTTTGTGCAGAGAGAATTAAGTATGAGAACTTAAGAGGGATATAGGGTAAAAAAAAACGTATGTGGACTAGCTATAATTTAGTTAAGTTAAAGCAGACTTTGCACAGTGTTCAAATGCTCTTGCTGCTTTGGTATCTTTAATAGCGTGGCACGTCCCTTTAACTCTACACTCACTACATCCATCTTTTAATGTGTTCCAAGCTGCATACCAGGAGTCCCACCTGCTAGCAAGAAAGGAAGGAGAGTAACGGACAAGTGAGTCCTGGGGGACATCAGGGGCTGCCCACAAGAAGCAAAGAGCAAGTGCATCATTAGGCGCATTCATGTCAAGCTCAGGGTACCCAGAGGGTGGGGGCACCCCTGACACTATAGTGATCCTTTAATTTCTCTCTTGCACAGATTATTAAAAGAGAAACATTTACCAGCCATTGAAGCCACTTGTAACCCCTCTGACAATACTTTAGCGGGTGTCATTGATTAAGGAAAACACTGTAAATTCTGTGGCTGTTTTATTTTTGGGCAACATATGTACTTCAATCCTGGAAATTAAATCAAGAATTACATTGGTAAAATGTAATTTAGCAAATTTTTATTTATTTTTTTAAATGCTTTTTAGCTACAGTTTTGCAAAAAACGAATAAAATGTTACTGGCATCAGTCAAAGAAAGGAACTTTAGAGTTGTACTCATACGCACCATAACTACAGCAAGATGCCTGTGTGGTGTTCTGCTATTTTTGGTCAAACTGTTTGAGAGATTAGGTAAAACAGGTTCTATTTGATTAGTTGTGCAAATATTTAGCTCAATAAAAAAAAATAAAAGTACATCAAAATCCAAACTTTCTGATGGTCCTTTAGTGAGATGACCATGTGTGGGTTTCCCTTCTTGGGTATGTTCTCTGGTGTCCTGCTTCTGAGGACAGCAGAGAAAGTCTCCAATACCAAACTGTGTGACTGCATTATAAAAGAGGTTCTCTAAACATCATAGCTACTGCATTTCATTTCAATAGTTATGGTTAAAAGGTTCTGGGGTTGTCATCCAAACAGTGTTTGCAGAGTATGACAAAACTAGAGTATACAGCCAGCTTATCTAGTGCCGCTCAGCTAATGTGGAAGTAAACATCTGTATTAGCACAACCAGCTTTGGGTGCCAATAATAGACAGAGAATGCCAGACAAACCTGCCCCCAAAATACCGTAGGGCTATAATTGCCACCCAAACTTGGACAAGCTAATGATGAAACTCACGTTTGTTTTAGCAAAAGAGCCAGGCTGTGAAATCAAGTTATAAGGACCCCTTTTATTGTCCAACTGTTTGAAAACTAATAAAATAAATGGTACTCATTGTTAGACATACTCATTGTCTAATATATATATATATATATATATATACACACACATATATACAAAATACAGAATCCAGCGCCCTCGCTTATTAACCAAACCGTGATTTCAAATCTTAGAGATTGTAATAGTTTTATTTAAAAACACCTCACCTAGGCAAAAAATGATGGGGTTTAGTTACATTATATGATCATACATTGCATAAGCTTGCCAACTACGTCAAAGTACCCCATATTCGGCAGGTCCTATCCTAATAGCAGCCTAATGCTTGCTCTTGTGAGATTAATCCACTTACTTGGGAAATACTTCCTTACTGGGACTCTCTGCAAGTCAAGGCTAAATAGGGTCCTGGAATGAGGCACCTGTAACAGGGAGGGGTGCAAAACCCAGGGGTTGGCCTGGGACTCCCAAATATATAAAAGAAACCAAGAGGGCTGCATTCACCTAAACATGCATACATTATAGGGTGCACCTTATAATGTATGTATGTTCAGGTGAGTGCAGCCCTCTTGGTTTCTTTTATATACATATATATATATATATATACACACACACACAATATATATATATATATATATATATATATATATATATATATATATATATATATATATATATACTTTCTTCAGATTTACAGTTTGTGACTTCTTTCTGTTATCAACATAAATTGCATATTTCCATGGTCACATGAAATAAGTGTAGTGTAATGTAGGTGATTTCCATTCATTTCAACAAGACTTTGTTTAGGTCTTTCTCCCAATTGGCATATTTTGATCTTTGATTGACAGCTCTTGAAACAAGGCGTCTCTGTTCCAGCTGAATATGGTGTCCAACAGTAGTTCTAGATTGCTTATACAGCTCTGTCACACATTCATTGAAATGAAAATCAGCCTAATCATTGGGAAGGTTTTATAGAAGACACATTAAATCCAGGCGTTTTCTTTTCATAACAGAAGATATTGTGGATCGCTGCCTGGTAATTCATTAACAGACTTAGACAAATGAATGCAGGCCAGCAAGCCAGTGATGTGATGAATACTTACAGTGTGGATTAAACGGCTTAGCAGCTGCCTTCGCTCCAAACAAATACATCAATTATTCTTGTGTTTTTACACATGACAGTATTTTCCTCCCAACGCAAAATAAATCAAATAAAATACCAAGATCCATTATATTTCAAGCAATATAGTTCAAAATAAATAAATAATATTATTATTATTTATGGATCAGACTTGGAATAGGAATGGAATATTTTAAAGAATATTTACATGATACGTGTTATGACGGACATTAACCCCTTTTAGTGTGACACTGGCTTACTGGGGGCAGTCTGACAACTGATAACTAACCACAAGGTGACACTATAAATTGTACACAGACCACAGTTTATTGTGTGGTCTATCAGAATTAATTGCATGCTAAATTTGCCCAAATTTGCATGTTCCATAGAGTAGTTACTGGCAGTGGCAAGAAATATTTTTTTCCATTTACTTTAGCTTTCGTTCTGTCATTTTTTTAATAGAACTACTAGTCAGACAGGGGCCGTCATTGCCAGATCAACCATCCTTCTGCTTGTTAAAATTCCCACCAATTAATATCCATAATTGGTAACTGCAACACAATGCTATCTGCACCTCAACTATAATAACTATATCAAAAGGCACATAACAGTGCAATGAACTACATTCTCCCAACTTTGTTTTTAATGTTTGTTTGTTTTTCTTGGCTTAAATAGTTTTATTACATTCGCAAACCACTGCAATGTTACCAATAAAATCAGAAGGAGACTATTTGCTCCCCTCCCAGTACACATACGTAAGACAGCCATAGTAATTACTCCTCCACCCTCCAATGTGTAGAAACAAAGAAGAGTCCTAGAGAGCTAAAGATGGAGATGGGTAACGTAAAAGTGAACAAGACATGTTTATGGGTTTCAAGTCATCCAATGTGGCGGAGCACTGAAAATGTACAGACATTGAACACCCCTGGGGCCCTCGTCATTGATTACATTGTCCTGCTTTACAAGGGAATTCTGAACCTCTGCTATAGGGGAATTGGGATACATAACATCGGCAGTACCTCCATCTGACTGGATGGGTTTCCCAGACAGGAACATAATAAATTACAACAATATATAGTGGCAATAGTAAAACAGTATTAACATGTATTCAAGGATAATGGCAGATAAAGATAAGGCAGGAAATACGGTACCTGACTAAACACACCAAGCTCAATAAAGTGGTCTGGGTGCGCCCATGTTTTAACCCTTCAGATGTAAACATAGCAGTTTCATTGCAGGGTTAATCCAGCCTCTAGCGGCTGTCTTCCTGACAGCCGCTAGAGACGCTTCTGCGACCCCGGATGCGAAAATCGCATCCATCGTGCAGAACGTCCATAGGAAAGCATTGAGAAATGCTTCCCAAGGACTGTTTGAATGTGTGCGCGGGAGCTGACGTCGGTGGGGGAGGAGAGGTCACCAGCGCAGAGGGAGCTTGGTGCTGCATTAAGGTAAGTAGCTGAGGGGGGTCATAAGGATGATATAGCTCCACTCGGGGACGGACGTCGGCGGGGCAGGAGAGGTCACCAGCGCCGAGGGAGCCCGGCGCTGGATTTAGGTAAGTAGCTGAATGGGTTTTAACCCCTTCAGCGCCAAGGGAGAGGGCCCTGAGGGTGGAGGGGTCCTAAGGATGATATAGTGTCAGGAAAACGAGTTTGTATAGTGATCCTTTAATATTTAGGCCAAGGTGTACTTTTACACGTATATATACTTTTGTGTAGCAGTTTTTGATTTTGTGACTGCTCTATAAGTTGTAATCTCAGCATTCCAAATTTTGCAAAGTTTCAGCTCTAAAACTGTAATTTATGTCTTGCAATAAATCAGGTTATAATTTCTATAAATTAATTGAAAGCCTAGACATGAGCATGTTAACAATAAGGACTAATTAGTCAATCTATTTTGCGTTAGTTTTTTTAGCTACAGTTTTTGTGTAAAAAAATTATTAAATGTAAAACTGAGACACAGTTTTTATTATGTTCATATTCGAAATTGTGTTATGTAGGGTATCAGAAGAAAGCCCTATTTCTCCTTTAAAAATAAATTTTATATGTATTCATGCTCTAAAACAAAAGGGTGGAATTGTGGTAGAATAAACGCATAACAAAAAAGGAATTGGTCTCAAATGTGTTGTTTCTCAAAAGAAACTTGGTCTTTAATGGTTTTAAACACAATCATAAGATATCTTCTGCAATAATTCTTCTGTAAGCCTTTATATATGGCAAAACCAGAATTCTGATTTATATCTGGCAGACGTGCCATGACGTACAAGTTCACATAATAATAATAATAATTTTCAAAAATGCATGCAGGAATTTTAGCATGTTTACATTCGATATGGAGGTAAACGTTTGTCAGCCTTAGAAAGGAACATTTAGTTTTCTTGCATCGATCATAAGCTTGTAATATACTCTGTCGAACTACCCATAGAATGTAAAATCTTAGCACAGTAAGGCGTTCTGAGATCAGAGAAAAGCAGTATTACCTTTGCCAGACTAGTTTTGTAGACATGCAAATAGATGTTGAAAGAGAGATTAGCAGGGTTTACATTGGTTATCGAATATTAAACATTATAAATCACAGAGATCTACATACTGTGGTTAACAAAAGATAATATAAAGGAGTCAAGATCAAAGGGATGAGATACAAATGAGTGTCTAAATAGCTACAGTTCTCTCCTACAGCTAAGTTATTACACATGTTTGCTTTTAACTTCCAATCCAGAAGAGTAAGTAACAACACATTGTGTGTGGATTTAAATTCTGCCTTTCTTAAATTCCTCTCATTAATCATCAACTTTTAGAATAGCCAGAGCAACCCAAAATATGTTTATCACACAAGATTTTCTGACGAGCCCCACATTTACTTTTGTTTGAACGTTGTGCCTAAAAGATATAGTCGATGCATTGTAAAATAAACAGTGGTATTACATATGTATACTAATTTTTTTTTATTTTTTTTTATTAAATTTTTATTTGAGGTCGGTATATTGAACAACTTTTTCGTTATATAAATTTGACAGGCATAAAAGATCATTTGGTAAAAGAAAATGGTGTTACATATGTTATTCAAACAATATTTCAGACACAAATATGAGGGCATACCTTTGAGTTAACCATGCAGTAGTAGTGGTATGTGAGTTATGTTGCTTTTCACATATCCCTATGTTCCTAAATTCGTATTTATATTCCCATATTTTTTCTTTTCCCTGTAGCTTTATATAGTGGTTCTCTTTCTGTTCGTCCTAAGCCTTTTTGTCTTGCTGTGGTCGGTTGGGCAGTCGGGAACCTAATTACTTTTTGTTGGTACTTTAGTCCGTGTTGTGTGAGAATGGAAGGGGGGGGGGTGAGATAAATGTTTGTTGTTGGTTGTTGGTTTGGGGGGGGGGGGGGGGAGGAAGGGAAATGATCTTGGTCTATTATGTGGTCTTGAGGAGGTATTGTGTCCAGGGATACCAGATCTCTGTTTATTGTTGGTATTGGTTTGAGAGGGCATAACAGGTTTCCTCTAGACTTCTGGTATTTTCTACTTTTTGTAGCCATTCGTGTATGGTTGGGGGATTTGGTTGTTTCCATAAGGCTGGTATAAGCTGGTTTGCAGCTGTTATAAGGTGTAGTAGTAGGGCAGCTGTGTGTTTTAGTAAGCCTTGTGGAGTTAGAAGGAATAGGTATGTGTCTGGGTCCAGAGGGGCGGATATCTTAAGTATGGCGTGGATCAGGCCTTAAATGCGTGTCCAGAATTTTTGTATCTCTGTGCATGTCCACCAAATATGTGTGGTGGTGCCTACAGCTGAATGGCAACACCAACATTGTTTGGAGGATGTGGGAAATAGGGAGTGTAGTTTCAAAGGGGTGTAGTGCCACCTCTCTATTCTTTTATAGTTACTTTCCTGTGTTGTTGCATTTTTTTGAGGATTTGCTGGAAAAAAAATGTCCATTTGTCAGGCGGTATTTTTATATTCAACTCCTTTTCCCAGGTGAAGGTGGCGAAGGTCGGCCTTTGTTGGGGTCTTGTGGATAGAATCAGGGAATACATCATCGAGATGAGTTTTGTCTTTATGGATTGGAGGGAGCAGTATTTTTCGAAATTAGTTTGTTCTCGGCTAGTGCTGTGGGCTAGGGGCCCCGATTGGATAAAGTGCGTTAGCTGCCTGTGTTGGAATAGTTGTATTGCCGTGGGGGAATCCATGAATGCTTGTATAGGTTTAATTGTTCGCGACCCTATGGTTTCCACGGTGTCCCCCAAGGCAAGATATGGTGTCTTATGGAAGGACTGAAACGATTTGCCTTCTACTCCTGGTTGAAATAAGGGGTTGTGAGTGAGCGGGTAGAGTGGTGACAGGTATGGTGATACCAGTTTGTGAGTGCGTAGAGTTGCCCACATGCGGAGGGTTGGGGTGATTGTGGGATGTGGGTTATGTAGCAATAGTACCTGCCCTGATTTGTGCCAGGGTATCGTGTAGATAGGTGCTCTAAAAAAGGTGTCCTCTAGATTTACCCATTGTTTCTTGGATTGTGGGTGTGACCAGTCGTATATTCTGGTTAGCAGTATTGCTTTATGGTATGTTTCGACATCTGGTAATCCCAAGCCGCCTCTGTCCCTCGGTTTTGTGAGGAGTGTGTATGATAGTCGTGGAGTTTTGTAAGCCCAGATGCATGTAGTAAATGTTTTACGAACTGTCGTGAACCAGGACTTGGGAATTGTTATGGGGAGCACCTGTAGCATGTAAAGGATTCTGGGTAGGATGTTCATCTCAAGGATGTTCATCCTGCAAAACCACCCAAAGTGTGGCTTATTCCATGTGGTGAGATCAGTCGCTATGGCTTTTAATAAGTCAGGAAAGTTGCTCTCGAATAGTTGGAGAAGGTCCCTGGTGATGCAGATCCCTAAATATTTTAGACTGTGCGTGGCCCATGTGAATTGGTGTTCTTGTTGCAGCGCATCTTTCTCCTGTGATTGAATGTGTATTGGGAGGATCTTGCATTTGCCTTAAAATTGGAGAGTATACCATACGTAGTCATTTCAGATATTAGGTGGGGTAATGAGGTCACTGGGTTTGATAACATGAAAAGCACGTCGTCAGCAAATGCCGCTATTTTATGTTCCTTTGTCCCCGCCCGAATGCCCCTAATGTTAGAATTGTCCCGGATCCCCTGTAGGAAAGGTTCTAAGACAAGTACAAAAATGAGTGGGGAGAGGGGGCAGCCTTGTCTGGTGCCGTTCGAGATTGGTACTGAGTCAGTGAGTTGTCCATTTATACGGATGTTGGCGGTCGGGCGTGAATAAATTGCGGAGATCCATTTTTGCCAATGTGGTCCAAAACCAAAATGTTGCAGCGTATGTAGCATTAGGGTCCAGTTTACCCTGTCGAATGCTTTTTTGGCATCTATTGACAGGAGTAGACTGCGGCACCCAGCTCGTGTGGCATGGTGTATGAGATTTAAGATCTTGGTGGTGTTGTGTTTGGCTTCTCTGCGAAAGTGCGTCTCCTGTATAAATACCACATCGGCCTTATGTCTATGATAGTCTGAGAGTGCCATGTGTCGTTTTACTGCTGTATTTAGTCCCCTAGCATTATGTGAGGTGATGGTTATAGCGGCCCTTGCTCCAGGTACGCTCATGTCTGGGGTGTTATTGGAGTCATTCGGTAGGTGTTCAGATTCCATTGTGTCGTGAACCTTTTGTAACACGAGATATCGTATGCACTGTTCTAGACACTATATATAAGATCGTTTGGTACAAATATACAAATTCACATAAACAATAGTATTGTTAACAAACAATTAACTATTTACAATTCGTCAGTTCTAATCTTCATTCGTTAGATGAATACCTTTAATAACTGTAGATAGTTGCTTGTGTGCAACTATTGTATCTGGTGTCGGCCTCTGAGATGTCCCTGAGTCTGCAGGAGGCCAATGTGTTGTGACACCGTTAATAATGGTGAGTGGGGTTACATGCGATTAATTTGAAAGTGGTACTGGTTTCGTTGTGTGATTGTTGTGTATTGTATTGTGAGGTATATAGTGTTTTACTAGTACCGTCAGTACCAGTGGATGGTTTGATACTTGTTATGGTGCTCAATAGGCGCTTGTGGGCTGAAAACTTATAGTCATGTACAAGTGTATTGGAGCTTGGTGTTGAGTTTTTGTGAATGGGGATGTGTAGTATGGCTGATGGGAGGTATACGTCTTAACCGTAATCCCAAATGGTGGAGGAAGTAGTTACATTGTTATTGTAAGAGAAGGATTTTTTATTTTTTTTCCTCAACCCTGGAGTGGGTTGGCTTTGTAGTTTCCCTGTTTGTGTACCGCAATCTGTAGTTCGGGTGTGGATTACTCTGTCGGTTAATTGTGTGATGTGCGGGTATGGGTTACAACTGCATAATTTTAAATACATTGCTGATCATACAACCTGATGTTAAGAGTCCGACAGGGTGTCCTTGATGTCATATTCGTCATTTTAGGTCTTAGCGAAAGTTCACAAGTCCCATCTAGGTTTACCATTAAGTATTTGTATGTCCAATACGTCGGGATCAGCTGAAGGTGCGTGAAGGAGAGTGAAGTTTCCTTTCATTTCCCTTATGCAGGCGTTGTTGTCCTGTGAGGGTTCCCTTTAGGTGGTGTGAGAATTGCATATTCCATCTGGGCACGATGTGTTCATGTGGGTTAGTCTTCCATGGCCCCTCTGGGGTGTCTCTCTCTTCGTTGCTGGTGACTGACTTGTCCGGTTCGCTGTTTCTTCGCTGGCGATTGCCATCCCGTACCTTGTGGGGGTTTGTTGCAAGAGGCAGCCGGGTCTGGTGCGTACCAGTCCATAATGGGGGTTTTGTTCAGGTTTAGTGCCCTAACAAATGGGGCTACGTCATGATGTGTGATACAGCAGTGGGGTGGAGGTGTTTCTCAGGTTTCTCAGGATGTCTTCTTTGAGTGATAAGTAATGGATGCGACATATAATGTCTTGAGGTGCTTCGCCTACCCCATTCTTTGGCCTTAGGGATCAGTGCGCCCTGTCAAGAATTATCTGTGTGTCTGGCGGGCAGCCTAGGATCGAGTTGAAGAGGGTAGTTAATTGGTCGTGCAGATTTTCGTTATCCGTCTCCTGGAGCCCCCTTATGCGGAGGTTATTTCTCCGTCCTCTGTTATCTAGGTCATCTAGTGACCTTTTCATCATGGAGAGATGTCTGTCATGGATATTTACTGTGGCAGTTAGATCTTGTATCTGTGTTTGGTAAGATCCCCTCTCATCTTCCAGCTGCTGTACCCTGTGGCCTACCTGTTGAATTTCAGAGCTGAGGCCCTCCATTTTGTGTTGGAACGTGGATTCTAATTTCCCCAGCATTTGTGCCAGGTCGGCTTTAGAAGGTAAGTTTCTCAAGATCTCCTTGATATCCACATCAGAGGAGTCTATGGAGCTTTCAGATGGGGCAGGGCTTTGTGGTTGAGAGCCTGTGAGGGTCGCCGCTGGCGCCATATTGGAATCCCCGTGTTCAGAAACGCGGTCGGCGTATTCTTTGAACAGACGCGTTACCGATCCCGGTTTACCCGCCGGGGTCTTCCCCGTTGGTGGGTGAGTGGTCGGCTGTTTTTTGTTGTTCCCCATCGTGCGTATATTCCTCCGATATCGTCGTTTTCAGCCCTTGTAGCTCGGAGCTTACTTAGTGTGCGGCCATTCAGTCCGGTCGCCGGCCACGCCCATGTATACTCATTTTAGGGTTGACCATTATGCATACCATTGTCCTATGCTTGTGCTAGATGAGTTAATATGCATTCTAGAATAAGCATCCTTTATAATCAGAAATAACATAAGCATTCATGATAACGTTTGGTTGGGAGGCAGTCATAAATGTCCTGCAACTCTTTGACCATGTTGTGATGAACGGAACATTTGGACTTCATATGGCGATCTACCACACCAGAAACACAACCACTTTTAAACTCAGAAGACAAAATCTAAAATCTTATTATTTTAGTCAAAATTTTTTACACGTAATCTAGATGATTAACTGGATAGGGCGGACTTTCACAGATCAAACAAGGTCTTATTGGTACAGTTGACATGTCATTACTAAGCAGCTAATATTGTATAAATGTACATGCATAAAGAAACAATATAGTGTCAGGAATACACACATGTATATACATGTATACAGTGTCAGGAATACACACATGTACTTAGTGTCAGGAATACAAACATGTATATAGTGTCAGGAATACAAACATGTATATACAGTGTCAGGAATACAAACATGTATATAATTGTATATTGTGTCAGGAATACAAACATTTATATACAGTGTCAGGAATACAAACATGTATTCCTGACAGTATAGTGCTGGTTCCCCTGTCTGTGCAGCACTGACACAGTAAGCAACTATTGTGTCGGTTTGAGTGACTGCAACTAGAGGTGTCACTAGGAAGCAATGTAAACACTGCCTTTTCTCTGAAAAGCAGTGTTTACATTATAAAAGCCTGCAGGGACAGGCTAAAGACACCAGAATTTTTTTTTTAAATATGGTTCAGAAATGGAGATTTCAAAAATATGTCTTTTACCATGTTTAAAAATTAAAAACAAAGTTAACATAAGGGTTGGAGCACAAATGTAATATCTAAATGAAAAGTTAGAAATATAAAGTTTTGACAATTCTTATTTAAATATATGAGCCCGTGCTAATTGTATGTGGTGGAAGTGACACGTTTTAATATAGTAATGACTTATACCTTATTTTAGGTAATATTCCGTGGTCCACCCTGTACAACATTCCTTTATGAGAAAATGCATATTGAATTCATTTAACAACTGTAATTAAACCCCCCTAGGATATCTGTAAAAATGAGTTCAAGGAAAATTAATTAAAGAAAAAAGGAAACTACATCACAATATCAATTCATTTCTGCCTTAGGGAAATGTTTTTCTGGGGAAAAAAAAATGATATTATGACCAAAACATGTACTTTTAAAAGTTAGAATAATGGACAGTGATTGGATTAGTATTCTACACCTTGGTAATCAGTGCTTTATTAACAGTAGCTAGAGGACATAACGCATTTTATTGTGTTATGTCCAAAGCCACATACCTAATAGTTATTGCTTGGGCTAAAAGTTATTAAAATGTTATTTTTATTACTTACATACATTGCCAGCCATATATAAATTAATGCTTGCAGTGCCATAAGATGGCAAACACGAGATACTTATTCATGTAGATAAAGCATCATAGGCCATTATTAATAATGCCGAAACCTGAAAGTGCAGTGAATGTAAGTTATCACCGAAACAACATTTATTGGAGTGAAGGAGCAGGAACCATCCACCTTCCTGGAAGTGATAGTTTCTCTTTAAAGACGCTCTTCGCAAATCAGTCTCATCTTAAAGCGGCTCCTATGGTTTGCAGGTTTTGTTTTCAAATTAATTGTATTTTTCTCCCTCTATATCTCCTTTTTTTTTTTTTTTTTTTTAAGTTACACATAAGGAAAAGTAAAGACAGCTTTTTCCTGTAGGCTCTGCAATATTTGGCAATTTGTGGCAATGGGCGGAGAATAATAAAGTTCCAATTCTATCGCTAAACTTATTTACCCACAATCAATCAGTCAAAATAAGGACAAATTGCAGACTTCATGGACAGATGCTGGTATCCGGCAGCACAGATCCAGATGATAGATCCTATACCATAGGGTGTGGTCTCTTCTTTAAATAATTTTCGGACCAAACTAAATAGTTTTATTTGTTTCAAAAAAACACCCACCAAATTGAATATAAAAAAGTTAAATAAGCCGCATGTTCAAAGAATATTCTCACAAAAATACTAATCTGAACGAAAAAGGTTGTCTTCTGAGGACAAAAGACATTCCATGCATGTCTCTTAGGGACCCACACTGCCCCTTTTTTTTTCCCCAAAAGTTCAGAGAATACTATAGGCATGATTTTTTTTTTTTAAATAACTGAATACATTACAAATCTGTGTGTATATAGTGTGTGTGTGTGTGTGTGTGTGTGTGTGTGTGTATAGTGTGTGCCTGTGTGTTTTCTCATACATGGTGTGTTTCTATTTCTCCAAATAAATATATTTTTTTCATTTACAAAAAAATAAAAGAACAAACACACATTGTGCCATCTTGTCTACTGGACTAACACACTAATCCCCTCCCCCCACCCCACCACAAAAATAATACTATATATATATATATATATATATATATATAATTTTATTAAGTATTCATTTATTTTCACAGTATGTTTCCGTATATACTTTCTAATAGACTAAATATGTTAGTCCAATAAAAATGGTATAACTGCATACCAAAATACTCTAGTATATAAACACACTGTACGTATACACATAATTGATATGCAAACAGGCATATATTATATGCACACACAAACACAAATGTCAGAATCTACTTGAATCAGTGTGCAGTTTTATCACATTTTGATTGTCATAGGTAGACAGACGTATCTCTTCCCAAGTCCTTAAGAAACCGGCTACATTTTTCTCCTAAATAATGGTAATTCTAATTACAGTAAGTAAGAAAATACTTGGTATTATCTGAGGTCAAAGTCAAGGTTCTCAGTGGAATGCGTAGCATATTTTATAACACTCTGTAGGGTGTAAGGTTACACGAGGGGAATAGGTCTGGAGTTAAACAGCAACAGTTTTCAACCCCGAGTAAGGCAAAGGAGAAACAAAATGAGAGTGACACAAGCAAATGATGGCTTCAGTGCATACAAAGCAGCAGCTGTGCCCAGAAACGGTAACAAGAAGCAGTGAAATTGGATTCAGGGTGTGTAGTCAAAGGGTTGGCTATTTTAAAGGCTTTCCCTACATTTGTTAACAAGAGTTCACATCCTGTTTGCACAGTGCTGGGAAATAAAGCATTGCAGTCACTCAATTAGCAATTACCCTTTCCCCTCTGATAGACTGATGGTGCAATAACATCTATAATTATTTATCTTTCAGCCTGACTGCAGCGTCAGCTTGAACTGGAATATAAGTGACTTTGAAAAAAAAAAAATCCACGATGATTGATAAGCTAGCGGGAACTAACAAACACAATGAATATTGATTGCTGCTCTTCCTCACAGAGAGAACCCATCATTAAATGACTTGGCGAATACAATGTACATGTGATGTATTTTATACCATGACACAATGTTATATTTTGAAATTTGAGCACCGTGAAAAAAGCAATGATCATTCTCTCTCATTCATTCATTGGTGCCTTAACCATAGAATAGGACATGGAAATACATATTACAGTGTATTGAGTAGAATGCTCTTCCCGGCTGTTCCCACGTCCTATAACCTCCGATCCAGTACCAGCACTTTAGCATACCGCTATACAAAACTAAAGTGGCTCCATCCTTATTTTCCTACAGAGCACCGCAATTATGGAATAACCTCAGGGGACACAGTCAAATCTTCATTCAATCTAAAATCCTGTAAGAGATCTATGGCAACATACCTCAATACAGAATGCACCTGTCATGGTTGACTATATTTATTATCATATATTAATTATTTTTTATTTTATTTTTTGTAATATTATATTGTACCCTATTGTAACAACGCAGTGTTTGTGGGCCCAGGACATACTTGAAAATGAGAAATCTCAATGTATCCTTCCTGGTAAAATATTTTATAAATAAATAATAAATAAGTACATATTCAGTGTAAGAGCAACCTCACTCAAAGTATTAAGACGGTTTAATGTTGTGAGCATATTTGAACATTTATGACATTTTCTGCAGACTCTGCAAAAGTCCAAAATATGAATAGATTTCAATACCACTTCAGTGCATTATATCTCGAGTATCATGTGCTATGGAATGGCAAACCATGTTTTGAGTTTTTGTGTGCAGAGGAAGACTGGTTTCACGTATATACTCCCTTTTTATTTCTCTGGTGAAGCCTGGTTTCCCCAAATGGTTCCTTACAATAGGAACCTGAACTGGGTTTCTCTCTTACACAAAAAGAATAGCAAAAAAAAGTGCATAAATGTTCTATTTCACCTAGGTTTCAAGCGTTCGCATTTACAAGACTTACGAGGTGATACCGCACCCTTACCATCTGGCACTGCTCATCTACTATGATTTCAGAGAGAACCTGGAGATTTGAGGATGTCATGGGCTTTTCGATCAACCTCCCTGATGGGGAAATCACCTTGTACCTGGTGCCGACCCTCATGCACCACACTAACCTCTCAGTCAAGAGATAAATAAACACGCGGTTACTAGGTCTTTTCTAATTTCTCCTTCTCCCTCTCTGGGCTCTGTTGTGTTTGTACATGTGTAATGTCAGAAAATGTAGTTATGTATTTGACTGGCGATTTTCAAATTCACCTTTGTTAGACAGTTATTGACTTTTCTAAGTATTGGTCCCTAAATAAAGATTGTTTAAAAAAAAAAAAAAAAAAAAACAAGCAACGTATACAAATTCTAAGAAACACAATCAGCCATAATACGATTTTACTATCCACAGAGAATGTGGGGCGTTTCTTTTTTTTTTTTGTCTGTTGACTTAAACCATGGAGATAAATACCTAGGAAGAAAAGAATGGCTTGACTGAATCACTACTTTACTGTCAATCTCCTGCTAGGCATTTCAGCATTTTCTTGTATTCAATCGCATGGAAGCAGAGGCTCTAAATAGCATCATTCTTTAAGTATTTGTCATCTACATTCATCATGCTGCCTGCTATAGTAATCCGGCTTTAAAATCAACTCCCTGAACTAGGTCCATTGACTTAATGGTAGAATTGAAACTTGGCTTTTCAATAGGCACAGTCCTTTGAGAATAAATTTGGGGCCATTGACACTTACTTACTGAGAATCTGTTGACAATAGATAATTTTTTTTATTACAACAAAGTGCATTAAGTCATCCAATTCTTTATTCTATGCTCAACTAGGGCTTGTGACCAGATCCAGAGCAGTTGGGTGGTATAACTTTGTGCACTATTATTATTATTATTATTTCCATTTATATAGCACCAACAGATTCCGTAGCGCTTTACAATATTATGAGAGGGGGGATGTAACTATAAATAGGACAATTACAAGAAAACTTACAGGAACAATAGGTTGAGGAGGACCCTGCTCAAACAAGCTTACAATCTTTAGGAAGTGGGGTGTAAAACACATTAGGACAGGAAATAGCAATCAAATAAGTTGGGAGTGAAGCAGAGCTGGAGGAGAGAGTAAAGTGCTGCCCTTTAGGAGAGAGCAAGAGACAGGTATGTAAGGTAGATGTTACTCTGTGAGGCCATAAGCTTTCCTAAAGATATGTGTTTTAAGGCACTTCTTAAAGGATTGAAGACTAGGGGAGAGTCTGATGGGGGTAGGTAGGCTATTCCATAGGAAGTGAGCCGCCCACGAGAAGTCTTGCAAGCGCGAGTTGGCCATACAGGTGCGAGCAGCGGTCAGGAGGTGGTCATGGGCAGAGCAGAGGGAACGAGGAGGGGCATACCTATGGATCTGTGAAGTTGTTTTTAAGTTGGAATCTACAGGATTTGGCAACAAAGTGGATGTGAGGCTCAAAGGTGAGGCCAGAGTCAAGTATGACACCAAGTCAGCGTGCTTGCAAGGATGGACTTATGTGGATATCACTGACTTGAAGGGAGAACAAGAGAGGAGAATCAGGGTGAGAGGTCTGGGGAGAAGAGATATATTTGGGTGTCATCAGCGTACAGGTGGTAGTGGAATCCAAAAGAGGCTATAAGTTTGCCAAGAGAGGCAGTATAAAGAGAAAATAGAAGGGGACCAAGGACAGAGCCATGGGGAACTCCAACTGAGACAGGACAAGGGGAGGAGGAATCCTTGGAAAATGAGACACTGAATGAGCGTTGGGAGAGATAAGAGGAAAACCATGAGAGGACAGAGTCACAGAGACCGAGCGATTGAAGAGTTTGAAGGAGGAGAGCATGATCAACGGTGTCAAAGGCAGCAGAAAGGTCAAGGAGAATTAATATGGAGTAATGACCTTTGGATTTAGCTGCAATTAGGTCATTAGTAACTTTGATAAGAGCAGTCTCAGTAGAGTGGAGAGGGCGAATGCCAGACTGAAGAGGGTCAAGGAGAGAGTTGGAATTGAGGAAGCGGGACACATGGGTAAAGACAAGTCTTTCCAAAAGCTTTGAGGAAAAAGGGAGCAGGGATATGGGACGATAGAGGGGGAGGACGGGTCAAGAGATGTTTTTTTTCAGGATAGGTACTACGGTGGCATGTTTAAGGTCAGCAGGGACAGTGCCAGAAGAAAGAGAGCAGTTGAAGATGTGTGTTAGGGAAGGCACAAGACAAGGGGAGAGAGATCTGATGAGGTGAGATGGGACAGGATGGAGTGGGTAAGTGGTGGGTAGGAAAGGCATGATCTACGTGTGGTTGAGAAAGAGAGTGGCAAGGAGGGGATAATTATTTCCTTAGCTGTGTTCAATCTTGTCGGTAAAGTAGCATGCAAAGCTATCAGCAAGGAACAATATCTAAATAAGACATATGCTTTTAGATAGGAAAAGTGCAGGCTATGCGTGTCGATTGGCTTTTTAAAAATATTTTATATTCACACATCACCATTGTTCCCTTAGAACCTACAGATTATACCACCTTTTAAAGAACAAGGAAAACCATCTGTCAGATCCACACACATCAAAGACCATAAAACCTTAATCCGCCTGCTCCAGCAATCCCTCTATTGTTTCAAAGTTAAATGTGATTATTCCATTCAGAGACATTAAAACCTAGCACTGACAATATTTTCTTCTCATCAGCTCACAAATAGTTTAACAGCAGAAAAAAAAAAAAAAACCTATTGAAGGCATCCCTTCAAAAACGAAAAGCCCCATCAAATAGAACAGCAAACTTCAACTCCTAAAATGACCTTTTAATGTTAAGCTGTCATCAGTCGTTTTCAACTAGTTATTTTAACACTTGATTCTTTAAACAATCACTTCCTAAGGTTATAAAAGCCCTTCTCTTGAAGAGAAATGAAGACTTTTGAATGTTCCAAACTGGACCACACAGGTAAAACAAATCTGAATATTTTACCAGTGACTGCAAATATGTGCTTCTGTCAGTGAGGTATGTATTAATTTCCATCTGTTTTATTAGGCATACATAAAAGATTTATACAGACCTTCTTAAGTTTATGTTTCAGGCAGCCAGTGAGAGCTACAGGAACCCGACCATGGCTGTTGTCAGTACCCTAGTGAGCCGTGACAAATTATTTAAAAAGGTTAAAGACTCTACTAACATGGTAACAAATGTGCAAACAAAATACTACATGATCTTGTTAATCAACCAGTATGAGGTCTAATGGAAACCTTGCATGTGTAGTATAAATTCATAGGTACAGAAAAAAAAAAAGAAGAAGAAAAATATATTTGCTATTGACAGGGCAGTAAGTTATAATGCAGGCAAAATAACTCTAAGACATGATGCTACCTGGTTACAAAAATAAAATGCTGTCCCTACTCTTATTCACAAATAGCGTTTATGTTTATTCAGACTAGGCTTGCTTATTCCCACTAAGTATCCAACCATTTTGCAGAACTCTTCAGTGCTCATGATGGCACAAGTGTTCCTTTTAGGCTAAATACCGTATATGGATCTTAATGTAATGACCCTCTGAGTAATATTTAAATACTAGGAAATGTCAGTTCATCTTTAAAGGGACACTATGGTCACCAGAACAGCTTAATGTAGTTGTTCTGGTGAGTACAGGGCCGGATTAAGAGCCCAGTGGGCCTGGTGCTGATAATTATGATGGGCCTAATTACAAAATCTTATTGACCAAAAACACTAAAACAGTCCTACCTCCTAAGCGTCATGTATCTGATGGAGATGATGCTGTAGGGAAACTCATAGGATGCAACTATGAGAAAACACATACCCTTTGCTAATCTCATGCTTTCATCTTTCAAGTAAACCCATACCCCCTAACAGCAGTGTTCAGTAAAGCAGGAAGTCTATGGATGTGGTAAAAGGGTGGGCTACTGACACAAATCACATAACCAGAACGTCCGAAAGGGCGAACATACACAAAAAGGGGAAATGTCTGTGTCCCTATGTCTCCCAGTCCCTTAGTGTTTGTGTCCTCATGTCTCCCAGTGTCCCCATGTCACTAGGGGACATTGAGAGACACTGGGAGACATGGGGACACAGATACTAGGGAACACTGGGAGACCTGGGAAATCTGAGACTCTTGGGGACACTGGGTGACAGACACGAGGGGACACAGGGAGACATGGGGCACTGAGATACTGTGATATATAGGGGACACTGGAGACTTGATAAAAACCTGGGTACAGGTCAAAATGTTGTGGTGTCCAATAAACCTGCTTAAAGCTATCACAGTGAGTGCCTGAGATTTTTTTCTTTTATACTAGGGGACACTGAGACACTACGGGCACAGAGACACCACGGGCACAGAGACACTACGGGCACAGAGACACTACGGGCACAGAGACACTATGGGCACTGAGAGACATGGGGCACTGAGACACTGATACATAGGGGACACTGATACATAGGGGACACTGATACATAGGGGACATTGGAGACTTGATAAAGACCTGGGTACAGGTCGAAACGTTGCGGTGTCCAATAAACCTGCCTAAATCTATCACATTGAGTGCCTGAGATTTTTTCTTTTATACTAGGGGACACTGAGACACTAGGAGACATGGGGACACAGAGACATTGGGAGACTAGGGGACTTTGGGAGTCTAGGGAACACTGAGACACTAGGGACACTGGCACACTACAGACACTGAGAGACACCAGGGACACATGGCGATACTGAGATACTAGGGACACTGGCTGGGAGACATGGGAACACTGCCATGTCTCCTATGTCTCAGTCGCCCAGTGTCCCCATGTCTCCCTGTGTCTCCATGCCTCTCAGTGTCCCCATGTCGCCCAGTGTCCCCTAGTGTTTGTATCCCCATGTCTCCCAGTGTCCCTTAGAGTCTGTGTCCTCATGTCTCCATGTGTCCTGATGTCACTAGGACACTAGGGGACACTTAGAGACATGGGGACACTGGGAGACATGGGGACACTGAGACACTAGGGACAGTGGCTGGGAGACATGGGGACACAGACTAGGGGCCACTGGGAGACATGGGGCCACTGTGTCCCTAGTGTCTCAGGGTCATGGGCATCCGAATGGGGGGGTAAAGGGGGTACTTGGCCCCCCCGGATTTTTCAGCTTGTGCTGCTATTTTTCGTTTTAGTGTGAGAATACAGTGCAATACCAGCGCTGGCCAGTAGGTGGCGCTGTGAATGGAGACAGGCAGGAAGCTACAGCTTATCCCTGCCTCTCTCTCATGACTGAAACCGCAGGGGAGCAGCACAGAGGCAGCCTACAGAGCAGGTAAGTGAGAGATGGGGGGTGGGGGAGACCGCATAGAGGAAGGTAAAGTAGAAGGAGCAGAAAGGTTCTGCAAGGGGCAGGAGGGGCCAGCAAGGAATAGAAAGGGGCAGCAAGAAGCAGGAAGGGGTCGAAAGGTTTTCAAGGAGCAGGAGGGTAAAGTAGAAGGAGCAGCAAGGAGCAGGAGGGGTCAGCAAGGAGCAGAAAGGGTCTGCAAGAGGCAGGAGGGGTCAGCAAGGAATAGGAAGGGGCAGCAGGAAGGGGTAGGGACGGTCTGCAAGGAGTAGGAAGGGTCTGCAAGGAGCAAGAGGGGTCAGCAAGGAGTAGGAAGAGGCAGCAAGGAGTAGGAAGAGGCAGCAAGGAGCAGGAAGGGGCAGCAAGGAGCAGGAAGGGGCAGCAAGGAGCAGGAAGGGACAGCAAGGAGCAGGAAGGGGCAGCAAGGAGCAGGAAGGGGCAGCAAGGAGTAGGAAGAGGCGGCAAGGAGTAGGAAGAGGGAGCAGGGAGGGTCTGCAAGGAGCAGGGAGGGTCTGCAGGGAGCAGGAAGGGGCAGCAAGGAGCAGGAAGGGGCAGGAAGAATCAGAAGGAACAGAAAGGATCAGCAAGGGGCTGCAAGAAGCTGGAAGGGGCAGAAAGAAGCAGGAAGGGCAGTAAGAAGCAGGAAGGGTATGCAAGAAGCAGGAAGGGCCATCAAGAAGCAGGAAGGGCCATCAAGGAGCAGAAAGGGATCAGAAAGAGAGCAGAAGGGCGCAAAATAAGCAGAAAGTAGCAGAAAGGTAAAGGAGCAGAAGGAGCCTCAGAAGGCAAAGAAGACTGTGTCAAATGAAGGAGAAGAAAATGAGATTGGAGCACTTCATTCTGGACACCACATCATTAGGCGTTGGTACCTGGGCCTGTCAGGGAAACTTTGGACCTTCTCATCTCCCCAGGTAAAAACAAACAATATCAGTGTTAATGTGTTCACTTTTATTTACTGAGTGTCAGGAAACACAGAGGGCCGCTGGGTAGGGGTGCCGCTGATTGGCTAGATGGGTCAGCTAGCACTCTAAGCCAATCAGTAGCTCCCCATTCATAAAAACGTAAAACATTTTTATGAATCGGGAACTAGCGATTGGCTTAGAGGGTCAGCTGACCACTCTAGCCAATCTGCAGCACCCATGCCTGACGTCAATCTGCACTTCCTGACACTCTGTTTCAGAAGTTGAATACCACTGAGTGACCTGGAGATCTGGAGCTGAAGGAAGCCTTTGGGGGTAAACCATTTGAGAGCGGTTTAACCCCTTCAAAGAAAGAGCACCCAGGGCCTCCTTGCATCACATCATTTTCATTTAGATAAAGTTGTTATGGTGACCAGAATGTTCCTGTAATTTGATGAAAGGAACACTATAGTGTAAGGAATACAAACATATATTCCTGACACCATAGTTGTGAAAACGCTATTCACCCTGGCTTTATGTGAAAATGACTATGCTCCTTCCCTTTCATGACACTGTCAAAAAGGGGCCAAGCATGGATGTCATTACAATTATGTCCCCCCCTCCCCCCCGGAAAAATTCCTGCGGACGTCCATGCTCAGGGTCCCCATGTTACCCAGTGTCCCAATGTCTCAGCGTCCCCATGTCTCGGAGCTGCTGTCTGGACTCTCTGTGCAGAACTGGTCCCAGCGGATCAGTGAGTAGAGAGAGGCAGGGAGGGAGATGCCGTAACTTCTTATCACTGCCTCTCTCCACACAAACAGCGACCCCTACTGGCCGGCGCTGGTATTGCAGAATAAACTATGTTTATACTGAGACAGACATTTGTATTGCCGGTATTACTGCAATACCGGCACCGGCTAGGCAGCCTCAAATACCTGAGAAATACTTCTGAGAAATACCTGGCAACCCTAAGAAATACATGAGAAATACCTGGCAACCCTAAGAGTAGTGTGTAAAAAAAAAAAAAAAATGTAAAAAAAAAAAAAATTTTTTTTTTTTTTTTTTTAAACCAATGGGCCTATTCCATGGGCCTGGGCCTGGAGCTGCAGCTCCATCAGCCCCTATGTTAATCCGGCCCTGGGTGAGTATAGTCAGTCCCTGCAGGCTTTTTAATTTAAACACGGTCTTTTCCGGGAAAATGCAGTGTTTACATTACAGCCAAGGAACACCTCTAGGTGTTACTCCTCAGATGACCACTAGAGAGGTGCTTCCTGGGGCAGTGCTGTACACTGTGCAGCACTGCCATTCAGTGTATCCACCCTCTGCTTGGAGACACAACTTTCCTCATAGAGATGCATTGAATCTGGGAAATTGTGAGCAAATCATCTTTCTAACCCGAGGTAAGAGGGACCAACCATCAAAATAATGGTTTTAGAAATACAGTGTCAGGAATACACGTGTGTAATTTATTTCACGTGATTGCCTTATTATAAAAGTGACATGTCAACTCTTCGTTAAGTGGGACAAAAGCTTACCCATTTGGTTTTCAGAAGTTTGGTTCCTTGTGAGATCTGAAAATCTGACCTACAATCTGAGCATCAATAACAAAAAAAGACTCTCAGTGGTTATGTATATTTATTTTTCACAGTCAGTCTGCATTACCATTTCAATAGTTCCGTCCTCCTTGTAGCAAGGGCTGTCAAATATAATTCATTTACAAATGAATTCCCTGTACTTTACCTGCCATTTCCAATAGCAAAAATCCATCAGACACCTATATATCACCAGGTTTTTCCTACTGTCAAGAGCTTAGTCACAAAACCTGTAAAGGCTATAAACAACTTCAAAACTTAAAGAGGAACAATCATGTTTTACACGTTTCTTGAATCCAATATATTGAATCCAATATATATATACACACACACACACACGAGTCAAGATTCATATATACATGTATGGTGTGTTATGTCACCCTTCAAGATAACAGCTGTTTTCTAAACGGGCACAGACTGGGCCTTTAAATGCAAATAAACATGTTTAATATCCCAAAACATTCCGGAATATAGAGTGTGTATCACTCAGCAGGTTTTCACTCACACATGAGTTTCCCTGCACAAGTTCAGTTTTGCTTTTCACTAACAGACATTTGGGGAGGAAAAAGAAGTATGAATTGAGCCTACTTATCCAATTCCCTCAGTAATTTAGTTTTCATGACATTCCATGACTGGGCAGTTTGGGATGTCAAGAGTTTTATTAAATATATATCATAATAGGTTATTTAACATATATGGGCATTAAATACTTATTTGCTGGAGGCGGTTCTAATATTATCTCTAATGTAAATATGTTTCTGTAAACTTTACTCTGAAGGGATAAATCTCTTCACTGAATGGTGGACAATAATGTGATATAAGGACCTATCAACAAGCCAAGATTTGAGGATTTCCCAAACCGGTATCTGACTGGGCTGATTCTTAAAATAACAATGCTAAATCTGAAGTATTTTTTTTTTATTCTTTATTTTTGGTGTGCAATTGCATATCACAAGTGATGGAGATGCCACAACAGCTCTCTCAGGTAGTCAAACATATAACATAGGTAAAAAGTTTGTATTAAATGACAGTTTTTTTTTAAGATTAATTTTACATGTTACAACAATCCTGCAAGATCTATCCTTGTATCGCCATTGGCCCACCCAGGGTGAGAGGTTACGTGTAATTATCATGGTTTTACATAGCGTGTTCAGCTCTGTTTGGTGTACCATGGTCGCTTGTTTCATGTAAGTAGATCCGAGTGGTGGCCATGGTGATAAAGATTTGTACCACACTACTCGCTATTGTGACCTATTGTGACAAGGATAGGGCATTGTGGCCGGGTGCGTGATGCGTGAACCTGGTTCTCCCTATCCTTAAGTTGTCCTGTGTGCCTCGTAGTTGGTTTACGGTGTGTGTGTGGTCTGTGACGCCTAACCTAGGGGGTCTGGGGGGGCGGTGGAGATGTTCTGTTGGTATATGAGCTGGCTCTGCCATGGTGGTGGCTGTTGTGGGTATTGCAGTGCCCGGTAATGGTATTATCGGTATGTGGGTCATCACCTATAAGGTGGCCTTTTGACTCAGGGGAGTATTATGTGGGTGTGTGCCTTGCGGAGTTCCCTAATTGGTGCTAAGACCTTGATAAGATAAGATAAGTAAACGTATAACTGGAACAGAAATATTAATGTCAACTCTGGTCATTTTTTTTATTTATTTTTTGCCAGAGGGCTGAGAAGCAGTCATTCACATGAGGTGTCTGTTATCGGGATTCCCCATCTCCTCGGTATAAAGGGGACGGTTCTCGTGGGGTCCCATGTATGGGGGCTGGTGGGCTCGTCAATTGGCTCTGGTCCCGGTGGGAGCCCCAGCGCCTTGAGGAAGGTGTCCGCCTCCTGTGTGGAGGTGAGATGCAGAGTTGTGCCGTTGTGGTCCACAGACAGAGTTTTGGGAAGTGTCCAGTGGTAGGTCACCTTGGCGTCTTGAAAGCGACGGGTCACTGGGCGTAGGTTTCGTCTCCATTTAAGTGTGGATCTTGTTAAGTCCTGATAAAAGGTAAGACTTGCGGATTCAAAGGCCATTGGTGTTTTGCCCTTTAGCGAGGCAAAGATGGCGTTTCTGTCCGCTTGAGTGTGGCACCTGACGATTACATCCCTGGTTGCTTGGGGGTTGCCTGTGGTGATTTGCGGATACGAAACATCTCTGCCATGGCCAGTTTTTGGCCTGTGCGTGTGGCAACATGGTGGCTACCAGTCGCCTGAGGAATACGGCAACTCTGATTGGCTGATGTCATCAGGGATTCCCCTGATTTTTACGTTGCATTTGCGGCTTCTCTCTTCTGTCGCCTCCAGCTTGCTAAGCAGAGTTGAGTGGGAGGATTTAAGTTGTGATACTGTGTCTTTAAGGCCTTTTACTTCTTGTTGGATGTCGATTAGGTCTTCCTCTGTGGATTTCACGCGGTCCGTGACCGCGTGGACCTCCGTTTTCATTATGGCCATGTCTGCCGCGGACATTTGTTTTAGTTCAAGTAGGAAGATTTTAATGTCCAGTTTTGGTTGGTGGTAGCGCATCTGGGTCAGTCTGGATGTCATGGGGTGGCCCATGTTCTTGGATATCCCCTCAGCATGATCTGAGCATGTGGAGTTGGTCTCTGGGTCAGGCGTGGCCACCATCTTTGGGCCTGCTGGGTGCTGGAGCATGCTGCTAATGTCATGGGTGTTTTTACACGCACCTGTTGCTGTCCGCTGGGATTTTCTTCCCATGGTTTCCAGGTCGATGTGCGTGTTCTCTGTGGGTGGTGCGGCTATGGAGAGTACTGCGCTGTAAAGCACCGTTTCAAAGGCCCTGTAGTCTGGGTAGGCCTTGGCTTTGCGGTGGACTTCCCGACCCGTCTGTTGGAACGTAAAGGGCATCGGTCGGGTGTCGGCTTTGCTCCCCCGTTCTGCCTGTGGGATTTCGGAGGTGAGTGGGCACGTTTGGCTGCAATTTCTCATTGTTTTCGTCTCGTTTTAGCCGGAGCTCTCTGTATGAGAACAGGTTTTTTTTTTTTTTTTTTTTTTTATAAATTCTTTATTTTTCGTGCCAGAGAAATACAACATTGGTTATGTCAATAATGCAAGTAGTAGTTTTGTACTTTAGCTTGTCATGTGACATGAGAAATTGGCTTAACATTTTTATATTAACCCCTTAAGGACACAACTTCTGGAATAACATGTTATCATGATGGAAAATTTCCGTCATGTGTCCTTAAGGGGTTAAACAAGGTTGAACAATGTACATTAGGAGGAGGTTTCGTCAAGACCTGCAAGGTGTTTACTAAGAGTTGTACGTTGTGGAGTGTTACAAGAGGGTAGGTACATATTCGAGAGGAAAAAAGGGGAGAAAAGGCTGCGCCAAGAGATACAATAAAATAAGTCCCAATAAAAATATAAAAAGGATATATATAAATATATATAAAAGTCAATATAAAAAGGAGGATAAATGTCTATGTTGCGCTGGTGTTCTCTCTTCTTATGATGCTTTGGATCCTCCCGTGATATGTAAAATATAAAAGGGAAAAGGACCAATGGTGCAGATTGTGGGGTACGTGGAAAATGAAGAATAAAGATGTAATAAACTCACATTTGTATGAGCTATAACCAGCTCAGGTGGAATGGGCGTTCTGCAGTATAATCCCTGCTAGTAGGATATCAGGAAATTCTGATCCACTGGGGCTGTCCAATTCTCAGGAGAAGGGAGAAAAATATATAACAGATAGTGCTCTCTGAAGATAAGATGTGGTATATACAAAACAAAATAAATATACTCACAGTATACAGTGCAGATGACACTGCACTTGAGATATGGCGTGGGTGGTATAATCCCCACCTTAGGATATATAAAATGCCAGGAAAGGATAATATAAAATTGGAGTGATAAAAATATATATAATAAAAATATGAATGGCACAGAGATAAAGCCAAACGTAATTTATTAATAAAAGTATACAATAAAATCCATTAACGCGTTTCACCTCAAGGGTTTTATCAAAATGGAATAACATGACAGTGGATCAGAATTTCCTGATATCCTACTAGCAGGGATTATACTGCAGAACGCCCATTCCACCTGAGCTGGTTATAGCTCATACAAATGTGAGTTTATTACATCTTTATTCTTCATTTTCCACGTACCCCACAATCTGCACCATTGGTCCTTTTCCCTTTTATATTTTACATATCACGGGAGGATCCAAAGCATCATAAGAAGAGAGAACACCAGCGCAACATAGACATTTATCCTCCTTTTTATATTGACTTTTATATATATTTATATATATCCTTTTTATATTTTTATTGGGACTTATTTTATTGTATCTCTTGGCGCAGCCTTTTCTCCCCTTTTTTCCTGTACATCCTTATCCCAGAGGGTTAGAGGGTGACCCTCTGTAAGGTTGCTGCCTCCTTTGTATATTATTAGCGCTAACCTACTCTACACTTTTTCACATATTCGAGAGGTAAGGCTCAGTGTTAGTAAGAAGGTATGGTGTTTGGAAGCTGAAACTCTCTGGTGGATGTGGTTGGTACGTGCAGGGGCGTATTAGCCACGAGGCAAACAAGGTATTTGCCTTGGGCGGCATTTTCCAGGGGGCGGCAAAAAAAGTCGCCCCCAAACGCCCAGGGGCAAATGCCTTGCGGCTAACTGACATGTCGTCTGGGCGGGCGGTCTGCTGGGCAGTGCTGGCGGGCGGGCGGGCGGCCGGCGAGGGATCACTTCCTCTGAGCTGTCTGCTTAGCTCCCTCGCGCGCCGCAGAGTGAAGCTGGGAGCCGGAATATGACGTCATATTCCGGCTCCGCCTCCCAGCCTCACTGTGCGGCGCACGAGGGAGCTGAGCAGACAGCTCAGAGGAAGTGCTCCCTCGTCAGCCGCCCGCCAGCGCCACCCAGCAGCCACTGGACCAACAGGGAGAAATAGGACCCTCCCCCCCCCCAGCATTCCCAAAGGTAAGGAGGCTGGGGGGGGTAAATTTAAAAAAAAAATGTGTTAAATATGTGAGTGAGTGGAGTATGTGTGTGTGTGTGTGTGTGTGTGTGTGTGAATGTCTGTTAGTGTGTGTGTGTGTGTGTGTGTGTGTGTATGTCTGTTAGTGTGTGTGTGTATGTATGTCTGTCTGTTAGTGTGTATGTCTGTTAGTGTGTATGTCTGTTAGTGTGAGTGTGTCTGTAAGTGTGTGTGTGTTTCTGTTAGCGAGTGTGTGTTTCTGTTAGCTAGTGTATGCGTATCTGTAAGTGAATGTGTGTGTGTGTATTTAGAAGGCTGGGTGGGGGTGGCGCGGGCAGGAGGGGGGCGCCTGAGTTTTGTCCTGCCTAGGGCAGCACAAAACCAGGATACACCACTGGGTACGTGCCAGTTACACTGGTTTGTTACCGTCCAGGGAGTCGGTTTACTGTAGGCTTATCACTGAGGGGAAGAGGGGCCAAGTGTTTAGGGGGCCTAGTAGGCCCTGTTAGTCTAGGGGGTGAGTTCCCTGATCGATCTGTGTGTTCCCACTTGTGTACACACTTGGTTCGTTTGGCACCTCTAACCTAAGGGGGGTAGCGGGGGGTCTCGCCTGTTAGTGTTGCTGCTAGGGGTAAAAGAGCTTGCGTGGTGGGCTCCTGGTTTGATTTATAAGTTGTTAGCAGAGTTAAAAATAAAACATTAACAACATAAGTAACGATAACTGGGGCATTAGCTGCCACGTTGGGCTTCAGGTTTCTCTCAGTCAGTGTCAATATGGCCCTCCCGACTGTCAGGTCGTGGGTTGATTTTCAGTTGCCGCTCTTGGGGTGAATGGTCTGGTCGTGGCAGGGTCCCCGATCCTCGTAGAGGTGGGCCTCGGTGGAGCGGATGATGGTGTTGGTAGTCCCAGGACTGTGAGAAGTGATGGTGCCGAGGGTGTGAGTTTGCCCTTGGTGGGAGGGTTCCCGGTGCTCCCCAGCGGTACTTTACGCCAGCTGCTCTCAGTTGTGAGGTGAGCGACGCCAGTGTTTTGCGCCATTGCAGGGTTGATCGTGTCAGATCTTGGTAAAAGGTCAGTTGTGCTTCATCGAATGGCAGTGGCGTTTTGCCCTTCGATGCTGCCATGATGCGTCCCCTGTCCTGGGATGTAGTGCAGCGCAGTATGACATATTGGTCTGTATTTTGTGAGGCCCTGGACGGGGCTGAGATTCTGTACACTCCGTCCATTGCTAATTTCTTTGCAACGGCCTGGGGTAGGATGCTTGCCAACAACCGTCTCACATAATGAGGCAATTCGTCGGGTGAGATAGTGGCTGGTATGCAACGGATTTTGACGTTGTTGCGTCTGTGTTTGTCCTCTAGTGAGGTAAGCTGCAGGGCTAGTGCTTGGTGGGACTTGGTAAGCTGTTGTACCTCTGTATGTACCTGGGAGAGGTCAGCTTGGATGTCCACTATGTCCTCTTCAGTGGCCCTCACTCTGTCAGCTTTGTTTTGCATGTCAGCTCTCAATACTGCGAGTTCGGCTGCTAGTACCTTGTTAAAGTCTTGAAGTAGAATTTTCAGGTCGTGTTTAGTTGTGGGACTGGTGTCCTCTGCGGTTTCTGTAGGCATTTGAGGTGTGGGGAGTGTTTTACCCCTCTCCTGTAAGTCCCGTTGTTCGGGTGTATCGGCAGGGGTGCTCTCCGTGGGCGCCATCTTTGACGGCGCTTGTTTCTGGAGCAGGGCTCCTATGTCTTTGTGAGCGGCCGGAGGGTGTTCTGTGATCGCTGTCCCATGGCGGGCATCTGGGCCACCGGTTCGGGTTCTGGTGGTGAGCCGGGCAGGTAAGCTTTGTCCCAGTGGTCGTATGCTCCACCTAGGAGGGTCCCCCAGTCCGGGGTCTCTTGCGTGGTGTAGGCCCCGTGCCTGCGTCTCTGCCTGGGCGCATTTTTGGGGAGAAAAAAGTGCATCAATCGGTGCGGGTGTACCTCCTGTGCCTGTTGCCGGTTGTTAGGTTTACGGATGGCGTTTGTGGGCTTAGATTCAGGCGAGATTTGATTAAGTCAGCCGGAGCTGTCTGATTTTGCGTCCGTGCAGCACCGCTGCTAGCTCTGCCCCGTATGAGAACAGTTTTAATGAGCACTAATAAAAATATGTAAGTTTTCACACCAATCATTATTTTAAAGGATCGTCACTCCCTCCAAAGCAGAATATCAATAAATATAAATAATAAAAGGGAAAACATAAAATACATAATCAAACTGGTTATTTTATGGAACAGCAACCTTCACATTGTAGTCCCAATGCTATCCAGTCAACATTTATGTCACCCCCAACCTATGACACCACACTAATGTTAAAAAGATACTACCAAGCCAAGTTGCTTTGTGTGGCTGGCAATGCCTCCTTGACGGATATCATCAAGTTTGATGATCTCAGCCATTTCAATGCTTTGCCATAGGGAAGCACTGTGAGGCTAGTGCGCATGCACAACAAGACACCACACTGTGCCAATCATATAGTCTCCATTAGACCATATTTTTGATATAGCTGAGTTTTGCTCGGCTATTTGGGAGAAAATGTTCTAGTGAGAGCAACTAGAGGCATTTAAACCCTGCAATGTAAGCCTTGCCGTTCCTGCAGAATGGCAATGTTTTACACTTCAAGGTTAAAATGATGAGGACATGGCACCCAGGCCACTTCATTGAGATGAAGTGGTCTGGGTACCTATAGTGTTCCTTTAAGATTAGGCAATGAAAAGTTAGCTTTATTGAAAACTATGTTTTGTTATGTTAGGATGGCCTCGCAATCTTTTCAATAAATGGAGTACTATGAGAGTAGCAGCCATGTGTCATGTCTTTGTCCTGTATTATAATGGTAACAATGTAAGTTAAGTAGACCTTGAAGAACCTGTACCTTTTTGGCTTACAAAAGCCTATTCGTTTGTTTCATTATCACGTCTTGTGAGGTCCCAAGTACTGGTCCTGAGAGAATGGCTGAAATTCATGAACATTAACAAAAAATAAAGGAGGGAGGAAGGACACTACGTGATTCAATTCACTCGAATTTTGCTCAGAAAGTCAGCCTGCATGACCGTTTCAGTGGAGCTACAGCTCAACTGTTCCTTTTGATGGGGGCCTGTCACATCTAATTAATCTAGAGCTTCTATGTATAATATTTTAACATAGGTTTTTATATCTCATGTATATACTATTGTGATTTTTCTTACATTTACAAAATACATATTCTCTCCTTTGTCTCTACAAAAGATATAAATGCATACTTTAGTGATCGTTGCACGCAATTTGATAAATTATTTTTTTAACTTCTCTGTATCAGTTAGTTGTGCCAGTTCCAGTTTATTTTCACCTGAAAAGAAAAGACGTGATTGTCAGTGGCATAGACTGACTGCTGGTCTGAAGTCACAAAGCCCAGTTTTGGATAGTGAGCTCTACATTTAAGTCAAAGTTGAGGACCTGGGTAGCAGAAGATGGAAAACAGTGAATGTTTGCTGGGCAAGACTAGTTAGAGTATAAAACATGCTGACCTGCAGTTGTGTGTGTTTCAAAGTGTTATTTTGCAGATTGAAACTGCATCATTAACAGATCAAAAAAAATAAACAACAAGAAAACAAATCCAGAGAACTCTACAGGTATATGGAAAAACCAAAGGTTCCAAACAGGACTTCTCATAGCTTTAGTACCACTCACAACATCAGACCGTTATGGTGTTTAATAAATAGACACAGATGAATTTCAATTCAATAAAGAATATACCCCTGCAATTACAAGTGCCTCCACAACAGAAAAAGTTGAATATGAGCAGCTACAGAGATTATTTGAGATTTTAACTGAAAACAAACCTAAACTTCATCACAATACATTGACCCATCATCACATAATTTGAAGGATAAAATATGTGAACATTTACAATACCCAGGTGACACCACCATCAGCAGCAAAGACAATCAAACAAAACCCCTACTTGCTAATAAATCATGTTCTGCTACAGTTTATGTATATTTCATTGCTGTTTTGTAGGAATTGTTCACTTGGGATCATACAAAGTTCCAATTAGGTTTAGGTCATTGACTCTACCATTCCAAAACATAAAATGTGATCTGCACGCGTTTAGAATCTCATTGTGGATGGTCTACATTCTGTCAAGCTTCATGGATGGACAATCTGGCATTCTAGTGTATAACTTGCTCGTACAATCCATAATTAATTGTTGCCTCAATGACTGGAAGACATCCAGGTCTTCAAGATACAAAGTAGTCCTACTACATCATAACTTTCCCACCATCATGTTTCATTGTCAGGATACTTTTTTGGAATGCACTATTTAAATTTACCCAAACAGCTTTTCTCAAATATGAAAAACATTTACATTTTTGTTTCACCTATTTGTAGTCTTTCAAAAGACACCTGGATCATCCAAGCAGTCTTCCGGAAACCTGAGATGACAGTAATTATATTCCTGTCGAGAAGTAATTTCTTGGTATAGTTCTATGTACCACATATTTGTACAATATTTTCAATTTGGCAGATTCACTGCACATTTGCATTCACCAATGCAAGAAATGAATACGGATCCACTAATTGTGATTCATGGAGATTTAGATCCTCCGTGATTTTTGGGGAGAATGTTACCCACACAGGTGAATTTCAATCTGCCCAACTATTGATTAACAAAGGATTGTGTATTCAGCAATAATTTTGAAACAAACGTCCAGCCTCATACACAACAGCAAAACGTTTCCAACTCCTGATTGAGGCAAAAGTAAAATCACAAACCAATGTTAGGAGGAGCAGACTCTAGGAGACAAGCAAATTTTGTATTTTGAAGGAAGGGCCTCTCACACGCACACCTACCTGTCAGCTCATTGATTGAAACATCTGAACTCAATTACTTCATTACTAGACCTGATTCCTCTACAGACTTACATACAATTTCCTATGTAGACAATTAATGTAGGACAAATATGTTCCAAAAATGACATGACAAATGAAATGTTATTTTCCTTATATATTATTAGAACTTGGATGAAGGTCAGATCTCATTTAAGATTAAATTAATGCCGGGATACATGTTATTCTAAAGGGTTCATAAACTTGACCTGACCATTGTATGCATCATACACTCATTTATGAGAAACTACATGTTTTTAAAAACTACTTTTTTTTTAAAATAATTATTTTGCTTGGAATTTGAGTCAAAACGGAAAGACGTGAGAAAAGAAAAACAGGAGTAATTTTCTAAGACATGTAGCACACAAAAAAAAAATATTTACACTGCCTTTGTTACAGACTCAATGTCCTTCAGTCTACAACACACACAATTACACCGTATTATAAATAACTATAATAACCATATTTCCATGTAAATAATAAAAAATATCTACTTTTTTGTATTAATAAACTTTGATTCTATATCCTCCTATAGAATAAGAGCTAAAAACAAAATGTGCACAAAATATTTCTTACCGTTAAACAAATATTTTACGGTCAGTATTTCTGGATTGAAATATTATTCTGCTATTGCTCTAAGTGACAGCGTATGTTTTTATTATCTATCTATCGCATGGTTTATTTGATCTGTTTTATACTCTATTTACAGTTTTGTGCCAAATATTACCAGACACAACAAATCTCCAGAAGTATTTCCGCTTATCGTTTACAAGTAGAAACAAGTGCAATAATTGGAACATTGCAATGTTTCAAGGAGTCAGGAAGAAAAAAAAGGATTTATCCGACACGGGAAATAGATGTTAAGAGTGTCAGTGTTCACATGATGTTATTCTGACAGAGATACCAACAAGTTTCATATGATACAAATATACAGAAACTCTGACAGAAATCCAATATAAAAACCTCAAGGCAACACTTTTTGTGTACAGAGAGAGTTGTTGGTACATTTAAAGTCCACCCCTTAGTTCTGTGGAGAGTCTGCTGCCTCTGGTCTACCCTTTTGCACTTTTAATATTCTTCCACATTTTGCTGACTTGACAGTATTAGCAATGGCGTAAGAGGCGGGACAGCACACACAAGAATTTGCCTATTCAACAGAGTTCAGAAAACGGTCTACTACTTGTTATAGCAATTCGAATTATCATGAAATAGGGTGTTCTGGAAATGTAAATCATATATTGAGGTGACATGAAAATAATACACAGGTATAATATATACGATATATTATATAATATAGGTTTCAAGCATGGTTATGGCCAAAAACAGTGCATCTATTTGTCTTTGTGTCTAAAAACATGGAAGAGGTAAAGAGAAATAAAGGACTGGAAAAAAATGAGGGAGTACAAAAACAGAAAAAAAAGAAAAAATTGAGATTGGAAGGGAAAGAAAGACAGATTATTCAGATTTAAATCCTTTATGTACTCACAGCATTCTGGATCTAAACATTGCATTACCATTTGAAAACTCTGTTTTTATTTATGTGGTTAAGCTTTAATTAGAGGACCAGATCCAGCACCGGCTTACAGAAAGACTTTTACAGCTCAGAAGCTTATTGCATGGGCTGTTTGTTGTTGGATTGCCAGAGAAGGACAGAACTCTCAGAAATATAAAATCAAATCCCTGTGCAAGCTACTGCAAGAGCCATGGCAACTTTGCCAGCACCAATCACTGTAAAGCTATACTAGGCAACTGCACAGTGGCCACTGAAAGTCTTGGGACCACTTGCTAAATGGAAAAAAAGCCGTCCAGCAGCACACTTGACTCTCTTGCACTGACCAGATAAACATAAAATTAAGTTTTCACTAAACAGGAAACTCTAGAGAACTAACATGAGCGTTGCAAATTTTAGGTAAAAATAGCAGACTTAGAGAAATGCTGCGACTACAATTTTGGAATAAATATGCAATGCCGTTGTTAGTCCTCTGAAATTCTCTGTTTAGTGAATACTCCCCACAATGTCCCAAGTAGGCTTTTCTAATTTAAGCAGTGTTGTTTTTTTTTTTTTTTTATCTCTCTATACAAAATGGATTTATTCCTGACCGAAACGAAAGCTCACATTCATTGCACTTAAAGGGTTACATTTAAGCACCGGCACTAAACAAATATAGATAAGGTTCTTTCATAATCCTTCATTTTATAGTACTTTGGCAAGCATTCTACAAGCATTTACATTGCAACACTACAGCATCTGGCACCTTTTGGAAGGCAGCCATGTTTGCTATCGGCACTCCTAAGTGGGGAATTATCTCATGGGCATAGCCTTGTTTTGACAAATATAGCAGGCCTGGTAACCCACAGCTGATATTAATCACCTCTGGACTATGTAAACCAACTAATATTACACCACAAGTCATCCTCCTGAGAAAAGAACTCAAGAAATGAGATCATTAAAACAGCAACCAATGCATTGCATTTCCTGGTCTGCTTACTACTTCACCTGCATGAGCAACTTTATAAGGCCATTCGTTATCCCCTGGAATAGCTCTAGAAAATATTTAATGGTCGAAGCCTAAACATATACTATGGGCAATGTGAGGTGTGGAAATATACGGTCTATAAATACATGTGTCTTCTATAAATAGAGCAAGGGCTTCCCACATACTAGGTTTATACATTGAAAGTGCTGTTTATTGCAAATACATTGCTCTGCTAGCTTTTAAGTGGATTTGGTTAGAAGAGTGTAGGATATACGATTTTATGATAGAAACTTTCTGGATTTAATATGTCACCAGAAAGTGGCAATTGATATTTCACGAAAATAGGTTAAGGTTTAGCGAACAAAAGTAAATAAAGGGTGATGTGAAAACAAGATTCTTTGGATTTCCTGTTTGCGCCAATATTTTTCTTTATCTGCGCCACATTGTCTCGGTTTGCACCCTTCCTGACAGCATGAGCAAACAAAAAAGGAATACAAAGTAGCTACAAGTGTGTGCTAAAAATATTAATAAAAAGTAGGTGCAAATGTGTTGATTTTTTTATAAATCACCTCTATTGTCTTTAAATTGGCATAGAGGCTCTTTTTTTTTTTTTTTTTTTTGCTTCTAAGGAATTTTTTTTTTTACAATTAATGAAATATGGGATTTTGTAGATCCAAGAGGTTAGGAGCTCAAGCCAAGTTTCTCAAAAGCAAGCCAGAAGGAGATATGGTTGTCTCACACATTTAAGGCATTTCCTCCATGAGCCCACATTGTTAGAATAGAGCAATGGTATATAAAACATGGAATGTTATGTTAAGGAGGTAGGTAAGGTAAAAGAAAAATACAGAGGAAAAAGTTAGGACATGGAGTAGATATCAGGAGTGAATCGAAGGTCCCTGTCTGAAGTTTTTCTGTACAACCTTTGGTCCCAGGTATAAACAAACATTTATGAGATCTTTTATTTTAAACAAAACTTTTTTTTATTGGTGTCTAATCAATGGAATACTGCATACAGTATTCTCCTGATGCAAATGAAAACTACTCTAACAAGTCTTATTTATATGTTTGAAGCATTAAAAGTATTTTACACAAATTAACCTGAAACCTTCTAGCAAGGTACAAAGCAAGGAAGAAAGTTGTGTTTCAGAAAAATCCAAAAGCTTTAAGAATTTTACAAAAGCTTCATTTTTATTTTATTTATTTTTTCCACCTCAACACAAGTGTGTGTCCAAGGATGCAGTCACAAGGTTTCCCCAAAATAGCAGCAACAAAACTACTGTTTCAGGCAGGCCAAATTTCCTTCCTACAGGTGCCTGACCACCAGAGGGCACCTGTTTTCAGCACTTATAATGTGCCTTTTTGAGGAGTATTAAGTACCAGCTGCCTTGGCTAGTGCTCCCTGTAGTCCAATCAGCCTTAACAGCTACATGAACAGTTATAGAGGGTGTAAAACTCTGTGCTGTCTCAGCTCCTCCAGTGTCTGTGTGTGATGATGGACAGGAAGTGGAAGAGATTACTACCCATCTGCCCACTAACAGCCTCTCACACAGGAAGCGCATTACAGGAGGAGCAAGGGAAGTACATTTTTTATAGCCACTCCTGTACCTCTAATATCATCAATCTGATTGGTCTACAGAAAACATAGGAGGGCGAGTCCTCAAACTCTAGCACACAAATCGTGAGAAGAGACATAGAACAATAAAGCACAATAAAATTGTACTTTTTGAATAGTGTAAGAAACAGAGAATATATCCAAACAAAAAATAGCAAGAGCCTTGTGCCTGCCATTTGATATGCAAAGATATGCAAAAAATATAAATAATTCCCGATTAGACATCAAGGTATGACCTAAGAAGGATGACAAGAGAAAGAAGCTTTATTGCTGAATGGTTCATAAAGGTTTGAAAAATAAGGGAACAGCACACAAATCACCCAACAAAAAACAATCCAATACAGTGTCCTATAGATATTGTGATTGCTTGCTCACCCCTTTATAGTTCACACAGCATTTGGCATCGCTACAGAATATTGGCAGTAAGTATAGTAAATAGCGGCAGAAGCATGAAAATATCTTATTCTCGTGCCAACCACTAGACCAACTAAAAAAAAATCTCAAAAGGAAAAATGTTTGAATTTTTTGTTCTTTCAAGCATCTGGGGTTGTGTTCGTGTACCAATACTTTGGCCAAAAGAGATTGCAAAATAATCTGATTTCACTGACCCGTGTTCAGTGCTAGTATTATATGCCAAGGAAACAGATGCATAGCGTATGATTAGGATGTTTTTGTTCAGTTAAATTCTTAAAAATTCTGCTCAATAAACCATATCCAGGCTGTGTAAAATGGGAGTTGCAATCCATGTACATTGAATATATAAATCAGTACTTTCCAAACCAGTTATCATGCATACCCAGTCTGTTAAAGATTTTGGATTCTCCAAATTGTATTCCAATCAGGGCCGCCATCAGGGGGTGACAACCATGACGGTTGTCACGGGCCCGGCGGCCCTGGGGGGCCCGGACTGCTCTGGCAGTCCTGGGCCCCACTTTCCCTCCCTGCACACATAGATAGCGAATATCGCGATCTATGTGTGCAGCCGCGGGCCCCCCGGCTTCCCTGTTACCGCAGAGGGGGCCCAGGCAGCACACAGACTCTTCTCCTCTCGTTTCTGCTAATAACTCTCGCAAGACCCGGTTGCCATGGCAACGCTCCGCGGGTCTCGCAAGAGTTATTGGAGGAGAGAGAAGAGGAGAAGCTGTGTGCTGCCTGGGCCCCCTCTGCGGTAACAGGGAAGCCGGGGGGCCCCACCATGCCACCGGACCACCAGGGATGGAAACTCCCCCCTCCCTAGACACAGGTAAGCAGGGAGGGGGGAGAAACAATTTAAATAAATGTAATTTTTTTTTTTTATTATGTTAAAATGCCCCTCCTCCCCCTCACCCCAGATTGCAAATTTACACACATACACTGACACAACACATACACTGACACAACACACACACACTGCATACACTGACACAACACATACACTGACACAACACACACACTGCATACACTGACAACACACACACACACTACATACACTGACACAACACACACACACTGCATATACTGACACAACACACACACTATATACACTAACACAACACACACACTATATACACTAACACAACACACACACACACTGCTTACACTGGCACAACACACACACACTACATACACTGACACAACACACACACTACATACACTGACACAACACACACACTACATACACTGACACAACACACACACACTGCATACACTGACACAACACACACACACTGCATACACTGACACAACACACACACACACTGCATACACTGACACAACACACACACACTACATACACTGACACAACACACACACTGCATACACTGACACAACACACACACTGCATACACTAATACTGCATACACTAATACAACACACACTGCATACACTAACACACACACTGCATACACTAACACACACACTGCATACACTAACACAACATACATACTGCATACACTAACACAACACACACACACACACTGCATACACTAACACACACAGTGCATACACTAATACAATACACACACTGTATTCACTAATACAACATGCACTCTGCATACACTACACACTAACCCACTCACTGCATCCACTATACTGACACACACTCTGCATTCGCTACATATTGACACACACTCTGCATTCGCTACACTAGCACACTCTCTGCATCCGCTACACACTAACACACTCTCTGCATTCACTACACATTAACACACTGCATCCGCTACACACTAACACACACTCTGCATCCGCTACACACTAACACACACTCTGCATCCGCTACACACTAACACACTCTCTGCATTCACTACACATTAACACACACTCTGCATTCACTACACATTTACACACACTCTGCATTCACTACACATTTACACACACTCTGCATTCACTAAACATTTACACACACTCTGCATTTACTATTGGAATTGGACTGGGTAATTGTCCTCATGGTTGTCTCTTAGTTAGACCACCTTTGGATTTATTTTCTTTGTTTTGTTTCATTACCCTAGGGTTACCCCCTTTCTACCCAGTCTAGGTGACCATCCCTTACCTAAGAGACGGTAATAGGGTAGGGTTTTGTCCTCCCTGTTTTCTGGTCCCTTAAGGTTTCATCTACACTCTGCATTCACCGCACTAACACACACACACTAAATGCATTACACTGACATACTCTGCATTCACTACACACTAACACACACTCTGCATTCACTAAACTATGCACACACTCTGCATTCACTAAACTATGCACACACTCTGCATTCACTAAACTATGCACACACTCTGCATTAACTGTACACACAGCATCCACTACACAAACATCCTGTATTCACAGTACACACACTACATCCACCACAAATTGAAACACTCTGCATTCACTATACACAGACACTGAGTCTAATACACACACTGCATCCACTACAGACACTGCATCCACTAAACACATTTCATCTAGTACATACAAACACACACTACATCACTGTACACACACTACATCCACTACTCAAACACACTTTGCGTTCACTATACACACTGCATCCGCTACACAAACACACCCTCTGCATTCGCTACACACTAACACACACTCTGCATCCGCTACACACTAACACACTCTGCATTCACTACACATTAACACACACTCTGCATTCACTACACATTAACACACACTCTGCATTCACTACACATTAACACACACTCTGCATTCACTACACATTTACACACACTCTGCATTCACTACACATTTACACACACTCTGCATTCACTGCACTAACACACACACACTAAATGCATTACATTGACACACTCTGCATTCACTACACACTAACACACACTCTGCATTCACTAAACTATGCACACACTCTGGATTCACTATACTGACACACACTCTGCATTAACTGTACACACAGCATCCACTACACAAACATCCTGTATTCACAGTACACACACTACATCCACCACAAATTGAAACACTCTGCATTCACTATACACAGACACTGCGTCTAATACACACACTGCATCCACTACAGACACTGCATCCACTAAACACATTTCATCTAGTACATACAAACACTACATCCACTACTCAAACACACTTTGCGTTCACTATACACACTGCATCCGCTACACAAACACACACTCTGCATTCACTGCACAAACAGTACCTAATACACACAAACACTACATCCATTACACACATTCTAATTCACTTCCACTATACACACCACATTCAGTCCCGCATCATTGTCAGCGGACTAGGTAGGGCGTGGGCGGGCCCAGGAGGGAGGGGGCGGGGGGGCCCAGACCTTGTGCTTTGTCAGGGGCCCCAAAATTTCTGATGGCAGCCCTGATTCCAATGGAATATTCATCAATAACTTGGGTTCAGGACAACCGTTCATAGTAATGAGTGGAGCATTCCTAACCCTGTTCAAGGATTTTATTTACATTGTCTATTTTGGTGATCCCAAGGAACATAATTTATAACTGAACTAGAAAGGAACACAATACAAAATGCCAACTACATTTAACTATGCAATGCAACACTCACTAACAATGTTACATTAAACTTCATGGCTTAAAGGAACACTATAGGGTCAGGAACACAAACATGTATTTCTGACCCTATAGGGTTAAAAAACTAATGCCCCTGCCCCCACACCCCCACCCCACAAATATAGTAAAATCTTTCCTTTATTTCAGTCTGCTGTGTTGGCTCTACCTCTGATCTGCCTGCTTGGCTGGTATCATTAGAACTGATCATTTCAGCCAATCACAATACTTCACCATAGGAAAACATTGGATTGGCTGAAATTGTCAATTCTAATAATCTCAGCCAAGGAGGCGTGCCAGGGGAGGAGCTAAACACCATTGTGGCCAATCAGCATCTCCTTATAGAGATGCTTTGAATCAATGCATCTCTTCGAGGAAATGTCAGTGTCTCCATGCAGAGCACTGCCCCAGGAAGCATCTCTAGAAGCCATCTGAGGAGTAGCCACTGAAGATGTTCCTAGGTTGTGGGCTAGGCTTCTCTGAAAAGACAGTGTTTACTTCAAAAAGCAGTCAGGGGCTGACTATTCTCACAAGAACAACTACATTTAGCTGTAGTTGTTCTGGTGACTATAGTATCCCTTTAGAGTTTGCTTATACCTTATATTAACAACCAGAGCCAGTATCTGCCAGTGAAATACACACATGTTGGATACTCGAACAGTGGAAACATATCTGATGCCTGTAAGGAGGCATTTGTGGCAACTACTGTGTCAGTAAGATTAACTGACACAAAGAGCTATGGAGTGAAAAAGCCAGAAGAAAAACAAAACTTTTTTTTTTTTTTTTTTTGCAAAAGCATTGTCCACAAAATCAAAAAGAAAACAAATAGCCATGACAGGGCTATAACTAGCCCATGGTGGCCTATTTCTATAATTAGCTATGTAAATCTAGATATTGGGTAATCAAATGTTGATTAAAAAAAAAAAAAGTATGCCAACAGCAAAGCTGTCCCTGGCCAGGAATAGAAGGATTAAACATACTTAATTATAATACAAATCATTTGAGTCAAAGTGATGAAATTACAACTAACCCCCCGTGTACAAAGGTAAGAATTAATTCCAGATTGTGTGCATTAACCCATAATGAACTTTTATAAAAAATTCTCCTGGTGTGGCAATTACGTATTAAAAGAAGTGACCGTTGCTATTCCCAGGTCAATAAAAAACAGCCTTTCAACCTGCACTCGATTAGTTCCCATTGCATAAGTATCTTGGCTATGTTGGATTCTAAGCAGAAAGATGCAGATGTTCTTGTCAGCAGGAAAATCGAAACTAAAAAAACGCAACCCTTGATGTCCCATGTGGCTACAATAAATGTGGAAGGCCTGTGGAAAAATGCAGTGTATTAGTACACCTTTGTCTGATCTGGAGAGGATAGTGTTCGTGTACGGAGTCAAGAGAGGAAATTTAATTTTAGAATGAGTTACTTCATCAAGGTTGAGGACTATATTAGAAAATATGATCACATTACCGTTCATGAGCCAGATATACATTAACTCCACAGATTGAAGAGTACAATAAAAATAAGCAAGTTACCATTTATAAAATATGTTGTATGATATACATTTAAAATTAAAGTGAAATTGTTATCCACAAAAAATGCCGGACGACAAGCCAAATAGAAAACTTGCATTGAAAGTACAAAGAAAATATTTATACTTCTCCTGTTACAGAATACAAATTACCAAAAATTATATGTTTATAGCCACATGGGAGATATTTATCAAGGTAAAACAGGGGCTACACTGGGTTTAACAGACTCAATGTTGTGAGACATACGATTGTTTCCATGGTGACTAGTCCCTGAGTACTTTGCTCAGAAGAGCAGCCATTTTTGCCTCAATACATTTTACCCATGTACCTTTATAAGGGAACTATCATATCTCTGCAAATTACACCATTCAATAAAATAGTGAAAAACACCAACCCCATTTAAATCTAGGTTTTCTTTTAAAATGTATATTAAATGGCCTCACAATCCATGACTGCAGACCCACAACCCACCCGTTGCCCAATAAACACACAACACCTGTATAATGGATAAGGGCAACGGTCACAGCTTTATTGAACATTTTTGACCAGCATTAAACCAACTGTCAGCTGATGGGGTGATTCATCCATCAGACAGATCTCACATCCTTTTACCAGAGTCCAAAGCAGCCTGCCTTCCGCCTTCAGCCCAAGCATGCTGCGACTCCCCAATCCGACTTGGCACTTGCCTTCCCATGCGCTGGCCAGGTATTCCGCCACCGCGATGCCGGCCTCCTACGCCCTCCCCCGGCATCGCGCCCCCCGCCGCCAGCGCCTTCTCAATCCCATCTTGTATTCCCACGTTGAAAAAGTCCAAACCAATCAAGCCTAAGTGTACCCCATCGGACCGTATCAGTGTGCTGTTATCCCCCTCCAACTCGACATGCCGGACTACGATGCCTCCAAGCTGACGAACAAACCTCGACACCGCCACATTCAACTTGCGCCTGCTGCGCTCCAGACCTTTTGCATGAGGCAACAGCTGCCAGCGGGGCCTCGGGACCACACCAACGTTACATCCCGAAACAGTGCCATGCAACGGGCGAGATCGTCCTTCATGTTGTGCATGAGATCCACTGTCCGGACCCGCCCCAGGTCATTGCCCCCTGCATGTATGACCAATATCACCTAACTGGGAACCAACCTGCTCAGAAAACGGCACTCTGGGTAGACCTGGCTCCATGATAACCCGCGAAGGCCCCTCCATCGGATCCGTGCTTGGTCGTAGGAAAACCCCAGGTTGCGGCCATAAGGGCGCTCCTCCGCCCGCCTCGCTGCCCAATAGATGTAGGAATGCCCTAGTATCCATACGTAACGTGGGGGAGAACCTAGAATGAACAGACAACCTAACGGGAAGAACACTGTTACTCACCCCGAAAATAAACCCTATAAGAGGTGCGGCCGTACATACAGCTGGAACCTCCCTGAACTCCACCGCCCCAATTCCCGCACCGCTGCCGGTGAAAATCCCATCCCACTAGCCTGTGTGGCCGCCCCAATCCGGAAGGAATGGGCCGAGTACCCTTGCGGGCTCCTCCCGCTTGCCACCAGGGAGTCACGCAAGATCTTGCTAAATTGATAGCGCGTCATAGGAGACCCGTCCTGATGCACCAGCAGCGCACCCCCGCCCGCAGGGCGGACCTGCAAGAATCCCTGAAATAGGAGCACTGGATAGTATTCCCCCCCCGCTGCATCAATACGTACCCACGCCCCTTCGCCTCTTTGATCCGTCTTGGACTTACGGATCCGAATGTCCAGCCCCTTGACCGCCCACCGCACATCCGACACCAACAGCGGTGGCGCCACCCGCCGACTGGCGGCCACCAACTCTCCGACCCGCAACGCCCCAAAGAAACACAAAGAAAACGCGACCCCGAACAACAACGCCTCGTACTCTGAGCTACACACCCGCCGCCAGGAGCTCCCACAGAAGCTGCACCGAAATAGGCCTCATCTGATCGCGGACCCTCCTCCGACGCCACCCACGCAGGGCTCTCTGAATACTAAACTCCCTGGTCATATCCTTCCAACCCAGAAACCTAAACAAGAACGACAGGGCCGACAGGGCCTTCTCCGCTGCCGCACATGACCGCCCCTCATCCAACAATTGCTCCAAAAACATTAAGGTTACCTCAAAGCGCCCCGAGTCCGACGCCAGGCTACCTTCCCCCGGCACCAACCCGAGCCACTTAGACCACACCGCCCGGTAGGACTTCCACGAGGATGCTGACAACGACTCCGTCACTAACCCCATCAATCTTCGGAACCGAGCTCCCATAAAGACTACGGGCAAGGCTGACCCACCTGTTCCGCCTCTGGTGCCGCCTCTCGGAAACGCTGCCACTGAAACCGAGAAAGCGCATCAGCCACAATATTTAACACTCCCGGCACATGACACGCCCTAACCCACACATTATGCTGAAAAACTCAACAGGACCAAGCGCCTCAGCAACGCCAGCACCGGCAGCGACGCCGACGTTGCGCGATTTATCACATGTACAATACTCATGTTGTCCGTGTGAAAATCAACTGTTCGGTCCAGTAAATCGTGACACCATAACTCCATTGCAACTACAATCGGGAAGAGCTCCAGGAAGGTCAAGTTGCGCATGAGATCCTTACCCTGCCAGCTGTCCGGCCAGGCCTCCGCACACCACCGGACCCGGAAGTAAGCCCCGAAGCCGAGGGAGCCGGACGCATCTGTGAAGAGTTCCAACACCGAGTTACCAACCGCCGCTCGCAACCAACACGACCGGCCGTTGTACCTTTCCAGGAAGGAACTCCACACCTGTAAGTCCGACTTAAGCTTTTTCGTAACCCGTATAAAATGATACGGCTCCCGAATCCCCACCGTCGCCAAAGAGAGCCGGCGACAAAACGCCCGACCCATCGGCAACACCCGACATGCGAATGCCAGGTGACCCAGCAGCACCTGCATCTGCCGCAACTGCACCTTATTCGCCCCTTTGACTAGGTCGACCCAACGAAACAGCACGGCGACCCTGTCCTCCGGCAACCGAAATATCATGTTGGCGGAATCAATTTCCACCCCGAGGAACGACAGCACCTCCGCCGGACCCTCCGTCTTCTGTTCCGCGACCGGAATGCCAAAATCAGCTGCCACCTCCCGAAAAACACGCAGAAGATCCCCACATACCCCAGTCCCCCGTTTCCCTACGAACAAAAAATCATCCAAATAATGTGTCACTGAACCGAAACCTGAATGACCACCCATTCCAGAAACGACGCAAAGGACTCAAAATAGGAGCAGGAAATTGCACACCCCATCGGAAGACACGTCATAGTAGTAACTACCCTCAAAGTGGCAACCGAGGAGGTGATGACACTCCGGGTGGACTGGTAACAAGCGGAAGGCCGATTCAATGTCGGACTTCGCTAACCAGGCTCCAACACCGGCGTACCTGACCAATTCCAATGCCCTGTCGAAAGACGCATACCGGACGCGGCTGAACTCCTTATCAATGCCGTCGTTAACAGACTCACCTGCTGGATAAGATAAATGATGAATCATGCGGTAAGCTCCCTCCTCCTTTTTGGGAACCAAACCCAACGGCGACACCCGAAGATTCACAAATGGCGGGCGGACAAACGGCCCTGCCATCCTCCCCAAACTTACCTCTTTTTCCAGTTTTTCCCGCAACATCCCTTCCCTACCCCGAACCGAGCGCAAGTTGTTAGCAAAACGTGGCTCCGCCGAGGGAACAAACGGAACCCAAAACCCTGACGAAAACCGGTCCACCAACAACAACGCATCCCGCCGCTTAGGATACCGAGCGAGCCACGGCTCCATCCTTACCCCGCTCACCGGGGTCCAGGCCTTTTGGGGCGGCGTCCGCAGCCCCACCTTTTGGAGGCACCTGTTTCCCCTTTTTGAAACAGCGCGACGCAGGATGCGCTCCTCCACAGTGAGAACACACATGTCGAAAGCGGCAGGAACTATACCACCTGCAATGGCTCTCATTGAAGAGCCAGCAAACCCCCCGCTTAGGGCCAGCCGGCACCCCTGGCTGGACGCCGGCTGCTCCCTGAAAGGGCGCCGGCCGGCTGGGAGTCATGAGAAGCAGCCAAAGGCTGCCATCCTGCACCCCGAAATCCAACCCTGGGCATACCGCCATCTTTTGCCGAAATTGCTGGTCATAACGAAACCAGCATTGACCGCCATAAATTTTGTAAGCCCCCCAAATGAGATCCAGGTACCCAAATAACGAAGGGGCCCTTTCCGGAAACTGCCTGGACAACACGCTGGCGAAAACCGCAAACCCCTGCAACCAGTTCCCAAACGTCCTCGGGAGCTGCTTGCCCTTGTCCCCTTCCCCCGGCTCCCCCCGTCTAGGCCTATCTACGGAATCCTTGTCTGGCGGAACCAGGGATAGCAAATCCACAAATTCGCCACGTACTATCGTCTCGCTAGGGACATGCATGCCCAGCGGAGACAACTCACACCCCGGTATGCTGGGACGAAAAGCGCACAGTGGAGCTGCAGGCGCGGGCCCTGGCACAGGCGCTAATGCCCCCCCTTACCCTGCCCCTGGTAACCCTGCCACTAGGGCCCTAAGCAAACGCAAGACTTCCCCTTGTGCCTCCCTGGAACCCCCTATACTGGCCCCCAGACTACCCCATGCGCCTGCGCAGGCTGACTCACCGGACACAGGAAGGCTGCCAGGCACACGGTCCTCCAGCTGGTCCTCCTGCTCCTCCACGCTGTCTTCCTCTCCCATAGCCGGTTCCTCCTCCAAACCCAGCCGGCCTCTCCACAGGCCGCCATCCACCGCTTCTTCAGGCCGACCAGAGCCATGGCCGCCATCACCCGAGCTCGTGCCCGGCCGCCGTCCCTCCATGTCTCCTGGGCACTCTCCAGGCCAGCCTCCCGGCTGCCCGTCTCTCCGGACCGGTTTGCCCGGTTCCAAGATGGCGGGGCCTGCGACATCAGTGCGCTCCGGCACACTGACGTCACATACGCGCCCCGCGGCGCCTCCGCTGATGTCACTCTTCCCGCGCGCCGGGCGCGCTCAGACGTCACATCCGGCTGGGCCGGAAAAGAAGCCGGACTCCTCGACCTCGTACCTCTACCGCCGCCATCTTGATCCCGCCGACCAGCATCCATTTCCCGCCGCAGCCGCCCTCCTGCAGCCCGGGTCGGTAAGGGAACACCTCCAGCCGCTCCGCCCGCTCCGTCCGTCCCGGTCGCTCTCCTCCTACCGCTGCTTCGCTGCACTGGGCTGGGGGAAAGGCGCGTAGGAGGTCTGGATCGCCTAGGCCTCCTACCGCCATCTTGCCTCTCCTCAGGCTCCGCCACCGCTGCCTCATCGCAGTTAATAGAGTATGGTAGCTAACAGGTGTATCAGCGTGGTTTGAAACAGAAAATCAATCAAGAAGCGAGGCTTCTACACCGTGTAGATTAAGTTTAACGGCAGGCTATGAAACATGTATGCTATGTGCATTGTGGTTAACTATGGTATCTCGCTTAGTAGGGTGCTGGGTTAACAGAATGCACGTTGTGTATTACAGTGCTACAGCAGCGGGTAAGAGCTGAGAAAGCAAGGCAGAAGCAAAACAACATTCAAATATTACTATTAGACAAAAAAAAAGAGAGGAGAGGAGAGGCACACTAAAATAGTGCTAAATACAGTGGTCTGGAGTTCTACATTGAATTAAAAAAAATTCTGACTTCACAAACTAATATAGAAAAAAAAAATGATATATATATATATATATAATATAAAATATCTTCTATGCTATAAGTGGATAAGGTGGCTGTTTAAATCACTAAAGTACCACAAATTATATACAAACACCATCCTTAAAAATTCCCTGTAGTGTCATATAGTAGCAGAGGATACACGTGCCTTCCAACCATTGCAGGCCAATAACCTCAATGGGCAATTTGTCTTCCTTAAATGTCTGCCCCCTATCTCCCAACATAATTAGGGGCTCCAATGTCCAGTTTATTATCTCAACATCCACCGTTTCAGCTCTCCTGCACACTTACCCGCTGATCTTATTCTACACATTATTCTTCCTGTTTTTATATCTCACCTCTGCCAGATTGTAAGCTTGTTCGAGCAGGGTCCTCAGAAACTGTTAGTTTCAAATTAAAATGTAATGGATTTAAATTAAAGTGCTGCAGATTATAATGGCACTATATACATGCCAATAATATTCATAATTTGTAGTATTTGCCATTGGGATTGTAGTGAAGACAAAAGAGATCTAAAGATGTATTTGATAGCAAAATGTATAAATCAAATGTTTTCCTATATAAAGGGAGGCCATAATACATATGTCATGATGGGTGTAAACGAAAAGATCAACACATTCTGGATGCCTGGATTTTGGACTACGATTATGTCTCTATTATGCACAGAGAATACATTATAGAGTGTGCAATAAACAGAACACGGCTTGTTTCCTAGATCAGCTCTACTTTTTAAAAAGTTCAAAGTTATCAAGTTGGCAAAACTATAGTCAAAAAAAAGATTGTGTTTCACTTAAAAGACAAGTTTCTGGCATTCAACCCACGTACATGAAAAAGAATTGCACTTGTAATCTTGGAAGATCATTGTTCTAAAACAAGCTTTAAATATGATCTCGTTAATGGCTTGATTGAATTGTTATACGAGTATGGGACTACAACATGCTTAAAACAGAACATTATAACATGACTAAAGTGTGACTCCAAGCACCATGACCTCTACAGTTCGCTATGAAACTCTGCACATACAAAGTTTATCCCTTTGCTGGCAGATGTATAAAACACTACCTCTGGCAGTGTCATTAAAGCATCACTATCCCCAGGCTGGCTGATATCAGTTCTGTGCATATTGGACATCTCCCATACGTTCAACCCATGTTCTCCCCTTAGTCTGTCTTCGCTTACTGCCCTCTCCCTACAGCAAAGGGGTGAGTGCTGTCAGTGGAGAATGATAAGGTCACCAGGAGAACTTGGCCTTGGGTTACTCTAACTAAAAATGAGTGTTGTTAAAAACCCCTTTTTTTATGGTTTCATTTAATATGCAATTATTTATTCCATCACGTGATCACAGAAATAAATCATTATCTTTCTTTTAGTTAGATCTCTATTAATAGCATTTCCATCTCTTGATTTTTAAAAAAAAAAAAAAAAAGTTAGATTACTACACCTGGACAGCAACACAACTTTTATGTATATTATAACTTTTGGCCTAAACAATGACCTGTAATTTTTGTGTGCCCAATTTTGAAATTTTTTGAAAAGCATTCCGCATGTTATCCCTACTTCCCCGTACCACCTTCTACGTTTGAAAATACCTCCTTACAGCTGGTTCCTGTAACGAACAGCTCAACCTCTGTCCTCTTCTAATTAGTGTTACTCTAATTAAAAATTTGTATATTCGTAAGCACAGCAAAATTCTCTAGGATTTATGGTTAAGCTAATAGCTTTCAAAAGTAGAACGTTAGTAAAGTTAATAAGGGAACTACAAGTCTGCTAATTATCTCCTCCCACGTATAACTGACAGAATCCTAGTTTGACAGTGACAGATTAACACTTTCAAATTATCGGTGCCTAGGCTAGAATATCACATTTATTCTCTGCAAAGGGAGTGAAATTCGATCTGCATGTTAACCCTTGAAGAGTTCAGGTAAACATGCCCAATAGCTAAGACTTTATACACCAAAATGAAATGCTTGTGAATGGCTATTTCCTGAAAGGTAGAGTTTAAAAATGATCTAATGCATGGGGATTTCTTGCAAGATTCGGCATCCATTAACCGGAGAATCTTTTTTATGTTTTATTAGTATGAATTGTTTGCTGTATATTTGAAATGCATTTTAATGCAATGCATAGAAAATTAAAGAATGGCTGATGTACGCCCTTTAATCTTCTTTGATTTTTTGTTTTGCAAGTTTTACAGATAATTATAATATCCATTAAAAGTCATTGCCATTCTCTTTGCATGATGTAAATCAGTCTTCTGGTCTCCAATTTTACGCATGTATGTCGTTTGTTGTGTTTGTCCAATGTCATGCTCTACCAAAATACCAGGTTTACTTTAATGAACAAAAAAATGACCTGTTGTGGGACAAGTCATTATCTGTGCAATTTTCATGTCTATAAATTCATGTCCAATCAGATTAAATTGGCCACAACATTCTTGTGTTCTCTCTGTGCATGGTAGTCCCTTCGAGAGAACAGACTTTGGTAAAAAGGTAGAAATGGAGCGATTAAATGCAAATTGCACACATGCATATACTGGATACATCTATAATTCTAGTTAATTTCTGGCTGGTTATCCTGAGACTTTTAGAGCAACGGCAACTAGTATGACAGATGTTGGCAACTCCAGAAGAGTCACAATGGTTTCAAAATCAGCTTAACTCCAAAATCAAATTTTACGTATGTCCCATAAACCGAAAGGGACTCTCTAATCACCAAAACTACTTAATCATAAATAAGTGGTTTTGGAGCATGAATATTGCAGTTAAAATTATGTCAATATTTGTTTATATTTGCCAGAGAACATACTCCCACGGCTGTCAGACAGACAATCACTAGAGCAAGACTGGGCAAAAGTTAGCTCCCAAGATGTTGTACAACTGCGATGATGCTTTGCCAGACTTTAGAATGTCAAAGCATTACAAGTTACAGTTCAACAACATTTTGAAATGCCTTTTTTTCCACAAAAAAAGGTTTTTATGTGTGGCACCATCATGTCATATTTGTTTATACTTCTCATACAGACCCATTGGAGTCTCTACGTGTCTCTATAAGAACATTCTGATTGACAGACCACAGCAAATGCTCTGTGAATTGCACGTCTCTATGAAAAGCATTAACTTGGACAAAATTCATCAAGTATGACGGCTTCGGCAGAAGCTATGTGACTGCACTAAGGAGACTGCCTTAGTGCTGGATTTAAGGTAAGTTTTAGGGTTTGTCTGTTTATTTTTATGTTTTTATATATAACATGGGTGGTGCCTGAAACTAAATATGTTTCTATTTGTGTAAAAGTGTTCCTTAAAAAAAAAAAAGTGTTTTCAAATTTTACAAAGTATTACTTCATAGATAATGCTCAGTGCATCTTAAAAGGACACTATAGTCCCCAAAACAACCTTAGCTTTTTGAAGCAGTTTTGTTGTATAGATCATGTCCCTGCTGTCTCACTGCTCAATGTTCTGCCATTTAAGAGTTAAATCACATTATTTATGCATCCTAGTCACACCTCCCTGCATGGGACTTGCACAGCCTTCCTAAACACTTCCTGTAAAGAGTCAGCTAATGTTTATACTTCCTTCATTGCAAATTCTATTTAATTTAAAATGTATTATCCCCTGCACTGTTGATAGCTTGCTAGACCCCACAGAAGCATTCTGTGTATGATTAAAGTTCACTTTAGAGAGCAGGCTATAAGAACTTTTAAAGTAAATTACATCTAATTGAAAGTGAAACCATTTTTTTTTCATGCATGGTGTGTGAGTCACAGCCAGGGGAGGTGTGACTAGGGCTGCATGGACAGAAACAAAAGGGGTTTAACTCCTAAATTGCAGAGATTTGAGTAGTGAAACCTGAGAAGCATGATCTATACACAAAAACAGTTTCATTAAGCTAAAGTTGTTTAGGTGACTATAGTGGAAATTCTATCATTTAATCGAACTTAGAAAATCACTGATAACCTGAGACTGCAGGATCATGATGTATACAGTAAAACTGCTTCCTTACGCTAAAGTTGTTTTGGTGACTAGAGTGTCTCTTTAAAAACAAGAAAACACAAGTGAAAAAAAGCGCTATAACAATAGTCCTCTAACAAATTATTATTCATTTTTTAAAATATGAAATTGTATATCGTCAGGATACGGCGAAATGCGTCATCACGTTCAGCTACGTCAGCATGCACGTGCACAAACAGGATGGTAACTCCACCTCCCAGAAGAATTTACAGCAAGAGTCTCTTAATGAACAAGGAGCTGACATTCGTGTAAAGGACTTGGTATTCTACTTTTTGAAGGGAGAGTGTTGTACAAAGCGGTATTCTGGTTTTATTGTGCAAAAAATAAAATAAAATGTGGATCGACTGCCTCTGTCATTTTCTGTCCCAAAGTGGATGTGGATTTAGAGGTATTACAGTTAAAGCAGGCTTTTCTGCTCTACTTTTGTGAGTTTTACCAATCTATATATTAGATAAAATAGATTATTTACAGTTTTACACTATTGGTATGTTTCTCTTTTTTTGTTTCTATGTTTCTTGTGATATATGGATATTCTGAAAACACGAGCATATGACATTTTCTCCTTATTCAAAGAAAATATTTATTGTGAGTTTATTGGTTTTTATACACTGTGATTAGCACTGATTTGCAAATAACACAATTACATAGTTTTTTGCACTTTAATGTTTGTACTGCACTTTACAGAATATTTTTGCACTTTAAAAATGTATTTGTCTTAAAGGCACAGCGTACCCATATTGCTTTTTTAATGCTCTGTGTATACATTTTACAAAGAATGAAAGTTGAAAATATGTTGTGGTAGAACTTCATCAATCCTCAACGCAGAGCACTGTGGTTTCAGGAAGTAGATTTTATGAAATTATCTTTTAATAGGTCATTTCACAGCAAAGAGGAGAAAATCAGTTTTGTTAGAATCTTCTGATGAAGAAGCCGTTTAACAATCAATTAAACACAAACTGTACCAGTCTATTTCCATCAATACTGTCTTTCGTGAAAGAAACATGATACAGCCAATTACTCTTATGCTTTTATAACCATATTATGATTCTGACCATCCTAGACATGGTTTTGCCATAAAAGTACCCGTCTGGCATTTTATGCAGTTCACTTTTCTTGTGTCATGACAAACCGTAGATTAATAAAATCCCAACGTGTATTTGTAAACTTACCTTTCTGTGATCAATTGACAGCTGGGACACAACTAGCTGAAATCCTAGCAATACAATGGAGCTGACCAACCTGAAAAGAGAATCACAGGGTTAGTACCAGAAGTGCTATTTTTCATGGCTATCTCTTGGTAATCTTTGTGTTAGACTTCCCTATCCCCAAGTCCTCTCATCTAATGACAATTGAAATGGCAAACGGTTTTTCTCACTTAAACCATTACAGCTGCATACCGCAACTGCTTCTCCTAGTGAATACAGATGTTAAATTCCTTTAAAAGGAAAGGAAAACAAATTACACACATATATTGTGTGTGCGCCCATGTGCGTGTGTGTACGTGCATGCGTGTGTGTTTAAAACAACAGACTTTATCAAGCCTAATTTCTGAGCAAACACAGAATTCAAAGATGAGTTGTGATACTAGTTAAAGTGACATAAGTGCAGCAGAAATATATACACATACATACATAGATTATTATTAGTATTATTTATAAAGCGCCAACTTATTCCGCAGTCAGGGCCGGTGCAAGGAGTTTTGGGTACATAGGCGAAGATGTATTTTTCCCCCCCAAAAAATAACATCTTCACCTATTTGCCTCTTAACCAGCCCCTCTCCCCATGGATTATTGGTGCCCTCCCCTCCCTGTCCCTTGGTGCACCCCGCACCCCCTTAGTGGTCTCACTCCCCTTCCTGGTGTGCCTCCTACCTCTCTTGTAGCGTTGCCGAGTGGAGGATATCCCCTACAGGAGCTTCAATTTTCTGTACCTGGCCGGACTGACAGGGAGTGCTCTCTCAGTGAGCACCTCCGGTCAGTCTGGCCGGGTACAGGAAACAGAAGCTCCTGTACTGCGCTCCGCCACGCTACACTCAGTGGTGTATACACACTGACAGCCACACACACTCAATGACAAACACACACTCATTCATTGACACACACACACACTGACACTCATTGACAGACACACTGATAGTCACACACAGACTCAATGACAAAGATACTCTCACTGATTTGACAGACACTCACAAACACACACTCATACACTCACATGCAACACTCATACAATCACTCACAGACACACACATTCACAGACACACATACACTCACTCACGCACACACACATTCACACACAGTCACTCACAGACACACACACACTGACACACACACTCACAGACACACAGACACACAGACACACACTCACTCACACATACACTCACTAATTATTTTAATAAAAAAACATTTTCCGCCCAGCCTCCCTACCTGGAGAGCTGGTGTGGATGATGGGTCATTCCCTGGGGTCCAGTGGGGCTGCTGGGCGGCGTGCGGCAGTGCTGAGATCAGACGCGGCGAGGGAGCTCTAATCTCACGGCTCTGCTCCCTCGCGGACTGCCTACTGATGCCATGGGAGCCGGAATATGACATCATATGACGTCATATTCCGGCTCTCGCGGTATCAGCAGACAGCGCGCGAGGGAGCAGAGCGGTGAGATTAGAGCTCCCTCGCCGCGTCTGATCTCAGCACTGCCGCACGCCGCGCCGGGGGTCCAGAAGGTGACCTGGCAGGAGGGAGAGCTTCCCTCCTGCCGGTCACTGAAATCTTGCGCTCCCGGAGCCGGTGCACCCTAAGGCGGCCGCCTGTGCCGCCTTATGGACGCGCCGGCCCTGTCCGCAGTGCTTTACAATATTATGAAGGGGGGGGATTTACAATAAATGAAACAATTACACAGTGACACAGGAACAATAGGTAGATGAGGACCTTGCTCAGTTGAGCTTACAGTCTAGAGGAGGTGGGGTAAACAAACACAATAGGACAGCAAGGGGGACAGCAACCAAACAAGGAGGGGAAGTAGCAGAACAAGAGGTGAAAGTATGGCTCTTTAAGAGAGCAAGAGACAGATATGTGACATAGAAGTTACTCTGGGAGGACATAAGCATTTCATGGTCATGGGGTTGAGGAACTTCCTAAAGGATTGAAGATTAGGGGAGAGTCTGATGGGGTTAAACAGGCTGTGCCAAAAGAAAAGAGAGTCACCTGTGAAAAGTCCTGAAAGCACAGGTTAGCAGTAAGGGTGCGAGCAGCGGACAAGAGAAGGTGACCGACAGAGTGGAGAGACCAAGAAAGGGCATATCTCCAAATCAGTGAAGAAATGTAACAGGAGCTAGAGTTGTTTAGAGCTTTAAAGGTAAGGGTTAGTATTTTGAATTTACACCTATGGGATACAGGAAGCAAGTGTAAGGATTGACAGAGAGGTGAGGTGTGAGAGTAACGACAAGTGAGAAAGATCAATGTGGAAGCAGCATTCATTACTGATAGAAACGCGGAGCAATTTGGCTTTTGGAGACCGAAGAGGGGATAATTACAGTAATATATGTGAGAAATTACCAGAGCATTGACAAGCTCCTTGGCAGCATTTTGTGTAAGAAAATGGTGGATGTGGGCAATGTTTTTAAGATGGAATTGATAGGTTTTAGCAACATACTGGATTTGAGGAGCATAGGTGAAGCCAGGATCAAAGGGAACAAGACAGCAAGCTTACAAGGACGGACTGATGCAAGTACCATCAACTTGCAGGGAAAGCGAAAGAAAAAAATAAGAAGCTCCATTTTAGAGACATTGAGTTTCAGAAAGCAGGAGGGCATTCAGTCAAAGATTGAAAAAAAGGCAACCGGTAACACGTTGTAGGCCAGTGGGGGAGAGATCAGGGGGAGAGATATATCTGGGTATTATCGGCATAGAGGTGGTAGTGCAATCAAAAGGAATTAATATGCTTGCCGAGAGAGACCGCATAAAGCGAGAACAGAAGGTGACCAAAAACAGGTCCTTGGAGGTATCCAACCGAGAAAGGACGAGGGGAGGAGGTGTCATTGGAAAAGGAGATACTGAACGAACATTGGGAGAGATAGGAGGAGAACCATGAGATAACAGTGTCACATACACTGAGGGTTTGAAGAGTTTGGAAAAGGAGGACATGATCAATGGTGTTAAAGGTACACACATACACACACCACACACATACATACCTACCTATCTACCAGTAGATATGCTTCACTAATTCATGCAGTTCTTGGTGGGGTCACACACAGAACTTTGAGGAAAATTTTCGTTTTATTAGGGTAGGTTAAAAAGCTGTTTGACAGCTCTCCTGGATAAAGCTAAATGCAGATTGTTACATGTAATCAAATTGTTAGCCCTCACAAACACACAGTTAAATAAAGAAGACAAATGAGAAAAATTCTGTACATTTTCAGAATGTGTGATATTATTGTTCTTTTTCGAACTTGCATATCTGCAAAGAGTTCCATTTATAGAGATCAATCATTTTACTGGAACAAAGGCAAGCACCTGAAGTTGCTGGGAAACTCTGCCAGCTGACCCCCAAGGTTATAAGAAAGTTCTCTACGATGTAGAAAAATGCAAAGAAGCCTCAAGTTGACTGAATGAAATCCCTATTCCTCTCCACACAGAAACATGTAGCCTTTACCATTCAAGAAATCCAGATACCTAGAATTGGGTTACACATTGTTCCTTGTGCTGGGAATGGCTATTATACTGAAATCAGTCTGGAGCCAACAAGTATAAATCACCAAACGAGGACACTGTCTCTAGAATCTGACATACAAAATATTTTATTCTACTTTAAGAATACTAATAAAGCTACTGATATTTTTTTTTTTTTTACTTAATATTATTTTACCTGTTTTTACAAATAACTGATCAACTCAGATGTTTTAAATATTCCATCTTTGCTAGAAAGAAAGAATTGGTAAAAATTAGTGTTAATGCAAAACAATGCAAGCAGATTTAAGAAGTATTCCACCATCTATTTAGAACTTTCTTTAAAGGATCACTACAGCATCAGGAAAACAAACTCGTTTTCCTGACACTATACAACCCTTAGGTCCCCCCCACACCCTCAAGGCCCCCCTCCCTTGGCGTTGAAGGGGTTGAAACACCTTCAGTTACTTACTTTAATCCAGCGCCGGCGCTGGTGACCTCTCCTCCCACTCCGACGTCGGCTCCCGAGTGGAGCGGAATGCGCAAGCACATTCTTGCCGCGCGCACATTCAAACAGTCCATATGAAAGCATTTCTCAATGCTTTCCTATGGACGTTCTGCACGCTGAATGCGATTTTTGCACTGGAAGACAGCCACTAGAGGTTGGATTAACCCTGCTATGTAAATTGAGCTGAAGTGGACTGGGTGACTATAGTGTCCCTTTAAAGAGAAACTATAGTGCCCCTTCCCTCACGGCCCAGCCCCCTCCTCCTCCCCCACTGCATCCCCCTGGTTCAGAAAGGGTTAAAAAAAAAAAAAGCTACGCTATTAATACCCATCCACAGGCCATGACAGTCAGGCAAGAGAACCCAGGCGACACTGAAAAAGAATAGAAGGAGGGAGGTCGACAGGGAACAGGTCCCAGAGTTAAAGTAGCCACAAAACATAGCTGAGATTGCCAAGTTGAGGATAATAACATGTAAATATTATATGTAAATACCCTATGCTGTACCCAAATGTTCCTGCACAAGTATCCCTTTTTCTTTTTGTACCCTGGCGAGCAGGCGCCGCGAACTAAATATGACAAACAAGAAAATAAAAACATATGTCAATTTGGAAAAAAAACAAAAAAAACAAAAAAAACTGCAATAATTGCCACAACAGGGTTAAGGGGGCAGGGACATGTCACGCAGACCACTTCAATGACCTGAAATGGTCTGGTTGCCTATAGTGTCACTTTAACTTTCTATTTATACACTCAAAATGTTACATCAGTGATAGGTCTCCTTGTCAAGAGTGGAACTGGAAGATGGTGGCTCGAAGTAGATAGAGCTTCAATTAAGTATATTTACCTTGCCCCACTTCTCTGGAGTTGGTCAGTGTTGCTTGTATGCATGCCAGGCTGACTGACCGCTCGTTTGGCTGGCCCCATTCGGGGCACACCACGTACAGAGAGTTTGTTGAAGTACTCTGTGCATGGACTTAATGCCTTGAGGGTACTCAGTGAAGCACGAAAGCGTTTAATTATGTGCTTGAACTTCGTTAATTGGAGAAATTATCCTGGTGTCCCCAAATGCAGGCCACCAAGGAAGAAACCCCAGACAGAAGTCTGAATATGGGACTGGGCTGCCAAATTCAACACTATTGTGAAGTATGTGCATAATGATTATGTGTCGATGTTCTACTTCCCTCTAGAATTAGCAGCATTTTCCAGTCTCCAAGCTCAGTCATGGTGCTCCCATTCAAGTTCTGTACTTCCTGTAAAACAATATTGCATTCCTAAAACCCACGATAAATCCCTTAGAATTATTGATACATTTCTATCTTGTCCCCTACATCTAAGCTATTCGGCTTTTAATTTCATGCAAATCACAGACCATATACAATTCATGTATGAAAATATTATGGAATTTAAATTTAAGCCGAAGTTCTCTAGAACTTAACAAAATGAGTCTTGATTTAAGGAAACTATAGGAATTACCTACAATATTGTGCTAAGTGACCTAGGCATACCAACTTTCTTGCACATTTTCACATCATCTCCATAGGACATACTTTACCGAAACAATTTGCCTAATATTACCCAATATTAAAAAGGACTGTTCTAGGGATTATCCTCAAAGACTACGATAAATGACTAACATTTTTTGACGTTTATAAAGAGGCACAGGTTTAAAAAGCTTACAAACAGAGAACTACTACTGCCTTTCTTCCCTGTCTCCTTTTATCCTGAAAAGAATTTTGACTGCATCCACTGATTTTCTATCCATACAAATTTATACATCTCTAATTGCACCTTTCTCGGGTGTCCCTGCTCTCCCATGTATTTTAAATGAGTGCTGGATCTATTGTTCATAAAATTCAGAATCATTCAAGTTTTTTCAGTTTTCTAATTAACACATTAAAATACGTATACTCATATGCTATTCTTCTAGAGAATGCTTGTTTACTAAAAAGTGAATTTCAAAATTAAAGGGATAACATAGACACCAATGCAACTTTAGCTTAATTAAATGATTGTGGTGCATAGATCACATCCCTGCAGTCTCCCTGCTTAATTATTTGCTATTTAGGAGTTCAATCACTTTTTTTTACAGCCCAAGTCACACCTGCCTGCATGTGACTTACACAGCCTTCCTAAACACTTTCTTCTAAAGAGAGATCGCATGTTTAAACTTCCATTATTTCACAATATCTTTAATTCAGAATTTCTTTTCTCCCGCTCTATTAATAGCCTGCTAGACCTTGCAGGAGCCTTTTGTGTGATTAAAGTTCCGTTAACAGAGTAGGAGACAAAAACATCTAAAGTAAGATCTGAAACCACACCAGCGGAAGTGTGGCTATAGCTGCATAAACAGAAACAAAAATTATTTAACTCCTAAATGGCAGTGAATCTTGCAGTGAGACTGCAGGGTCATGATCTGTACATCAAAACCGCTTCATTAAACTAAAGTTGTTTTGGTGACTGTAACGGATCACCTGGCACCCCGACTTGGTACCTCCGTTAATGGATGCTCCTAGTGCTTCCTGAGGACTCCAAGCACTCTGGCAGACACCACAATCACCGAATCCGAGAAACCTTTAAATTCTCCCAAGCATATGAATGCTGTAGACCATTGAATAGGAACCATACGAATAGGCTTGTACTCCTAGCAGTCAACTGGAACAGCATGCAATAAATCCTTCCCCCAATAATGAGACGACACATCACTTTGAGGGTAAAACAGGAACTCTGGACTGGCTCATCCAGCCTGGCTTTTATTTCCAACTCACACATACAGGCCACACCCAGGGGGAGGCATACAAGAACCAATGACATAGATGTTACCTCCCACACATCCCCTCCCCTTAGTGTGACACATAATCCCATTATGCATACAGTGTAAAATATACTTTTACACAACTTTCATAACTTTAAAACCATACATCACATTCACATAAAAATACATATCCACAATCAATCCATTCAGGGGAACAACATATTAAAAAATGGCATGAATCCGACCAGGGGTTCAAAAGTTACTAAAAGTATCTTTTGTTCCTTTCTGGCTGGCAGAAAAACATCCCCACAATGCACCCTGGTTTCCTCCCTTCTGCCCTGGAGTTAATTGGAGAAGTAATCCAATTACCCAGGACTAAAGGCAGACTCCATTAACCACATGGTTGCAAAACAACATAAAACACTTTAAAATACATAAAGTCACATTTACACATAACACACAGACATTTCACCTATCCCCAGATAGCTGGGATCTGCACGCACAAAACTACCGAATAGCGCGCAGATCCTACTCACACAGTACAATTGCCATGGAGCTAAAGTCTTTCCCATAGTCTTTCATTATATGAATAGGCTCCATGGTATGGCTATCTGGGGTATCACATTCCCATAAAGTCTGGTCCATAGTCCAAAGGCAAGAGGCGGGCAATCAGCCCCCTCCAAGGACACGTGGCGAGGTCGGTTTCGCCACAGTGACTATAGTGTCCCTTTAAGACCAGTGTAGCCAAACTGAAAGCTTAACCAAGTTAGACAATTGTTTGTCTATTTTGACCATTAGTTTGAAATTCACTTTGAACTCACTCTTAATTCTCACTTTAGTGAATAACCCTGTAAGACAAAGTTACCTTCTGTAATAACAATATGTTTATTTATGCAGTCAACTGTGTCCAACTATTAAAACTGAAGAGTTTTCCATCTGGGAGCAACATATACCCACATGCTAATGTACAAAAAAACATACCACGGAGCTGCTTCCTTTTAGTAATCTGGCGAAAAATTAAGCAAGCAGTGTTATGCTTCAAAGGAAACTTTCTCACCACAAACTCAGACCATTTAAAAAATAATTTGGTAAGTCTAACTGCATAATACAATCAAGAGTGCCTGAGCCATATCCTCTAAATACATTGATTAGGGATATTGTGATTGATTTAATTAAGTTCTGCAGAATGTCATACTGTAAACTGGTAGTAAAGTATTTTGTAAGAATGATTCTTAAAAACATTCAATAGGACGATACTGCTCCATTCCTCATCTTTCTAGGTCTGGACAGATGTGTTCCCGCCCGACTTTAACTTCATGGAACTACAGTTGGAATTTTTACAGTTGGATTGAAGTGATGGTGAAGAATGTAATATATGGTTGGAATCCCTTGTCTCAAGAGAAATTATTAAAAAAATAAAAAAAACGGAATTAGAGGAACCAGTTGGCTTGACTCTAGAGCAAAAATACAGCTATTGTATAGTAAATCCTTCCAGTATCATTGTGATAGTCCTCACATTTGGTCATTCTTCACCCTATTACAAATACTCTGCACCTCTATGTGTGTTTGTGAAGTGTTCTAGGATATATTTGCAAGTGGACTTTGGGTCTCCAAGTAAATTAGAGTGAATAAAATAGACCACAGTGACAGGTCATTATTGATATAAGAGATAGCTGCTGTACATCTTAAAAATTACATTTTAGACTATCTTCTACATCTGTATAACCACCAGTACGGTCACTGCCAATTGTATTTGTGTTACAGAGAAAGCAAAAATCGAATGCCTTCAAGTCTACTAAACAACTCCTGTTACTGTGTATTGAGAGATTCTGTGAGACTGACTTTTTTCTCTTGCCAATGAAAACTAAACAAAATTGTACTTTAAATAAATGATCAGAAAAAGAAAATTGGAGACATTAACCTAATTGGAGAAAATATCCTGGTGACCCCAAATGCAAATAAATATATAATCATCCTGGTAGTGTGTATTCTATCTAAATAATACAATTTACAATAATACAACTACTGATGTAGTGGTTATGGTGCCAGGAGTCTCCATGCATCCTCACAGGGTAAGTAGTCTATTTGCGAGTGGCCTGACAACTTACTTGGGATCTACTAGGCGCCAGTTACCTCCTACTCTGCTGCCAGAAGGACCTCAGATAGGTTGACAGTCCGTTCACAAGAAGAGTTTATATGACTTTTATAAAACTTTTTTTATAGTACTAACAATATACATTAAAATACAAGCTTTCAAGAGGTTCCACTGTTCTTCAGGCCAGAAGCACTATTGAAATATCTACAGTTAGACCTGTGGCCCATATGGGTTAGAGGTATTCACTCCCATTATATGGCGTCTGTATAGCTGGCGAGTAATGCTGGCTGGGTACCATGATAACTGCCTGCTAGACATGTTTAATCATTCACTACTAATTCAGCATTTTCATCTTTGTTGCACCTATTTAAACCTCTGTTAAATTGTAAATGAATCACTACTTGAGTACTTCAGTGTGAGTTTGGTGGGGGGGTTCATTGGTGACATATTTTCCATGAGTTTGTACCTACATTAACAATGACTACAGCCGGTTCCTTTTATTTCTTAAAATCTTTAGTTTGTTATCAAAGTGCCAATATTTTCAGTTGGGTATGAAGTGAAAAATATGCATGCTTCAAATGTACTTCATCATAAATAGAAAAAGTATTCTTCTGTGGAAGAGCTGGTAGAGAGTACACAAGGTAAAATTAATGAAGATGGGATGACAGTTGAGATGGTCTCCTTACAATGTAGTCTACAAAAATATACAAAACATCTGCGATCAAACAAAAAATTTAACATTTTGGAAAAAGCTGAAAACTTGTAGTTTCATGTGAGATATGTTTAAAAAAAAAAATACTGTTCAGAACAACAAAATGTACAGCAGATCTATGGCAATGATCTGAGTAAAATGTGTAACAATGTGCTACTCACCGTAAAGAATACGACACGATCAAGCTGTCTACCATGTTTTGCAGAAATGTAAGAGTAGAAGAAGAGTAAAAGTAACTCCTGTGCGGAGATCGTTTGACCTTGATCAGTAGATGAAGAATAGGAATTCACACCTGTAAAAGATATAAATGTTCATTACAAATTACACATATACCAGAAATGTTACATGCTGGAAAATGTAAACTATCAGAATGGAAGTCTATGCAGAGAGAAACTTGTTCCATTAATCATTTTATGAAACATTTTCATCAACATAAAATTCAGAAGCTTAATGACATTGGTAAAAAAAATGCATAAACATTATAGAATCTGCACACAGTCCAAACAATACTAACATTCATGTATGGAAGAGGTAGAGCTAAAATTTGGGAATGATTGCCTCCAGTTGATATATTTTGTAATAAACGTTCAGTACCGAGTGTGAATTCCAATCCCTGAACCAGTATTTTCTTAACCATTAACCATATAGTTTATTACACACATTAAACCTTAAATGTGGCAATAATATACAGCAGTCACATACAACTTACAATTATAGCAAATTAAACGGTCACTCTAAGCACCAAAACTACTTTAGCTTGGTGTATAGATCAATCCCCTACAGTTTCGCTGTTCAATTCTCTTGTCACTTAGGAGTTAATTCACTTTGTTATATAGCCCTAGCCACATCTCTCCTAGCTTAAACTTACACAGCCTCACTACACACTTGGAAGAAACAATTTTAAATGTTTTAGCTTCCCTTATTGCACTGTGTGTTTAATTTAGAGTTTCTAATCTCCTGCTCAATAAATTGCCTGCTAGATTAAGGTTCAATGACATTGGGTTCATGGAGGCTTTGTGAGTCACAGTTGGGTTGTGTGACTAGCGCTGCTTAAACAGAGTCATTTAACTGCTATATATACACTCCCCTATAACAACTATAATTACCCTATTATTATTATCTTTAATATGCAACTGACTAACGGTATCATTTCATGTTATAGATGGTGAACAGATGGATAGACTTTAATGCTCTTACATTTCTAATCATTTAACGAAGTTAGGATTTTCCATGCTGTCCTAACAATAGTGGACTTTAACACAGTTAGGCTGGAAAGAAACATCCCAACGTTCTGGTGTGAATAGGGTTAAATCCCTTCTCACATCAGGGAGACCAGAGTATCAAGTAGAACGCTCTCTACGGTTTTACCTGGGTGATGTCAGCAGAGTGACCCCCTGTGAGTTAGGATTATGGACAGAGTTAGCATAAGTGTCGCTGTAGGGTTAGAGTCAATGCTAGATTAGGTTTAATACTGTTTCATGGTTCGGGATAGTGTAGGATTTAGATTATGGGTAATGCAGGTATACAGTTAGCGTCAGTGTAAGTATTGGAGTATTACTGGTATAGGGTTAGCATTAACTATCAGATATCTATTTAAATCCTAGATATAGGAACCATTTACCAGTCAGGATTGATATGTAAATCTATTTTAAGTTCTTTTTTTTAGTTGCAAAAATGTAGGGCCACTCAAAAATGTGATGTGTCTGTGTGTGTCTGTGTCTGTGTGTGTGTGCGTCTGTGAGTGACAGTGTGTGCGTCTGTGAGTGAGTGTGTGCGTCTGTGAGTGAGTGTGTGCGTCTGTGAGTGAGTGTGTGCGTCTGTGAGTGAGTGTGTGCATCTGTGAGTGACAGAGTGTGTGCGTCTGTGAGTGCATCTGTGTGCGTGTGTGTGTGAGTGAGTGCGTCTGTGTGTGTGCATGTGAGTGTATGAGTGTGTGTCAGTGTATGATGAGTGTGTTTGTCAGTGTATGAGTGTGTGTCTGTCAAATCAGTGAGAGTATGTTTGTAATTGAGTCTGTGTGTGACTATCAGTGTGTCTGTCAATGAGTGTCAATGAGTCTGTGTCTGTCAGTGACGTCTGTGTGTAGCGGAGCGGAGCGCGGTACAGGAGCTTCTGTTTCCTGTACCTGGCCAGACTGACAGGAGGTGCTCACAGAGAGAGCACTCCCTGTCAGTTCGGCCGGGTACAGAAAACTGAAGCTCCTTTAGGGGATCTGCTCTGCTAGGCAATGCAACAATAGAGGTAGGAGGCACACCAGGAAGGGGAGTGTGACCACTAAAGGGGTGTGGGGTGCACCAAGGGACAGGGAGGGAATGGGAGAGAAACACCAGGAGACAGGGAAAAGAGGGGGGAGTGGAGAATAACACTAAGGGACAGGGAAGTGACCACTAATGGTCGGGGAGGGGAGAGGGGCTGGTTAAGAGGCACATAGGTGAAGATGGTTTTTTTTGGGGGGGGGGCAGAAAAATGCATCTTCGCCTATGTACCTAAAAATCCAAGCACCGGCCCTGCCTGTCACTGCAATGGACCAATCTACACACTGTGAAAGGTCAGATTGAGACCTTGTTTGCATGGAATACTAAATGCCCGGAAAAAAACACATCCACCGGGAGCAGACATAAGACACATTATGTGACATATTTGAAAATTACAACCACAAACATGAATTCAAATGTGTTACATAGAGTAGATGTATTGCAATGTAAAAACACACTCATGCACTGTTAAATAAAAGCCTTTTGCTCTGAAAACATAGCAGAAAGTGGAAGGTTGATGTTAATTCATATTATGTGGTGTAGACATGTAATCATACAATACATCACCAGTGCTGGCTCTAGCATTCAGGACTTAAATGCTTTACTACAGCAAATGGATTAAAAATCTGCCTTTATTCAAAAACTAAAATCGATTTGAACAGAATATGCAGGAGGACAGAAAGAATGAACCCACTAATGCATTTCCTGCTGTGCCAGGTACTACTACAGGTACCTCAGAAGTCTTACAGTATTAAATCATTAGGAAAGCCTTTTAAATTGAGACCTAAATTCTCAAATAACGAATTAGAGCCAGTGGATTCAAAAACAAAAAAACTAAAACGCCTTACAGGATGAGAGATGTGTCAAAAACATCTCTAAAGTAACTATCAATTAAGTACTTTAAGGTTTACGTTCTTATCATAGGACTACTTCTTACTTCAAACAGCTTTTGCATTTGGCCATGGATGCCATGTGATCCTCATGCATAGACTTTAGTTTTGTAAGTAGATTTAGTTAACTTCCTTTTTAGCTTTCCCTTTCTCGATCACTGATTAGCAATAAAAAAAAAAAAAAAACAGAATTCACATGTCTAGCAATGCATCTGCTCGTTCATTCCCATCTAGCGATGAGCTTGTTTTCTTTGTACATTCAACATACTGCTATCCATCTAATTCCCAAGGAACCATTGTTCTCTTATCTTAAGATCCTGGGGAAACCTATTTTGAATGAACCTGTTTTTAGGTCATCGGGACTTGGGTTTCCAAGGTTTGACTTGTCCATGATACAAATCAGCTTCTGTTTGCTATTTAACGTCTATAATACCTTAAACTGGGAATAGACAGTCAATCCACATTTCTCATCATGTAATTACTTGTACATTTTTACACACAAGTCCTTCGTTTGCTCTGGACCCAATTCACATTTAGGTCTACACACTCACATCTATTCTATTGCACCTTACTTTAGGTTCACTGGTCCAGTAGAAAGATTATGAAGTCATTGACAAATTCCTTAACAGACAAAGTAATGGATGGGTCAACAGGAACATAAATTAGGGATGTTTTGATTTGATATTTACATGACAAAAGACACCCTGGGTGCCAGTTAATGCGGAATCCAGTCACATTTGTACTTCTAAACATATTTTGTCAGGATTAAAACATTTTCGGAAGAAAAAAATAAAATCTATATATATGTTCACACTTCCCAAATTAAATTAACAATTAAAATGCCAACGTTATCAAAATGTTGAAATAGAAAACCGTTCACGAAATACTTAAACCATTAACATGTCATTTTGAAAACTAGCAGGCAAATGTATGCCGTGGTACATTGGACTAGTATAAACCATGTTTATACTGCTATTAAATTCCTCTCTGAAAGGGCAACGGCTATTAAATTACTCTCTGAAACTATAAGTATATATGATTTCACATGGAAATAAAAGACATGCTAACTTCAAAAGAATGTTCGAACTTTAATATGACTTTACTTGTAATATTTAATTCAGGTCCTTTGGCTATAAAAAGCTTTCCTACACCCAAAGGGTTTCTGATGAAATGGGGGTGGAGGGGGGGAAAGACAACACTGATTTATGAATAAGGAGAAAAGAAAGAGTGCATTGAATTTCTTTTGCATAAAGATGAGCATTTATAGAAAGAATCCATGGCCACTATGCTACATTTTAATTTGGATAACAGACTTTACATATTAATACACTGTAAATGTAGATAGCAAAGCTAGGTCAATGTACGCGAAGAAATGAAAATGCCAATGGATTAATCATTCCTCCTGGCCTTCTGTGATCAAAAGCACTCTTTAAACTAGACATTAACGTTTTAAGCAGTAAACTGTTCAAATAGAATGTTTTTGGGTTTTTTTTTCTAGGTATGGTATGAAAGATGAATCAAATGTTTTTATTTCCATGCCGAATTCTAAAACATAGACCATTGTTACTCTAGAGCCGTGTGCTGTTCCACCGTCCTGTTTTAATTCCCTGGTGTCCCGCATACGGGGTGAAAGTGAACTGTAGAAAGAAAAGTCCTGCGCTCACTCCCATCACTACTGGGCGGCTGCAATGACTACAGTATACATCAGCCCCAATATATAGTAAAAAAACAAAGAAAAACAAGTTACCTGCGCTCTCTCCTTTCTCCCTATGTATTTTTATACAAATGGAGGTCTTTTAGTTCCCTCCAATGGCCATGAGAGGAATGAGCCCACCTGCCAACATCAAGGCAGACCCCCCTAGGTGGGTCCTAACTCTAACCATTCACCTTGCTTCCTTGAGCCTCTGGCAAAAATCTCTAATGAGACAGAAAGGGGTATTTTTTATATACACCCCTATACATTATTAACCCTTAATAGGGAACACATGGGATGGGCGGCTGCATTGTAACAAGGCTGAGTAATACAATAAATGGATACAAATGCAGAAAGAAAAGTCCTGCGCTCACTCCCATCACTACTGGGCGGCTGCAATGACTACAGTATACATCAGCCCCAATAAATAGTAAAAAACCAAAGAAAAACAAGTTACCTGTGCTCTCTCCTTTCTCCCTATGTATTTTTATACAAATGGAGGTCTTTTAGTTACCTCCAACGGCCATGAGAGGAATGAGCCCACCTGCCAACATCAAGGCAGACCCCCCTAGGTGGGTCCTAACTCTAACCATTCACCTTGCTTCCTTGAGCCTCTGGCAAAAATCTCTAATGAGACAGAAAGGGGTATTTTCTGTCTCATTAGAGATTTTTGCCAGAGGCTCAAGGAAGCAAGGTGAAAGGTGGGCTCATTCCTTTCATGGCCATTGGAGGTAACTAAAAGACCTCCATTTGTATAAAAATACATAGGGAGAAAGGTGAGAGCGCAGGTAACTTGTTTTTCTTTGAAAGTGAACTGTGCCTAGACAGCAAAGCACAAGTACATCTTCAGATACGCTCGTGTGCAGTGTGCACTAGCATCGCGCAGAGAGCGATTGAGCAGCATTCCAGGCATGGTCCTGAAGGCTGGGGGTTGGTCGGGAAGGATGTCAGTTGCGGGCCACCTCATTTCTGGATGTTCCTACCTATTATGGACATTGCTAGTGATACAGACCACGTCCTCAAACCACTCATGCACTTTAGAGAATGACATTTCATCCCTACATTGTGTTAGCAGTTTTGTTAGCAAATGTACAGTCTGTGAGAAGAACCTATTTAAAAACGGGTCATTCTCTACTTTCTCAGTCATATTTTTTGTCATAAATGATTTGAATGACAAGGGAAAGCACACAAGACCACTCACATGAGGTCCTTCTGGTCTCCCAAGCTTAGTAAGCACAACACATGCGCTGTAATTGCAGTGGAAACTCGCTAGGTGGCAATGAAGCCAGCATGTCCCAAGCAGGCACATGCTGCATTCCCAAGCAGAGCGAATGAAAGTAGACATCTGCAATTAGTATCGGTCCGAATTTAAATTTGGCCAAATCTCGGCAATTCAGATATTCAGATGCTTCCAAATGTCCGAATTGTCGAATTTCGGAACTGCCGAACCGAATTGCCGAAGTGCCGAATTTCAGAAGTGCCGCAGTGCTTCGGATTTCTGAAAAGTGACAAAACAGGAGAGAGTGGGAAAATTAAGGGAATGACGACAGGAATCTAACCCTAGCCCTAACCCTAACCCTACCCTTAGTAGGTTAGGAGAAGGGAATTGCCGAATTCCCGAACCGAAGTCCCAAATTTCGGAAGTGCCAAACCGTAGTGCTGAAATCCTGAATGGCCAAACTGAATTTTTTGCCCATGCACATTCCTAAATGAAAGAAGATCACGGTAAGAGCAGAGGATGATGGTGGGTAATGCGTGAAGAATAACACCCACAAAGTTCTAAAGATGGTGGCACTGGAATAAAAGTGAGGCGAGTATATCTAGAAAATTTACATTGAATACATAATATTTCTTTGTGACATATGGTGTATTCAATGTATATAGGGCGATACAAGGTAAGTAAAATTTTCCTTTAGAGGTAAATAGTCAAAATACATATGATGAAACTACAATAATCCTTTTGTATTCCCTCACTGCAGGAATAACTCCCATCACCGTAGTCCCCACAACCTGCTCATATATATTTGGGAAACTCATTTATTCATTTATATAAAAACAGAAGGTAACAACCAGCACTCTAATATTGTAATGAAAAACACAACATGCAGGCATCCCTGAACTAAATAGCAGTCATATCAACAGCATCTTTATTAACCACTAAACCGCTTAGAACACATCTTTCAGATCCCCATTATAAAGCACTGTGCAATATATGTGCTGTGTTAGAATAATAATAATAATAAAGAATAAAAATAAAGGTTCCTACGTATATGTATTTGGCACAAAACACATATTATCCTCAGCCATTAAAAAGACACTATAGTCACCAGAACAACTATAGCTTAATGTATGAAATTTCCCGGTGGGCCGTCGGCACCTGGGGCCGGGCAGACACCTGGGTCTGCTGGCGGCCGCTGGGGAAGGTCTGCTGGCGGCCGCTGGGGGAGGTCTGCTGGCGGCCGCATGGGAAGCTGTGCTGTGCTGGCTCTGCTCCACAGCGTGCAGCTTAATGAGACCGCGGCCGGAATATGACGTCATATTCCGGCCGCGGTCTCATTCAGCAGCGCGCGAAGGCGGGAGAGCAGAGCCAGCACAGCACAGCTTCACATGCGGCCGTCAGCAGACCTCCCCCAGCGGCCGCCAGACTCCAGCACAAGTCCCCCAGTGGCCGCCAGCACAGTCAGCAGTCTGCACTGCACGGCCCCCTGGCAGCCAGGTAGGAGTAATGTGTGTTATGGTCTGTCTGTCTGTTATGGTCTGTCTGTATGTCATGGTGTCTGTATGGTGTGTGTGTCTGTCTGTCCGTCATGGTGTGTGTGTGTGTGTGTGTCTGTCCGTCATGGTGTGTGTGTGTCTGTCTGTCTGTCCGTCATGGTGTGTGTGTGTCTGTATGTCTGTCCGTCATGGTGTGTGTGTGTCTGTCTGTCCGTCATGGTGTGTGTGTGTCTGTCTGTCCGTCATGGTGTGTGTGTGTCTGTCTGTCCGTCATGGTGTGTGTGTGTGTCTGTCTGTCCGTCATGGTGTGTGTGTGTGTCTGTCTGTCCGTCATGGTGTGTGTGTGTGTCTGTCTGTCCGTCATGGTGTGTGTGTGTGTCTGTCTGTCCGTCATGGTGTGTGTGTCTGTCTGTCCGTCATGGTGTGTGTGTCTGTCTGTCCGTCATGGTGTGTGTGTCTGTCTGTCCGTCATGGTGTGTGTGTGTGTGTCTGTCTGTCCGTCATGGTGTGTGTGTGTGTCTGTCTGTCCGTCATGGTGTGTGTGTGTGTCTGTCTGTCCGTCATGGTGTGTGTGTGTGTCTGTCTGTCCGTCATGGTGTGTGTGTGTCTGTCTGTCTGTCCGTCATGGTGTGTGTGTGTCTGTCTGTCCGTCATGGTGTGTGTGTGTCTGTCTGTCTGTCCGTCATGGTGTGTGTGTGTCTGTCTGTCTGTCCGTCATGGTGTGTGTGTGTCTGTCTGTCTGTCCGTCATGGTGTGTGTGTGTCTGTCTGTCTGTCCGTCATGGTGTGTGTCTGTCTGTCTGTCTGTCCGTCATGGTGTGTGTCTGTCTGTCTGTCCGTCATGGTGTGTGTGTGTCTGTCTGTCTGTCATGGTGTGTGTGTGTCTGTCTGTCTGTCCGTCATGGTGTGTGTGTGTCTGTCTGTCCGTCATGGTGTGTGTGTGTCTGTCTGTCCGTCATGGTGTGTGTGTGTCTGTCTGTCCGTCATGGTGTGTGTGTCTGTCTGTCCGTCATGGTGTGTGTGTGTCTGTCTGTCCGTCATGGTGTGTGTGTCTGTCTGTACGTCATGGTGTGTGTGTCTGTCTGTCCGTCATGGTGTGTGTGTCTGTCTGTGTCATGGTGTGTGTGTCTGTCTGTGTCATGGTGTGTGTGTCTGTCTGTGTCATGGTGTGTGTGTCTGTCTGTGTCATGGTGTGTGTGTCTGTCTGTGTCATGGTGTGTGTGTCTGTCTGTGTCATGGTGTGTGTATGGTGTGTGTGTCTGTCTGTCTTTCATGGGATTTGTGTCTGCCCGTCATGGGGTGTGTGTGGTTCTGTCTGTGTCATGGTGTGTGTGTGTCATGGTATGTGTGTGTTTCTGTGTCTGACATGGTGTATATGTGTGTTTTAAAAATAATGTTTTTGCTCACCTTTTTTTCCCCCACGTAGTGTGCTGGTCTCCCCTCGACTGGCCCTGCCTCTATGGCTAAGATCATCAAGCTTGATGATCTCAGACAATCCAATGCTTTGCCATAGGATTGGCTGCAAAACACTACACCAATCAGTATCTCCTCATAGAGATGCATTGAATCAATGTATCTCTATGGGGAACGTTCAGTGCCTCCAGAGTGTGGAGGCCCTGAATGTAGGTGCAATGACACAGGAAGCACCTCTAGTGACTGTCACTAGCGGTGTCACTTTGAAGCAATGTAAACACTGCCTTTTCTCTGAAAAGTCAGTGTTTACGTTGAAAACCTGTAGAGACATGCTATAGACACCAGTACCACTAGATTAAGCTGTGTGTGTGTGTGTGTGTGTGTGCGCGCGTCTGCTAGTGAGTGAACTTGCTTGCATGTGTGTGCCTGCGAGTGAGTGAGCTTGTGTTATTATGTCAATGAGCTGATGTATATTAGTGAGATTTTTGTCTATGAGGCTGTGTATCAATGAGCTTGCGTGTGTCAGTGAGATTGGCTGTGTCTGCATGTGAGTATGCTTACTGTATAATTAAATGTTTTACTCTGAAAGGACCAATATTCTATATTAGAAATATATATATATATATATATATATATATATATATATATATATATATATTACTCAATCATCTGTCATCTGGGGTGGTAAGATATAGCCTTACATATTACATACGGCAATATATGTCGCAATGACATGGGGCTGGCATAACATTTTTTTCCAGGGCTGCTTTGTATCCCCAGTCTGGCCCTGAGCAGGATTTTTAATGTTAACACTGCCATTTCAGAGAAAATGCAGTGTTTACATTGGTGCCTAGTAACATCTCTAGTGGCAGTAACTCAGACGGCCACTAGAGGTGCTTCCTGGATCACTGCTTCACAGAGTGCAACACTGATGTTTAGCACATTCCCGCTCTGAGTGGAGGCACTGAATGTTCTGCATAGAGATGCATTGATTACATGCATCTCTATGAGGAGATGCTGACTGGTGCAGTGCAGCATTTTTCTGTGCATGCGCATTGGATTGGCTGAGATAATCAAATTTAATTACCTCAGTCGCTGAGGCAGAGCGTGGACGGGGTAAGCCGCAATGACACCGGCCCAGCGTGGGGAAAAGGTGAGTAAAATGTATTTTTTCATGGGGGACCTGAAACCTTAATGGTGATTTCACACCTATGGTGCCAGGAATACACGTTTGTTTTCCTGACATTATAGCGTTCCTTCAAATCTGTAATTTGAATCTGTTTGGAAATGAGCTACACCTGTAAAAGATGTAATCAGAAGCCTTATGTTCAAGCTAAGAACAGAGAAAGTCAAAACACGTTTACTAGCTTTAGACGTGTGTCGAGAGCAAGCATACAGAGAGCATTTTATATGGCACGTAAACTCCACCCTAAAGGGAGACTATCCTCGCTATACATTCCTCTCCCTTCCAGTAAACATCCAGCTGATTATACTGTCAAGACAAGCACATACCTCATAGGAATAAGGTAATGGAAAAAACGACTTCTGAGAAAGTAGCACACTGGCTCAAAATGGGATTAGATGGTTCGGATGCAGATACAGTTTAGGTGTGAACTATTATAGGATAATCTCTTCCTTCTTCAAATGCACATATTCAGGCAGTTCACCCTATAAAGGAGAGCTCCAGCGGAATCTGTTACTAATTAATGTGAGCAGGATATGGGAAATGTTTGCACATGTGTTTTGTTCTATAAAACATTCATAATAAAAATAACTGTGTTGCGTGGAAGAAATGTATTTAGGCATATGTTAATTGCTCAAAGACAAATGCACGTAATATGTGCAAATTCATTTTCCTTTTATTTAAAAGTCGTTTATAATTCCAGAGAATGCACAGTCTCTGTTTATAGGCAACATTAGACAGTTGTAGTGCAAAGAAAAACCAATTGCATGATGCCAGGGGAATGTCTTAGCTCTGTTAAAGCAGGAGAGAAAATATGTTAAGTATTTAGGCTTTCCAGAGAAGTGGCTTGTAATTTAGTTAGATAAAAGGACTGCTACGTCTAATTCAAATGTTTGCAAATTTTTTTTTTTTTTTTTTTTAAAGTATCACAACTCTACGAAGTGTCTACGAAGTGTAAACGCATTTATAGATATGGGGACCAGTTGCATATACTACATTGCCCAATGAAAAACATTATAATTATTGGACTAAGTGGGAAGATAATGTAAGAAAATCTTATCGATTATAAATTTTAAATATGGAACCGCACTCATAATTATTTATTGTGTTAATGTGTTATAATTATTAATTGATATACTCTGATTGTTCATTGCATGTTTTATGATTACAAGCATGTATACACTGTATGAGTATATAACTGTGGACGTTTTGCTTCCCCTATTTTTATTACAGGTGGTCCTCACTTTTTGACCTACCTGTTTTGCGATGGCTCGCACTTACGACCAGCTCTCTAGCGTAGGGATTCGAGAGATTCCCCATTTTAGAGTGCTGGTCTACGTTTGGGGTGTGCATGCGCCTCACTTACCGACCAATTTGTTTTACGACTGGGTTGTATGAACGGAACCTTGGTCGCTAAGTAAGGGGCATCTGTATTGTAATGGTTTAAAAACACTAATTGAAAATAATTTGTTCTTAAAGGTTATATGATAGCATATGAAAACAAAGTCCAAAGGAGAAGTCAGGGTCTAACCACATTTCAATATGTCACGTGATTAAGATATACAATGAAGGAGTAGGTATTTATTTGATATAGAATATTAACTGAATGGCAGTTGGTACTTACTTTTCTACTTCGATTGGGGCTCTGAGTTGTGCGCTGGATTTTATATGATAGTACGTCGATAGATTTTTAGACTGGAAAATGGAAGCTATGTAGAAGGATTGTATTCTTAAAGGACCACTCTAGGCACCCAGACCACTTCAGCTTAATGAAGTGGTCTGTGTCCCTGGTCCAGCTAGGGTTAACCCATGTTTTTATAAACATAGCAGTTTCAGAGAGCTTTTGCCGCGCGTGCGCATTCAGCCGAATGGGAGGAGAGGAGGAGGATCGGAGGAGAAGAGCTCCCCGCCTGGCGCTGGAGAAAGGCAAGTTTTAACCCCTTTCCTCTCCCCAGAGCCCGGCGGGGGCACCCTCAGCGCACTATAGTGCCAGGAAAACGAGTGTTTTCCTGGCACTATAGTGGTCCTTTAAATATTAGGGAATTGTGGTATCAAGTATAAACTGTAAAGCTTACACTGGGAGTACATTTTTTAAATAGTATTTTACATTGCTGCTGCATATCTGTTCATAACACAACTTTCATTGTCCTTGTTTGGACATGGTACAATGACAAAGTTGAATCTGAAGATATTTATAGGAGCTTATTGGAGTAAACAAATAATTCAATACTGTATTATTTTTAGATAGACATTTTTAGTGTTTTCTATCCATCAAGCTCACTGGCTTCTTAACTAACAAGCCATTTAATCAGTCAAAATGAAATGTCCAATGCAAAGAAAAAAATGTGTTCCATCAATAATCTAATGGGTGAAAAGGTACAGTTGAAAGGTATTGCAAACCTCTTATGCACATAATGGAAAACTAAATCTGCAAGATCATTCCTACAAAGAGTGATCTGCTAAGAAATATAGAGTGACAACAATAAGTCTAGCTTAATATTAAAATCAGAATGAAACACTAAGTTTAAGGATCTTTCTCCCAGGAGTTCCCAACTATGGATTGGGATGATACAGCCTAGCAAGGGAATCCTGTGCATCTAGTAGCATCCATGTTTAAGAATGGGAACCTCTCAACAACACATGCATTCATGCTCTTAGAATTCCAGGCCGTAAAACCATTGAGCTTGATCACTGCCAGTTTTGCATTATTCTTAGATTCTGAAGAACTCTCCCCCGGTTTAAGCAAGATTATAAAGATAGACAGACACAAAATATGATTGTTAGAATTATGTTTTATAATTCTACTGGGCACATAGTTGCTTTTCATGTCAACACCAACACTAACGTAACTACTCCATCAAAAGGTTCTTTGAAGTGAGGCTGTTACAATATGACCAGACCCACAATCTGATGGGGACCTGTGCAATTTTGTTAGAGGTACCATTTGCAAAACCCGATACACTCAATTAATTCATCTATCGATATAGAAATATATATATATTTTTTCTTTAAATAAAATGGCTGTATCCATACCTAGGGAAAGAAAACTATAAGATGGTTATATAAATATAAAATTGAAACCGGTGCTAATTTGACAAAGGCACACGAGAAGGAATAATTAGAACATTTTTACACAGTGCTGGTACTTTTCAAATACTAAAAAAAAAAAGTAGGTGTCTACATAATGTTTCCAAGTTTTAACTCACAGTTTAAAAATACCTGTAAAATTATTATTATCATCATGTTTTCCACAATTGCTGGCAAGACCGCGTAATTCACAAAATAAAAACCCAAACAGTAAAATGCTGTTGACAGGTAACTTAAAGCAGAGCTTAAAACGGTTTGATCTGCATGGACAAAGCTGAGTAGCATTACATCAGCGGTAGCATTGGCATCCATATTAGGAAAAGAGACAAAACCATTTTGGCGCATTTTGCAAATCCTAATTTTTGGCAACAGGTTTTTTTTATTTCTAGATTTAGTGGAATTTCTCTTAAATTATTCCATTACAACAACCAAAATTCACAATAGAGTATTGGCCTACAGCCACTACTCCTGAGTAATAACAATGGCTGGCCAGTGATTGGGAAAAACCAATGTTCTATTTTTGTCTTGGCAGTCTGTGAGGTTTCGATGTGTGCCAATGAAAAGGTTGCTTAGCAAGATGGAAGTTATCCCGATTTTCACTTTTTCCATGAACGTAAGGCAGCCATAAAGCAACTACTTATCTCTAGCACCGTCCTCTCTGTGGAGTCTTCTAATCCACTCAAAATTTAGCACGTCGTTAGGCACCAAACATAAACCAACTTAATTACAGGCAACAGGATGGTAAACTCAAATACAATAATAATAACTTAAAGCTTCATTATGTTAATGATATGACAGTGATAATGCGTCATGACAGCTTTCACTAATTCACGAGCTGGGCAAAGAGACACGTATAGCTGTGAAGGATTACATTGACAATTGGGTGCTAGGTTCCAGGGATCCAAAGTGAATACAAAATACATTTCTGTGCAATATAAGATACGAATGCAGTAATGTAAATAAAAAAAATGTCCCCCGTAACTGTGACAATGCCAGCTAAATAAACAACAATGTTAAACTAGAATGAAAATCGGTTTCTTTATTTAATAATAGCATTGCCAGGCTTGCTAGTATTTTTTTTTTCTTCTGAGAATCTATTTTAAATCTATTTTAGTCTAATTTCCTGACTGGCTAGAAATTAAAGTTTGCTTGTTTTACACTCAGTAAAAATTATGAGGGCACCAAGAAAAATACCTCCCTTATTGTGCATCAATCCATAAACATTTCAGAAATGGAACAATCGAAGACTTTTGCTCAGAAATGCGATAATGGAAAAAAAACTGAGTTAAGTCTAAATCTATTTGAGTAACATTTTTAATCTATTGTATAGATGGATGCCTTATCCAAAAATACTGAAACACACATGGAATGTAAAATAAAAAGATACCTACTGTTTGTTTAGTTGTCAGAAGCTACAGGACCTTCAAGAGGCTGCAGCTAGGGAGGATTCCTTCACTGTAAGTTTTAAAGGAGCCGGTTAGAAGAGGAGGAGATTTCTATAGGTCGGTACAAACTCTACAAGAACTTGACAGGCGCACAGTCGGATTTGCCGGCATATGCGCTAACCTTACTCAAACACCCATTAAAACACGGACACAGGTTATACTGTTGGAAATAATTAGTCCAAAGCTTTATTAAATTAATAAAATAATTAAGGAATAACAAATGGGGTCATTGCCAACAAATCTTATTAAAGTTAACATCCCCCCATATACATAACATACCCCTAGCAATGACCCCACAATAATAACAATAGATAATCTAAAAAACATGTTAATACAGAAACTGGCCAATATGACCACATTTCCACCAGGTTAAATTGTAGGGGTGTACCGAGACACCGCTACCCACCATATCGATTGTAGGGGTGTACCAAGACACCGCTACCCACCAGTTCCAGTGTAGGGTGTACCAAGACACCACCACACCCCCAGGTTCGGAGCCACCGACGGGCTCGAACCTACCAACCACGTGCAACACTGCCCAATCCACACTAAACCTCAGGATGCCCACTTTCTCCTCCATCTACCCTCCGATTTAACCAGGCCATTCCCCGCCACAGCTCAGGACTTGACACCTAAAGCTCCTGAGCGACCCCGACCACACCGGAATAAGGCCTGTTGAATGCCTTCCTGAAGGCCCAATTTAAACAGATCACACCTTACATCCGAAAACGTACCCCATCCCCCCTGGAGTACCCACGGAGCTTGCCTCCCAGTCCATTGTGTCTCACTGTTACACCGCCCCCACATCTGATAAATACCGCCATCAAATTTTGTTATTTATTTATTTATTTTTGTATTAATTCGTCCTCGCCACCGAGACCGGGTACCTAGTATGTCTCCAATGTAACCGAGGAACCATCTCGGACCGCACCACCACCACACCTGTGGCCAGCTCCCATAGCCAGTCCACCTCCCTCTGCCTCCACCTGTTCAATTCCTTTTCCGGGACCATGCCGATATCCTTCCCGCCCTTGCGGATTACCAGAATGTCCTAGACAGTACCCCTAGTTACCTTCCGGAAAATTTCCTCCACTATTGCTTTGCCACCAAAACCCCCGAAAACCAAAACCACTCCAGCTCCACCAATTCCAAAGGAAAGCCCAGTTGCGCTTGACCCGAACCGCGGCTCCCTTCTGCGCCCCTTAGATGGAAGAGTGGCCCACCAACCATGTCACCAAACCCGAAACGAAAGCAGCATAGCCCCAAACACAAACCCATACGTCCATAGCCATTAAACCAAATAGACCGGCCGTAAACAGGACTTAAACCGTGCTGACTCCCACTTGCCTAAACGTTTCCCCAGGTCCTCACTTAAAGCCAGGCGGGACACCTCTGTCGCCGCCATTATCCGGGAAGCTTGGGCCCTAAAGTGCCCGGGATCCAAACCCAACATTGTCAAGCCCCTCCGAACAAACCCCTGCGGGAATTGAATCGTGACCGCGCCGATCCGTCCCCTTTTACCAGTAAGCCACCCGGGATGTCCGGGCGAAGCTCCAAGTAACATGATATGCTTGGCGCCGGGCGTACCCCTGACCCCGGCAAGGAATATAGCTTTACCAAACCTCCTTTACCAGACACATCCGTTCTTGTACAACCCCACCGAATCATTACCTTAACCGACTGAGGTTCAACAACCGAGTGTAGAACCCCCCCAACACCCGCCTGAAAGGCACTCACCAGCTCCCCAATCCGAATTGCTCCAAGCCCCCGAGAAGGCCACCGCAAACAAACTCACCTCAAAAGTAGAGTTACCCAAGGAAAACAGCCGCCCGGCACCTTTTATTTTATACCTCTACGTAAGACCCGCGATGCCTGACGGACGTGTCAACATTCCATCACTTCCTCCCAATCGGTCTGTTTGAACCCTAACGCCAACACCGCCATGCTCTTGTCCCTTGCCGATGGAGCTAACGCTGAAAGAACAAGTGGCTTAGGAACCACAGCAAGGTATCCCATCGCCCCTCCTTTGACTGGGACCCCCCAGTGAAACCAACCGCCTCGTCCCATATATCCCAAACCTCCACATAGGCGATCCCCCTGCCCGGTGCCATAGGATTCCGTATCAATCCTCCAAGCATGACGTCTCGAGCTGCCACACTTCCTCCAGACTGGCCTGTCCCTCCTCCCGCGCCCCCTGGGGCCGCCATTCGCAGCTTGTCCCCTTGTGCGCGAGCCAAGTAACCAGCCCCTACCTTCCGCCAACCAGGCACGTGGCGTGCCTGTACCCGATATTAAACGACCTGCACAATAATATGAATCGCTGCCATTGGTGTACCTCCTGTACCGAGGGCCCGGCTGGATGGTAAACCGCATGAACCCCGCCGTATTGTCTGTGAATTACGACTTTTTGTCCCTTAATCCTTCACCTTTTAGAGCCACGGCCACTCCCAATGGAAATAACTCAAAAGATGCCAACTTCGAATTAGAGGACTTACCTTTCATGCCTCCTGCCACCGCTCTGCGCACCACCTGCCTTCCAGGTATGCTCCGGAATCTATGTTCCCAGAGGCATCCGTGAACAACTCGATACCACCCGCAGTGGCTCCACAAGTAGCCTTCGCCATGAAACGGCTACTGACCCATTCCTCGCGACTAACCTGACATGCAAACTTGAAACTGCCTTATGAACAACTGCGATTTCTCAGCGTGACCTTCCTGGACCTGTGAACCTTCACCCTAATTCCCGAAGTGCAGTCAACTGATCCCCAGGCAATTGACACTCTCCTACCACCGAAACAATTTCCAGCCTAAGCTAAGACGCGCGGTAGGATTCCCGCGACCGTAAGGTATGTCCACAAAGGCCCGGCCCAGCCGAGCCCACACAGCAAGCTATCTTACAGATAATGTACTAAGGAACCCCTTCCTGATTCCTCTTTAACCACCCACTCCCAGACGGAACCAACTTCCCGAAGTAGGAAGTAGGAACATGAAATGGAACTGCCCCTTGGCAAGCAGAGGTTACCAATAGGCACCTGCAAACATGCAACCCAAAAGATGGAAGGGTCGTAAATAATCGAACACGTCCCGCTTCCCCGAACCAACTCGACGGCAAGGCCGAATGATGCCAAAGATACAGAACAGGTCCGTGTCGATGTCCTCATTTACCGATGCCCCTTTCGGGTGCGATAAGTTTTTTATCAGACTAAATTTGCCTGCTCCTGGGGGCACGCCGGCAGCCCCCGGAAAGAGCAAATTTCCCGCACCATCATAAGGAAACGGGGACCTTACCCCGATTACGCTTACTAGGATACAAAAGCACTAAGCCAATTCCCAAAGTCTTCAGTATCTTGCGATACTTCCGGCTTTCCCCTCCTCTTCAAGGAACTCCTCGAGCGGAAGACAGGAACATTTTTTTTTTTTTTTACAAAATCCCTTAATCAAAACTTATCCTCCGCCTTCAAGTGACCCCCCCCTCCCCCCAATGTCCCCGCGAAGGACACATGCCCATTTCGTCACGCCGCGCCTGGAATATTGCACACATCTAACTGTTCTCCTGCCCCGTCGAATGTCCCCGGTACCGGTACACCCTATTCCCCTTCCCTTCCCTGCACGCCATCACCACCACCGCCCTAACTTCTGCCTCCCGACCGCCCTTCGGTGACCCCACCCTTCCGCACCGCGGGGACGGCCCCTTTTTTCCTTGATCATGACTCTAAAATGATTTTTGCAATTTAAAAAGTGTGGTGTGTTTATTGACTCACCGCCCGAACCCCCGTCTGTGCTGTCCTTCCGTCCACCTTGCCAGGCTCTGGAATATCTGGTGGACGCCGACTCCTGTCCATGCTGGTCCCGCCTCAAGCTCGTAGGAGTAACACTCCTCGACCGCTGGAGACCCCGGCCGTGCCAGGCCCCGGGGATGCCGCCCTTCCGTCCACCTTTTCAGGCCCCGGAGTGTCCAGATGACGCCAACTCCTATTCGCCTGATCCCTCCTCAGGACCATAGGGGTATTGCTCCGCGACCTGTAAGGAGAAGACAACCTGGGTAGACTGTACCGCTGGGACCCTACCCGTCCTTCCTCCCTACGCTCCTTTTCACTGTTCCAAGCTTCGCACCTCCGCACCGGCCTAACTTCCTTGCTCCTGGCGACCCTCCGCCGTCCCTGCGCAATGCAGCCAGAGGAACCAGATGCGCTGCGCCGCCTCCTCCCCCGACTGTCCGTGGAATCTGGACCTCCTTCTCCACCCCCTGCAGCTGGTCTTGGAACCACTGCGCCTGCTGTGTGACGGGCTCCTGTCCCTACTCCACTGCCGACCCGCTGACCTCCTTCCGCTGCTGGGCCTGGCGCTAACGCTGCGCCGCTCCCTTCTGTAATCCCTCCTATCCGTGTCCCTGCTGCGGTGCCCCCCGTGAGAGCAGCCTGAGGGGCCCATCCTCCCGCTGCAGCAGCTCCTGTCATCCCTGTCCAGTGCAGCACCCCGTGACTCTCCCCTGTCCGCCTAGCCTGGCCCAACGTTGGCCGCTGCGCCTGGCTCTGGGGCACCCTGCCCCCCCTGGCAACCTGAGGGTACCCCTGCCGCTCCCGTCCTGGCCACCTCCCAGGCCGTCTCCGAACTGATCCTGCTGACCGGGCCACCCCGGAGCGGCTGGGGGTCCGCCTGTGCGGAGTCGTCACCTGTCCCACCAGTCCCCTGCCC